>NW_027555958.1:438244268-438729268 GCF_003287225.1 Phascolarctos cinereus
CTCTGAAGATTATCACCTTTTTTAATCTCTTTCATTTCTCCTAAACTTATTTTGCACTTCCCTTACCCCCAACCTCAAGTCTGTCTGTCTCTTCCTGTTCTCCTGGTTTGTCACCCTTGCTTTGACTCTTCCTTAATAGCCTTGACCCTAGAGTTAGCTAATTCAACTATAAATTATTCTCCATCACTACCTTTTACTCTGGTTATACCTTTTCAGTCCTCAGCCCCAGAATTGCCACCAGTGCCTTCCTTCTCTGTATTCTTGAGCTACTGAAAACTCTTAGATGCCACACATTAGGTCCACTAAATATTTGTGATATTTAATCTAAACTAGGTCTTAAGTATTGTGTAGTAATACAGTTAGTCTTTCTTAATGGATTCACTTCCCTCAGTGGCCATTACAGATTTTCCATTCACCGGTACCCACACATCTCTCTCAGATTTCCTTATTTGTGCTCTCTTCATAGCAACCAATGACCTCTTAACTGCTTCATCTAGTGGCTCTTTCTCAATCTTCATCCATCCCTAAATCTACGTAATAGCCCTCTTTCTGGAAGATATTTCTCTTCTGAGCTCTGGTTTTTAGTCATTATATAGTCAATTAGATGGTTTAGTTATGTAGTCATTATTTGCGTTCATTGTCTGCCTCATAGATAACCCCTTAGGCATCACAAGCCCACTACCTCCAATTCATTATCTCGCTCCTTAAACTGGCCCTTTCTCCCCAGATTTCTGTTTCTGTTGAGGATACCAGTGTGCCTTTCGGTGTCCTTCTTGGAGTCTTAATCCCAATCACCAACGTTTACAAGTTGTCTTTGACTCTGAGCCCCCCCCCCCATATTCAGTGGTTGTTAAGGCCTGACATTTCTACCTCCATAGTATAGCTCCCTTGCATCTCCCTTCCTTATTAACAGGGCCACCATCTATTTCAGGCCTTCATTATTTATCTCTGGACAAGTGCAGTAGCCTTCATAATGTTTCCTGCTTTCAGTCTGTCTTCTCTGTAATCCATCTTAGTCATGGCTGACCGTGTCACTCCCTTACCCCCAAACCTCCAATGGTTCTCAGTTGTTCTAGTTTAAAATAAAGGTTTTTTTAGCCTTTCACAGTCTGGGAAGAGAAGCATTTTATCAGCCTTATTTCACACCAGCTTCATTCATGAACTCCACATTGCAGCTAAACTGGATACCCCAATCTTCTGCTTCTATGTATTTGTATAAGCTCTTGTTCCATATTTCTGGATTCATTCCTTAACTTCATTTCAAGCTGCCATCTCAAAAGGCGGAGCCTTTTTTAGTTTTGACTTTGTATTCCTTATACTTTGGACAGAGTAGGCTTTAAATAAAGGTGCTGTATATTAAACTGAATGTAACTGAATTGTTCCACATCTTGTCTGCCCAACCCAGTTATAAAATCCTCCAAAGTAGGACCTTTTCTTATTCCCTTACTATCTCATACAGTGTTGGCACTCAACAGACAAGCCCCAATCAATGTGAGTAACGAATTTTGTAAAGTGGGAATAATGCACCCTGTGAAGTGGTTGCAGTTATTTGAGTTTGCACTGCATATTTCCATTGAGGCAGAGGCAGTTGCCACAGTTTCTGTAATTATAACTTTGAATACTGCAAATCCAAATACATGAGATCACTTCAAGGGGGTTAATTGTTTGTACTCCTCAGGACCACAGCTGTAAATACTTGTTGACTGACAGGAGAGTAAAACCCAGTGTTTTTGCTTTGAAAATTTATGGTAAGAGAAACTTTTCTTGGATTTGCCTTTTTTAAAATATTAAAATTATGTCAAGATTATCATACCCTTTTCTACTTTTTGTCTTGCTTCATGCCATTTCTATGCAAATATGGATTTTCACATTTGCTAAATTAAATATCAAAGAACCAATAGGAAAGTAGTACAAGCAGCAAATTTGCATCTTGTACCACTATATAATTTGTATGCAGATTGAGTTTGGATTATCTGATTATCCAATTCCTTTGGGAAGCCTTTGCCATCTGGAGGAAGTCTTCGGTTTCTGGGTTGTGGCCATTCAGTTGTCTTGGGCCTTATTCAGTTGTATTCTAGGGCCTCTTCCCATGCCACTTCTGAATTGCTCTCTTGGACATGGGATATAACAACTTGGAAGCCAGCTAGAGGATGCCCTTTAGCATTGACCTTAATTGTTAAAACTTCCCATTAAATAATGAACAAGGGTTTGGGCTAAGTGTCTGTGGCCTATGGAACATTCATTATTCATGAAAGTTGTCCCTTCATTAATGCACGCAACTAGAAGTTAAATGAGGCTGCGTTGTGTCAAGGCAGAATTTGTCTAAAGGAATTTGTACAAGTGCTGGGGGGACAAATGTCATGCCAGGCACATTGTGGTTTGTCTTTACCTGGCCTCCCTTCTTTGGATGATGTCAGACGCTGGCCATACTCTGAGTAGGTCTAGGGTTTGCTCTAGGGATTCTTCGCTGTCTCACCTTCCATCTTTTCACTTCTCTCTACTCACCTAGTCAAGCCTTCAATACCTCTCACTTGGACTAGGACAAGTTTCCATAGTGGTCCCCTCACCCCCTGTCTCTCAGTTCTCTAATGCATCCTTCATTAAGCTGCTGAATCGATGTTCTTAAGCACAGCTCTGACCATATCACTCCTGTGCTCAAGCATGTTCAATGGCTTCCAGTTATCTACAGGATAAAATACAGCTCCTCCTATTTGGTTGTTAAAGTCCCTCTCTGTGTGGCCTGGAAATCCTTCTCAGGTTATTTACACATTGCTCTGCCCTTCACATGCACCACATTCTAGCCAAGTGGCGTACTGGTCCACTTGCTGTTTCTGCGTATCTCTGGTGTTCTGTCTCTTGTATCACTGCTTTTACATAGAATGTGCCCTGCACTTATGTGAGTGCATCCTTCCTTCTAAGCTTCCTTCAAGGACCCATCCTCCACAAAGCTTCCCTTCGCTCTCCTCCATTATCTTGTGTTTACCTACCTGTGTTTCTGCTGCTTCCCTCTGATAGGATATAAGTTCTCTGAGGGCAGGGCTAGTGTTTTGTTTCATTTTCCTATCCTCAGGGTATATAGCACATTCCCTCACCTAGAAAGGCAGGTGCTTAGGGTGTTCCTTGAAGGTTTACCTTGGCTTATCTTGGACACAGTCATCATTTACAATAATTTCGTTAATATTACCAACACATTCTTCTGAATAGTGACATCCTGAGTTAGACTGTTAGCTGATGTTCTTCTTGACACGTCGTGTTCCTCTAACACTCATTTCACTTATTCCTGTTACCCTCATTTTGTCTAGTGTTTGCAGAAGCAGTGATAACATTACTAGATGTACTTAAGTCTTCCACTCCCAAAGCGATCTGTCCTACTTTATATGGGCCCAAATCCCCCTAGGAAGTCCCACCTGAGTTCCCTTGATGTTCTTAAGACCAGGAGTTATTTGTAGACAGGCTGGAACATGTCTGTCATACCATTTCTATGCAAATACAAATTTTCACATTTGCTAAATTAAATTTCAGATGACAAGTAGGAAAGTATTATGTGACAGTGAGCATCTTGTATAACCATGTAATTTGTATGCAGATTGATTTTGGATTATCTGATTATCCACTTCCTGGGCTGCTATGACTTGTCGTAGCTCTCTCTTCCCACCAGGAGTATAAGATACGATGGTGTCTGAAAACAGTAGAGACTTTTAAAACTCATGGAGTTGGCTGTGAAAGCTAAGAAGATAACTTAGACTGTGTTGTCTAATTAAGTTGTAAGCAGGACCTTGTCTGTTTAGGTGAAAAACCCCATGTGAAGGAAAGCTTTTGACCTGTCAGAAGTTCTGGCCTCATGTCCAGCGTGGAAGGAACTTGATCATAAGTTCCTTGAATATAAGATTCATAACATGGATCTTATTTGTACCTTGATCATCTAACACATTGTCTGGTAACAAGGTCCTATGTACTCATCTCAGACCTAGACAAATCTAACCAAAAGATAAAAAAAAATAGCTAAAAGACTTGAATAGAATTTTAGGCATTAGATATAACACCTCTGGTAAATTATGGGAATGAATAGGAAAGGAAAGGAGTATGTGTGTGTTTTTGTGTGCGTGTGTGCCCTTATGTTGTTTCCCTTTCTTTTCCCATAATTCACCTGAGAGCTATTATATCTAATGATTCAAACTCAAATCCTTAAGTTTATGTATAGATCTATATTATACATACATATGTACACATACATTTATGTATATATAATAGTGTATACACACACACACACACACACAAATTGTCCATGTTCCAATGCATAAAAATCTCATAAACACATGCAGAAAAACAGAAGTATTAAATGAAAACTTGGTTCACCTCATTGCATGAAAATTATATTTCATCAAAGGCCTTAGACATAAGAATTAAAAATTAAGTAGATACTAAGTAACATAATCCTAAAGAATTTGTGGGTCAAAGAACAAATCATAGAAACAATAAAATTTTCACCAAGAAAATGACAATGAGACAACATTCCAAACTTCTGTGATGCAGCTGAAATAGACCAAAAGGTCAGGGTGAAATAAGCAAAATCATTCCTTAGAACTCTGATCCACAGAATTCCCACCTTTCTGGGCCAGTGTTAATGATTATTCCACTACCATTCCCATCCTCTTAATTTACATTCTGTCACTTCCCATTGGGAACAGAAAACACCTACATTCCAGCCACTCTTAAGATTCTCTCCCTGTCATAAAAACAGCCAAGTCCAACTTACTGACAAGTAAAGGTCATTTGGTTGGATGGAATGGAGAAGGGAGAAAAAGAGTAGGGAAGAGAAGCCCTCTGTTGCCAAGGGGAGAGAAGGCTCCCCTGGGCTTACTGCCAAAATTTCAGCAGCCCCTCCTCCGTCAAATGAGAGACCACTGCTCAGATTCCACTGCTGAAAATCAAGCTCATGTTGATGCTTCTCGAAGACTTGCTGTATCCTGTCCTTCTTGTAGAGATGATAGCAGATCCAAGGATGTGGCCCTTTGTGGTTGAAGCCTAGTGAGGCTCAGCTCTATAATCCCATCCACTGCCTTGAGGAGGGGTAGCAGTGGGAATTGGATAAGAAAAGAAGGGAGGTTGTTGAATATTGAGCCTAAATCTGCTTAGACCCTGAATGGAAGGGACAGTCTCCTTTACTTACCAAGGTTTGGGGAACTGCAGGTAGGTTGGCCCTCGGGTAGCTTAGAAGGCTTTCTGCTTAACTGCCCAAATTTGCTCCACCTTCTGAGCTACCTGAGAATCATACATTCTACTTCTTCCAGTTTTTGTAACTGTTGGAAGGTTGGGTAGGTCTACTGTGATGTGTATGGACTGAGTGAGGGTGCTGTATATTAAATTTAAAGTAAAGCTTAATTTCTTCTTTTTCTTCTCTTTTAGATAAAATTGTGAATGTACATGTCCTTCTCCCCCACTGTGGAGCTCATGAGGAGATGGGAGAAGGACAGGGAAAAAGGCCTCTTGCAAAAAGTAATTTGAGCCTAGTCCTAAAGGAATTGATGGAAGCCAAAGCTATATTAAGGTCACATGAAGAGACACCTTCTGTTTGGTGTGGCACCCTACCTCTGTTGTGTGGCCAAATACCCAGGAAGAAGTAAACAGTTTAAAAAAATTATTTTTTGTCTGTAACATCGCCTTTGTGTCTGGATGTGTCCAGTCATCCCTTATGACAAAGAGTAAAAAACACCTGGTGATGTATGGATTGTTCTGAAACCCTAGTCCTCCACCTCTGCAAAGAGTGGTGGAGGTGCCTTTTCTCCTTTTTGGTTCTTTCTGCTAAGATTCTTACAGTCATTTCGTCCTTGTGCTGTTGGTCTTGCAAAACTAGCTTCTAAGGTGATGATAAACATCCTAAACCTGCAAACACTTTTATTTTTCCTCGAAGCTTTTCAGCAACGACAGTGTACAGTTTATTAAACCTATAATAATTAAAGCTGGAGTTTAACATTGCAAGGGGGTTTTTAGCTGAGGGAAGTCTGAAAGCATTCGTTACCTTTGAAGCTCAGGTTTCTCTGCTCACTAGCTGAAGTCGAAACACATTCTAGGGCATACCTTTGAAGCTCAGGTTTCTCTTCAGGAGCTGATATTGCCACACGTTCTTGGTTGGAAACTCTCCTGGTAGTAGTTGGAGATTGAGAACTTGTCAGTCATTGTAGCAGCTGCCTTAGACAGCATTGATATTTAAATAGGAGAAAGTGATCTGTTCAGAATTTAAAAGTTGTTACCCTGGCAGAGGGACTTGCTATCTCGTCTTTTATCTTTGCCATTGAAGTGATCTATCTGGCTGCTTATTCCCATGAGTTAGGAGGACGAGCTGCTTGTTGGAAAGCCTTCATTAGGATAACGATGAATGTTCCTAACAGTACGTAGGTTGGAGAGACAAGATGAAAGCATTCTGAAACCATTAGGTCTGGATAGATTTAATTAAAATAGACTCTCCTTAATTAAAACCTAGAAAGATAATATTTGAACTTTATAAAGTAAGAAAAGGCAAAATAGCATTATTTTTGTCATTTATTGCCCAATGAATAACATTTCAAAATTGCCTCAAGAAAAGGACCTTCCTTTTGTTAGTTTAGCATCTTGTTTCTGCCTTCACCTTTAGGAGTCCTTGGAGGATTTTTTGTCTACAAAGATGTTACTTTTTCTGGAATATCTCTATGTGCATGCACACATGTGTATATATACATGTATGTATACATATTAATACAAATGTGTATATGTGTGTACACACACGCACCCCTTTTTCCTCCTCTTGGTCCTTTTTTTCTTCCACTTTATCCTCACAAAACATAGGATTGTAATCTAGTGCTGCTAAGCAATTTTGAGGTCAACTAAAAAATTATTAATTTTGTGGGGTTTTTCCACATAGATTCCTTCTTATAAGGATTATTATAATAATTCAATCCCTGTTAGGCATAATTATCCATAGCTTAAATAGGAAACCTGGGTTGGAAACCTGATTTCTAGTGCTAATTGTTTCTGTCACCAGACAATGTGGATTTACAAGAGGGAATTTTCTCAGTTCATTTGGTATGCCTTTGGAAGCTAAAGCCTTCTGTTCAGGAAGCCTTTTGTGGGGAAAATGACTGTTTGCCACCCACTCTCAATTTGTGCTGCTTTGAATATTAACACACGCTTTGAGATAGCTTGGTATTGAGTGTGGCCTTGCCTCTGGTTAATTTGTGGCCTTTGTCTGACCGTTTTGGTTTAGGAGTCACGCCCATGTCATGTTTATAATTTCAAATCCTGAAATAACATATCTATTATGGTAATATTTACAGGTAGAGAATTCTGATTCATTGATCATCTGTACACATCAAATATCTGGAATATAAAGGATAGCCTTTGACAACATGTAAGGGATCTGGACCATTCCCTTACTTTTCAAGAGAGGATGATGGAGGCTCAGAGAGGTGTCAAACAGTGGCAGAGCCGAACTCCTCTGTCACAAGAGCCAGTGTTTCTTTCCAGTGGACCACATAGTGGGACGTGCCCATTTCTTGGGGCTGTCATACAAATCAGTACTGTCTCGTGTGCACAGACTTTTAAGAAAACAGTTGAATGGAAAGGAAGGCAAGGTTGTGGGGAGTCTTATGTCACATTTGGAGGTGGTCACATGCCTTCCTCATGACAGCCCAGTTGAATAGGATTACTACGTCCATTTTACAGAGGGCTTTGAGAAGTTAAGTGACTGGCTTCATGTTGACATAGTTGCTGTTTATGGGGCCTAGTGCTCTGTTCACCACAGAACACTTTCTGGCTTATAGTGAACCTCAGAGGAGGTGGTTCCCAAGTGATGGTGGAAGAGTAATAGGGAGTGACTTTACTGAGTGAGAGGATGAAGGCTCTTGAGGTGGCAGTAGAAGGAATGGAGAATATGCCATGTCTTCCTCTCTGTTGTCGTAAGGGGCATTGGAGAAGGAGCAGCCTGGCATAGGGAGAGAGGATGGACGGGGATAATTTATCTTCTGGAAGAGCCAGGTTTCCATGAGAGCAAGAAGATGGAAGTAGTGCAAGAGATCTGGGATGAATGGAAATTTGTTAATGATACATTAGGGACAGAGCAGTTTTGGGAAGCACAATAGAAAGGGAAGGACCTAGAGGAAAAGCAACAACAGAATGGTGGGATTGAGCTGGTTGGAGACGACAAGTGTGCTAGAGGTAGCAGGGGAAGGTGTTGTTTATCCCTTTGGGAGGCTGACTCTAAGTGATGTGAATTTGTTGGGTACAGAATTAAGGAAATCCTAGCTGATGGGGGCCCCAGCATCTTTCAGGATTGGGCCCTTTCTAGAGTTTGTCAGTGGTGAGTAGTGGGTAGTTCTGGTTTAGTGGATAGAATGCTAGGCCTGGAGTCAGGCAGACTTGAGTTCAAATGTGGCCTTAGACACTTAGCTGTATGACCCTGAGCAAGTCACTGAACCCTATTTGCCTCATTTTCCTCATCTGTAAAGTGAGCTGGAGAAGCAAGTGGCAAACCACTCCTGTATCTTTAACAAGAAAACCCCAAATGGGGTCATTGATAGTTGGACAGGACTGAAAAACAACCGAATGGTAGCAAAGTCAGCAGCTTTAACCAGAGCTTCCAGGCAGTTTGTATTCAAATGTCCAAATGATTCTGCCTTGTAACTAGCTGTTGCATAAGTCCACTTCTTGTCATTCCTTTTCTTAATGCTTCCTGCCCTTTTATGAATTTGCAGTGCCCAGGTAGAGTATGGCACTAGCTTCTGAGTGGTTGTGTTTACCTCTTACTCTTTTTTTTTTTTAAATTATTCTGGCTAGGCAATGGGATTAAGTAACTTGCCCAGGGTCACACAGCTAGTAAGCATTATGTCTGAGGCCAGATTTGAACTCAGGTCTTCCTGACTCCAGGGCCGGTGCTCTGTCCACTGCGCCACCTAGCAGCCCTGACTTCTTACTCTTCTCCACTGTTCTTTGCCCCCAAACCATTCTTCATGTTGTCGGCAGATTTAACACTCACCCATAAATTTTATCAAATTTTGGACTCTTTTTTTGATGACTTTTGTTATAAAAATTTTTTTAAAGGGAAATACAATAGCTAAATATTCATTAGCAATTGAATATAGCCATTTGCTCTAATAATTTTTCTTTCCTATGTGGTTGCATTATTTATTAACCATCAGCCACTCTGCTTGCTTTGGCCTCCCCCAGAAAAAGCTCATCCCCTGAAATGTCATCATCTTAGAGATTCATCAGCTTTGGTACTCAAGCCTTGCCTCTTGGCCTCTGATTGCAGGGTGGAGCAGTGAACACCTTCCAAGGCCTCCCTTCAGAGGGCTCAGTCTTTTCTAGCTCCCTGCATTTACTATCAGCTGCTCTGCTCAACTTCTATTCCACAAATATCGTGCCCCCCAGCCTCCCCAGCCTCTTTTCAGCTTCCTTTAGTGTGTTCTGCCATTTGATTGTAAGCTTCTTGAGGGCAGGGACTGTGTTTTTCTTGTTTGTCGCTCCTATGCTTAGCACTGTGCCTGGCCCAAATAAATATGTATTTACTATGTGATGTACCAATTATGGTGATTTAAATAAGAATTTCATTCTATTTGGGGTCAGTATTATGAAAAAACGGAAGTTTTTACTTTGAGACCAATCATTACCGAGTTTTCGAGTTGTGATAGTCTTTTTTTTTTTATTTGACGTTATACCTTTCTTCCCACTCCCATCAAAATATGCCTGTGGCATTTTGGTCTTTTTCAAAGGTATAGGAGACAAGCATTTATTAAACAAGATAGTGATAGCCTACATGAACTGTTAGCAATCCAGTTTACTTCTCTAGGAACTCAAGTTAAAGGCTAGGAATTGGCTTTGGTGTCCAGTTATTCGTTGACTTGTATATTAGTATTAATAACAAAGTTACCATAAATGCGAGTGCATTATCAAACATTTAAGATTCTTTGGATTTGGATCACGAAAATGAAACCAACCCTTAGGTTCACTTGTAAAGCATTACTTCTTATAATTCATCCCAATCTACAGAAGATTTTTATCTTCACTGTTTCAAACATTTTAACCAGCTTCTTTTTTTGGGTCAGTTTTCAGGATTACTTGACCATCTGTGCTTAAAAGAAGAAAAAAAAATCTGTACTGGGAACAAGTTTAATTTTTGTGACCTTGGCCCATCATTTGCAAGAAAGGCAAAGAAAAACCCAAACAAAACCCAAAACTTATTGTCTATTTCTGGTTAGGAAAATAAGCTTTAACCTATGAAACTCTTGAAAATATGACTGAACTTTAAATAACCCTATTACACTGATTGCTTTTACTCTCTGATTTGAAGGGTTCATCCCTCCTCTTAGATAACCTATGTAGTTAGTTGCCTAGTAATAGAATGATCTTTTGAAAAAAAGACATTTCATCAGTTTTATCCTTCCTATTAACATGCCTTTGTGGCAGTACTGTAACTTATGAATTATGCGTCATTATCTGAAAGTTATGACTAAGACCTGGGCTGTGAGAAGACCAGTGGTCTATGCCCCTGCCGCACTCCCAGTACTCTTGAACCTGTTTGCCTGTTGGTGGTGAAGAGGGTGGGCCCTTTATGCACAGTCATTTCTCCCCTTAATGGTGGCTGTAGGGGCTAGGATAGAAGCAAGGCTGGTGGTGGAAGAACACCACTTTCCCAAGGATCCTGGGCTGTCTCCATGAGGAGGAAGGTGGTGCTGCTGGTGGTGGTCTGACTTTCTTGGCACTTAACTGCCTTCTGTCTCTCCCTTAGGGTGCTTTGCCGTTTGCCTCGGCGTTGGTGTTATTGGCAGTAGTTCAGGCATCCTCTTGATAATCACATAAATACATTGCTGTAGGTTGACTAGGTGCTGCTTCTAGGTGAGACTGTCCCTCAGTGTCACTCTGGATCAGTTTGGCAGGCAAACCTGACCTTTCCCTTGCTGACCATTTCAACTATTAGCTCGTCTTCCAGAAATGACTTCTTAGTCATGAATACTCAGCGGATCCTTGGATTTTGATGATGCTCTGGTCCTTCCGTTCGATCTTTGAAACCCCTTAGTACATGGTCTTCTTGAGTTGCTCTGGTTAGGTTGCTCATCCCCTGCCCTCAGTCTTTTGTTGAAGAGCCTGACCTTAGAACAATCATTCAGTTCTTCTCTGTGAATCCTCCTTGGTCTCATAAACTTGGTGTAAGGTCTTCTAGAGGGGATAAGGGGCACTTTATAAAACCTGGTCCAACTTCCTTTCTTACTTCATCTATGTGGCTACTCCCTCACTGATGAAAAGTACCCCTTCCCTCTCCCATGCCTTAATAAATAGTCTTTGTGAGGTCCTGTGGCTAAAAATATAATCCTTATTGGTCTGCCTTCTGGCATGAGCTTTTTTCTGAGATTAGAGTAATAAATATATCGGGTAAATGCATCCTGTCTGTTGCTTGGCCTGTACTCAAAGCCTTCTTGGCTTGGGTTAGAAGTATCAGAACTTAAAGCTCTCTTGGTATTACTTTTGAGAACCCAAGCTTATTCCACATCCCTCTGAGGCAACCAGGGACTTAAAAAGTGGTTGAAAGGAAAATGAAGTGACTCCTCTGTGCTACATTAATATCTTTTATGAAGATTTTATGAAGGTGGTGGAAGCTCATGCAGCTAAGCTAGAGCAAACAGAATTTCTTATTTATTTGTGTATTTCTTTTTTCTGTAGCTTTTCTGACATGATTTGGTGATGGCATTCGGTTTTACTTTATGAAGTTTCCTTTCAGGTTAAAATGAGTAGATTTAGAGCTAGAAAGGATAGGAATTTAAACTGTGGCAGGCTGTCATCGTATCAGTGTTAGAAATTTTAAATGCAGTTCTTTCCATTAGACTCATGGTTTTTGTTAGTAGCTATCTCTAATGTTTTGAATTAAGACTTTAAGAATCCATGTCACTTGCAAAGGAAATGATAGTTCTCACTTCTAAGCTGAACTTTAGATTCTTTTTTTTCAGTTTAGGTTTATAAATGTTATGGGTCAAATTCTATTGCAGGAAATGTTACAGAAAGAATTTTTGTGTAGCCAAAAAAAATCCAATTCCTAATTGATCATTTATTTCAAGCAGTATATGACATAAGGCAGCTATGTGACTTAGTAGATAGAGTGCTTCACTTTGGATGTATCAGGAATATCTGAGTTCAGATCGTGCCTCAGACATTAGCTTTGTGACCTGGTCCTTGATTTGTGAAATCAATGAGTTGGATTTAGTGGCCTTAGAGGTACCTTGTGGCTGAAAATCTGTGATCCTGTGGTGTAACAACATTCTGTTATAACAAAATAATTAAACAGTTCTTTGCAGTTTGTTGTAAAAGGATTTAACCTGAAGTAAGACATACAACTTCTAAGGAAGTGTTTTTATGTCTGCATGTTCTGTAGCGATGGGTATTTCTGAACTCTCTTAAGGCAGTGTGGGCAGAGAGAAAGCTGGAGTGCAGGGCTGGAATAGCCGTGAGCCTGAAAGTCTTACCACCAGCTTGCTATAGGAGCACAACTGTCCACCAAGTTATAGAGAGATTTTAATTTATGGTGGTAGTGGGGGTACCAATGGAGTCCAAATCCTGGATCCTTGAAATATTGAATAAACTGTTAAGTTTTCCAAGAATTTCTACTTAATTATTGGAAAATTGTGTTTAAAAAAAAGACTGTTTAAAATATAAAACTCATTGGTGAATTATTTTAAACTCTTAGGTTGCTAATACCAGATGCCTTAATCATATAGTAGTTGGTGTAATACCTGGAGAGACAATGAAGTGGAAATTTTATACTAGAACCTGTCTTGACATGAATATGTATGAGACATTGTGGCATTATGTCATAGGTGGTGTGTTAAAGTTTTACATTGGGGATTACAATAACTAAGAGTTGTCGTCATCTTGTACATACTGACTCCTGTACATGTTGGCCCACTTCACTGTTCCATAGGAAGGGAAGCTTTTTCTCTAGATCCTCAGTGACAGACACAGTGTCTTTCACATAGTAAGTGCTTAGAATGCTTGCTGATGGATCAACATTGTAGAAATTAGCTGCCTATTTACTAGAGTGAGAGAAAACACTCCTGGGATACCATATTTCAATGCTGTTGTTTAGAAGCTCAACCTGAGCTGTTGAGGTTACATGCAAGTAAACTCACTGTGAGGAATTCTGCTGTTACAGACCGAATTGTCTGGGAAAAAGAATATCCCCTCTCACATACATATACAAACGCAAATCAGTGAATGAATGAATACAAGATAGGGAGAAAAGCAACAAAAACCCACAAAAGTATTGCCAGTAGAACTTCTGGGGAATAGGTACAAGCGCAAATTTTACTGTTTCACATATTTTCAAAGCTGGATGACCTCAAAAAGTGTTTAGGCACCTTTAGTCCAATTCTTGTTTTACTCGATGAGGCATCTGGGCATTTAATTATTTAATTGCAAGGCCAGTCCTCCAGTCCAGCTAAGGTTCCTGACTTACTGTCTTTGCCCATCTTCCGCTCAAGTCTAGCCTTTGATTGGTTTAGCTCCTTCATGGTCTAGGAATCAGTTCCCCATTTCCTTTCCCTCCTGTCAAACTTGTTTAGAGAGTACCTTCCCTTCTCATTCTTCACACTTTGGCTGTTTCACCTTTTTATTCCTTCCCTTCTTTCCCCCCCTCCTCTTCTTCTGGAGATTGAGGAAATCAAGAGCTCCAGGCACACCTCCTAGAGCATGTAATAGAACAGTATTCTTTGAAATATTTTATTGCTATATATACATGTGTGTATATCACCTATATTTTCCTACATTTCTCAGTGTCTCCCTTATGTCTCCCAAGAGAGTAATCCCTGGGGTCTGCAAACTTGTTTCTTTCTGTAAACAAAATGTTCTTTAAAAATTCTGTGATTGGTTTCCTTTTCAGTCCTGTGTATTTTGTTTTATGTATTTACAAATATTATTCTGAGAAAGGTTCCATAGGCTTCACTAGACTGCCAGAGAGGCCCATGACACATGAAAGGTTAAACTCCTTATAGGAGAGAGAGAGAGAAGAGAGAGAGAGAGAGAGAGAGAGAGAGAGAGAGAGAGAGAGAGAAGAGAGAGCGCAGACTTAACCAACATATCGAAAAGTTTGCTCTGTGTAGTGTTACATGCCTGTGTTGCCTGACCTCTGCAAAGAAGCAGGGGAGGAGTCTTCTTCTGTCTCTTGTTAGAGGCCACACAAGTTCATCCTGGATTCACAGCTTGACGTTGCTTTGTTCTTCTTTGTCCTTTCCATTTCCATTGTTGGCATCATATATATAATTTATCTAGCTTAGCTTGCTTACTTGCATAAGTTTATATGCTTTTCTGTATTCATATTGTTTCTTGTGGCACAGTAATGGGTTTTCCAGGTCAGAGAATAGGGATGTTTTAGTTACTTCCTTTACAGAATTCTAGATTGTTTTCCAGAAGGATAATAAGGGAGTGAGGGATGTTGATAAGCATATCACGTGGATGTGACATATGACATCACATGGATAATTGTTGCTATTTCCTTGAGGATTTTCGTTGATTCTACCCAACTTCATTTAAACCACAGTACCAAATATGGCATTGCTTCTATGTATTTATTTGATTTCAGTTCAACAAAAATTTATCTGTGTTTTCTAAATACAAAGACCACTTTTGGAGCTTGCAAGATGGGAGAGAAACAGGCCCTCATTCTCCCCAAACTTTGCAGGGAGAAGACCTTTACAAATATGCTCCCTCTTCTGTTCTCCACTCCTGTTCATTGTTCAGTTATGCTTTAGTCAGTCATTTGCTGTTTTAAACCCATCTTCACCAAAGTAAATGGTCATTGATGCAGTGGGCCTTGAAGGTGGCTTTTCTTAGCACAGGAATAGTCCCCCAGAACCCCGTGTAAGAAGAGATCTGCTGATAGTAAATGGTTTACAGAGTCAGTATCCATTGTTCTTGCACAGTATGAGTCAGTTCATCAAAGCCATGAACTACACTGACTCCACTTGAGTGAGTTCTAAAGTATATTTTAAGGTCGACGCCCTGGGCTCATTGCGTGCTGTATTTGTATGCTATATATAGATAAAATTCCGGGTACAGTGGTTAGTTTCTTTTGTTTGTAGTAGTGTTGATGTTGCTTATGATTAACTTGTTTGTACAGACACACACACACACACACACACACACACACACACACACACACACACACGTGTTGAGGATGGGGACTTTTTCAGTGCTGTAATTCCATCTAGTCTTCGTGCACAGTTGTAATTGAATGATAAGTCATTTTTTTTTGAAGGAAGCAACAACTTTTACAGTGTTTAACTTGTTAGAATTTGTGAAAAACAGGAATAGGACTCTCATTCTTAATAGTTTAAGGAGGTCCCAACTGTAGGAATACCTTGTTTGATTGACAAGGAACAGTGGTATTCATTAACTTTTATGATAGATATTTCACACCATTCTTCCTTTTCTTCCTCCTCTTCCACACCTTTCCATCTTTAAAAATCAAGATTTTTGAAATTTACTGGCCTTCACGTGAAACTTAAAAGCAGACTTTTTTGACTAAAAGGTAAATGGCAAAACCATTGATCTTATAGTTCAAGATAATGTTTGGTCTTTAATCAAGCAAAGTAGCTATTTACAGTTGGACCCTTAACTGTCCTCTGCATTATATTGTTAAGACAACTAAGGCACAAAAAAGCTTAGTCATTTGTCTAAGCATAAGGTCACCCATTGGTAGAAGAGAGAATAGAGCTCAGATGGTCGATTTCCATGGTACATTTGTCACTGTTCTTTGTGCATCATTGTTTAAAATTGTGCTTCGGGTTCTGAGATGCTTAATAAATGCTTGTTCCTTTTCCCTCTGGTAGCCAGAGTTTTGAAAGTAACATCTGGTTATAGGTACAGTAGGTGCCATTTTGCCCTTGGAAAATCAAATCCTATTTTTATGAACTTGACCTGGGAGGAGGATTATCAAGCCTAATGGGATTTTCTGTTGTCACAATAGTTGGAAATGGATTTTTGTCCCAAAATGGAAACAGCTTCTTCTACCAATACCATGCTATCAATGGCGGGCCTTGAATTTCCATTTTATTGGGCCCTTCCAGCATGCAGTCCGTTGCATTCTTCAGCACTGTTCAGTATAAATGAGAATAAATGTTCGTGAAACTGTTTATAGGAAAAGGCCCAAAGGTTTTCTCTCTTTTACTGTTCTTTAACTTTGTTTTGAGCCCAATTGCTCATTTTGTGAGGTTGTGTATGAGCAGTACTGTTTATTTTTTAGTATTAAAAAGACAAAAGTCTTACGTTGGGGAACTTAGAGTTTAGGAAATAGTTTTGAAAACATGTCTGTATTTTATGCCACGCTGTTTTTTTTCCTTTACGATGATGAAGAAAAAATTGGGATAGTGAATTTAAAATTTTATTTTTTCCCTTCAAGATTTTCAACTACTAAAAAATGTGAATTCTGAGAAAAAACATTCTGGTAACCTGAAGTTCAAAATCAAGAAATAGATAATAGAATCTATGTATATACTATTCTCTCTTTTTTTCCGGATAAAATTTTAAGGTAGCAGCTTTACGTCTTAATTTTTATTATAGCAGTAAATTTTCCATACCGCTCAAGTACCTGTGAGAGCAACTCCCACACTTATCTCCACCCCCTAGTGACTTTTTAAATCCACAGTTACTTTTTATAGGAATCTTACTGTATTGTTTAGTTAATCTTGCAATATAGCGTCATACATGGAAATGTAATGCATTTTTGAGACTGTTAGACACAATGGAATCTTTAAAGGACGTGCGTTATTTGGGATAAATATGTGAACTTACCTTTACAGATGGCATGTGTTCAGAAAATAAGCTATCAGTTTGTACCAGTAGGAAGGGACCCCAGCTAGAAGAAGGGGTTGGTCTAGATAAACTCAAACACTGTTTCCTCTAAACCTGTGATCCTTTGAATAGTAATTCAGCTGGATTTGAAGCATTAAGATTGAGGTCGCTGTTTGACTCTGGAGTTAACCTTTCTCCACTTTTATGATGATGAGGAGATGGTACAACTTGAGGGAACGTATCTGGCTGGCCTCTGGCCAGTCAGTTCCCTGGAATTGCACGCTTCTCGTGGTCAGTGACAGGACAGTGTACAGTTGCTAGTGTTAGTCTTCTAGTCCTGATGGCTCATTTGGGTGTAAAGATTGTCTTGGCCTCTTAAGCTACTCAAAGGAACCAGAGAGTTACAGCTGGAAGGGAAGTTAAGGGTCATTTCGGCAACCCCTCTCATTTTACAGATGAGGAAACTGAAGCTGAGAGAGGGAAAGGTCCTTGTCCACACTCCCTTAGGTCATATGGGACCGATCCAGGGTTTGAACAAAGGTCCTTCGGCTCCAGATTCATGCCACTTTCCCCATGCAGTCAGGTGGGCTCCTGAAGGCTGTCTAGCTAGGGAGGCTTTGAGTATTGGCTCAGTGAGAGGTCCTCTTTCTGCCATCTCACTTTAGATCTCCCTCTCACTTCATCTGTTCTGCCTTTGAAGTTCTTCGTGGCCTGTACCTTTCCTACCATTCCAGACTTCTTCAACTTTGCTTCCCTCCACATGCTCTGACATCGAGGGACACTGACCCCCTTGAGTTCCTGGTGCAGGATACTCCCCCTTACCTACTTGGGGCATTTTCACTGGCTGCCCCTATTCCTTATCTCCACCTCACGCTTCCTTTAGGTCCCAGTCCTCCCTCCCCTTAATGCTAATTCCTTCTCTCTGTTGAGTATCTTCAGTTTATACGACGCATAGCTTGTTTGCCTGCTGTGTCTCCCCACCTTGGATTCTGAGCTCCGTAGGAACAGGAGCTCTCTTTGTTTAGTTTTTCTTTTTCCCCCTTTACCCTATCCCTGGTTTTGAGCACAGATTTTGGTACATAGTAGGTTCTTAATGAATTTTTGTTGACTTGACTTGGCTACAATCAATTACAGCAAATTGTGAAGCTCTGTTACCATTCCTTTGACTGAGTGGAATACTTATCTGCTGAAGTCTTAGATCTTTTAAATTATCAAAGAAAGTTATCAAAGGACACATTTTATTTTATGTTCTAAAACGGTAATAGTCACACGTTGAGTTTATATACTTACTACGTGTTCCACGGTGGATATATATTCAGTCCCAGAGTCTTTGCTTTTGATTCTATTTCCACACCATCTCCCAAACTCACGCACTTGTCTCCACTCACATTGCATCACTTACCTAGTTCATACACACCCATACTTCTTACTCAAGTTATGCACCCTTTAACTGGTCTCCCTTTCTCTTCTACCTTTTCCTTCTCCAGACATCCTTCACACTGCTGCTAAAATAATCTTTTGATGTATAGTTGAATCCTCTAAACTTTCAATGGCTCTCTGTGGTCTTTAGGATCCAGAGTTAACTCACTAGTTTATTGTAGTAAATCTGTCTATCCAGCCTTATTTCTTGTTACTCCACTTCATAAATTCTATGTTCTAGCCAACTCTTCCCTCAGCTCAACATGTCACCTCTTTCCTCTGTGCATTAGCTCAGGCTGGCACCACCCAGGGCCAAGAGTCTTGGAAGGCTTGACAGGTCAGAATCCTTCCTTTCCATCCTCATCAGCTCAGGTACCCCCTCCTTCCTGCAGCTCTCCTGCCCTCAGCCCTCCTCTTCACCTGTGCCGTCCCTAACTTTTTTGCTGAGAGTTTTTTCTCCTTAATTTTGCCTTTGTTGTCTGATTCTCTCTTTGCTCCATTACACCATACCTTGTATTACATGTCTAATCTCTCGAAAATAAAGCTTTTTGAGGACCAGAAGCTGTCATCTAAAACAAAAACAACAGCAACCTGTAGCAGCTAATATAATATGTTTCACCTAATAATTATTCATATAGATAATGAATTGAATTTTGTTATTGAAGCCTCCATATTACTGTTAACCACAGATTTTCCTTCCTCTTTCTTCTTCCCAGAGTGTCTCTGCATCAGTTTCAGTTAGTCCCAGGATCATTTTTTCTGCCCACCTAACAGGGCGCTTGGCACCTTGTTCGTCCTGTTCTGCCTTAGATTGTTTTACGTCCGATGCCCATTAGCTTTGAGAAGTACATCGCATATCCTCCACCCCCTTTTTATTCCCTTGATGTTGTGACTCCTCCATTAACACTGAAACTCAAGAGCGAAGTATGCAGAAACGTGATATGTTTGCATGAGCCCAGATATCTTGTGGAGAATTGGAGTGATTTGATTTGGGGACTTTGGGGGGCAAATTGTTGTAATACTAACCGTAAAAAATGAATAAGAAGTTTCTAAAAAGCTTTTTTTCCCCTTTTAGTTAACTCACTTAATCACATTCTAAGAAATACAAAACTGAAATGCTTGGTTGGCACCAAACACATTCCTACTTTGTCCCTCTACAGATTGAAAGGACTAGCAGAAGATTTGTAGGTGAGCTTGGAACTTGGATTGGGGGGGGACGGGAATCACATTTTTATTCTTACTAATCTCTAACTGAAAGACTAGAAGAATCAGGTGAGTCACTTGATTTCAGAATTTTAGGAAATAAGTTTAGTCTAATACTATGTCTCCTTTCTATGCAAATGTACTTTAAATACAAATAATTACAAGCAGATATTTTAATTTTACTTTAAATAAGAATTTTCATTTTACTACCTGTATTTTCTTTGCCTTAGGGATAAAAATGCAGTTTTAAAATTCTGTGTTGCCAAAATCCAGTGATTCAGAGACATGGACTTAATTTAGTCATTAAATTCTCTACTAAATTCTAAACTGCTAGGGGGTTAGTGACAGTACTTCATTTTGTATATGTGTCCCTCCTCATTGCCTAGAACAGTAGGTCTGTAGTGGAAAGAACAAGACTGAAAATTTAAATGAAAAAATGAGATTGTCAAGCTCATCATTTTCCCCCATAGATTAATTTCTAAAAATAAGTTTGTTAATCTTCTGGTTTTATATCCCCTTTATTTCCCAGTACTGGTACTCTTCCCAGAGATCCCCTTTGTGGTAAAAAAAAATAAGAAAAGAAGGGGACAGTTGAGTGAGCCTAAAAGTCTGATGATGTATGTAGCGTTCATGCATACAGACCCCATCTCTGTGGAGGAGTAGGGAGGAGGGTGTCCTCTGTCTCTTTACTGGGGCCAAACTCAGTCAGTTTAATCGTATAGAATTCAGGCCATACTGTTTATTTATGAAAAGTGAGTACCTGCATCTTCCTTGTTCCTTTTGTGCTGAAGTAACTGCATTTCATTTGTATTTTATTATTAGATGTACTGTAAACATAAATTTCAGTAAGGCCCTTTGATTTTCCTGTAGCAGAAAGGGAGGAAATATGAAAAAAAATCCATTGTTTATATTTCCTCAAAGGCTGGAAGACCAACCCCTCACTTCATTGCAGGCAGCCACCCTGACTCTTCAGAGGCTGCTTATCCATTCTGTAGAATTTCACAGAATCTTTATTTCTTTCTTTCTTTTTACTCTTCTGTGCTTGCCTCTTGACTCTTTTACTGCTTGGTAGTACTTCAGACAGTACTAAGAAACAGAAATCATTCAGTTTGTAATTAATTGCCAGCTGTGATGAATGGTTTGTGGTAGATATGTTAGAAAATGATTGAAGCAGCTAGGTGGTGCAGTGGCTGAGAGCGCTGGTCCTGGAGTCAGGAGGACTTGAGTTCAAATCCGGCCTCAGGCACATAACAGTCACTAGCTGTGTGACTCTGGGCAAGTCACATAACTCCAATTGCCTTGCCAAAAAAAAAAAAAAGAAAAAAATGATTGCCCAAATTGTTGGGGTTTTGGTTATGTAAATATTTATAGCATCGAAGATTTAAAACTGGAAAGGACCTTAGAAGTCCAACACTTTTATTTTTACAGATGAGAAAACTGAGGCACAGTGGATAGATTGATAGACAGGATAGACTGATAGCCAGGAAGTCTTGAGTTCATATCCTGTTTCAGATGCCTACTTAGCTGTGTGACCCTGGGTAAGTCACTTAATCTTTGTCAGCCTCAGTTTCCTCATCTGTAAGATGAGGCTAATAATAGCACTATCTCAAAGAGTTGTTGTGAAGATCAAATGAGTTAACATAGGTAAAACATTTTGCAAACCTAAAAGCACTATATAATGCTATTATTATTATTGATGATTATGAAGATGATGATGATGATAAGACTTACAGTTACTAAGTGTTGGAGGTAGAATTTGGACTCTGACTCTCAGTCTAGGAGTTCTGTCTACTACTCCATTCTGCCTCTAAGTAAATTTTGTTTATTTGATCAGTCATTGAGCATTTATTAAATGCTGTCGTACACTTGGCACTGGTATAAGCACTGGAAATTCAGAGAAAGGCAAAAAGCCATCTCTGCTCTCAAAGGAGCCTACAGGCTGATGGAGGAGACAGTAGGGTCTAGCCAGGCTAGATGACAAGGAATCCTGGAGGAATGACTCTAAGATTAACGTCTTCTTCTCCTTCATGACTTGCCCAGGGTCACACAGCTGGTAAGTGTCTGAGGCCGGATTTGAACTGAGGTCCTCCTGCCTTCAGGGCTGGTGCTCTGTCCCTGTGCCCCCTAGCTGCCCCAATGACTTGGAAAGACTTCTTGCAGAAGATGGGGCCTTTGCTGAGACCTGAAGGACGCAGCCAGGAAAGCTAGCAAGCAGATGTGAGGAGGGAGGGAATTCAGGCGGGGGGGACAGCCAGTGAAAGTGCAGTCCAGAGATGAGGTGTGGGCCCAGCTCCCTGTCCCCCTGGGCCACCTAGCAGGGCTTACATATCCCTACTCCAAAGAAAACTTTCTCTTCCCACCACACTGTGCTGTTTTTCATCTTATCATGCAAAAGTTTGAGTTTGTCATTAGATCTGCTTTATACTTATCTTCAAAATAAAATCTCACTCTCCCTGCCAACGTCCTTGTTTTTCCTATTTCCCATCTCCCTTCTGAGACCATTTAGAGTTGGGAGTGTGGGAAGAGAGGAGTGGGTTGTGTAAGGAAGATAGAGCGCCTTCCTGCCCTGTACAACAAAGGATATCCAGGATGGAAGGAGGGTGACATTTGGTCCCTGACATTTTTCCCTGCCTTGCTTTTTTTTACCCCCCATTTCCCCAAATGCTACCTGCCCTGAAGGGAATACTCCTCCACATGCGTGCCTGCCTGCTCACTGGCGTCTGCGCTGTTTGTAGCACATGGATCCCTTCCCTTCTGCCAACCCCACCTCCAGTCCTCTTTATAGAACTCCACCAAAACTCTGCCCAAATCTCTCTACTTCCTAGACTTGCCTTTTACCATTCCTGCCTCTAAAAATCTCTTTTCAATTCTGTGTAAGGTCCGTTTCCTCCATAATTGCTTCTTCCCTTCTCTTTTTATTTATATTTTCATATGATAACAATAGCTAGCTTTTTCTATAGTGTGCAGAACCACTGAGTTCCCAGACAGCTCTAGATTTCAGAGGTTTTATTTTAAATGTATTCTAATTGTCCATGCCCTTAAACATAAAGGGTTTATTAGTAAGACATTTTAATGCCTCTGTCTAAAAAGTGCTGGAGATGAAAAGATTCAAGACTTAAAGTCTTAGAAGCCTCTCATTCTTTCCATGTCTGTCTGTCTGTCTGTCTTTTTTCTCTCTTTCTCTCAGGGTCAAGTGACTTGCCCAAGGTCACACAGCTACTAATTATCTGAGGCTGGATTTGCACTCAGGTCCTCCTGATTCCAGGGCTGATGCTCTATCCACTGTGACACATGGCTGCCCCAAAGAATTTCAAGAGTCGTATAGTTCTACCCATACCCTACAAGTTGACACCTGTTTCCGCATTTGAATCGTTCCCGTTTTCCTCACCATCTGCCCTCAGTTTGCTTCTGGGGCTTGTACCTGTTGCAGGGGGCAAACAGAAAAGTCCAGTTCCTTGTGATCTAGTGCACACCTCTCCATCTTTTCCACAAGAATAGCAGGAGAGACTTTACCTAAGGCTGATAAAATCTAGGGTCACTCTGTTACTTGCCTTCCCTGGATTCTGTCCTACTGTGGGCTGGCCATTGTGCTGGGTGTTTGGGATCCTAAGACAATGAAGCCAGTGCCTGAACTCAGGGACTAGAAGGAAGTTCTCCCGGGGGACAGACCTGTACAGGCACAAGCATCTGACAGCGTGGAGAGAACAAGGCAAGACCAGTTGGGTCGGGAGAGAGCGTGAGTGACCGCCGGCATCCGCGAAGACGTTCTATAGGAGGGGCCTGAAGGAAGCTAGCTGTGAATGAGTCACTTTGGCTGCTGTGTAGACTGTGTTAATAGTGGTCATGTGTGATCAGCCTCAAGATGCAGGTTGGAGTCAGATAGTGAGAGGCTTCAAATGTCAGAGAAAAGAGTTTCTGTTTTATCCTGAGAGGAGCAGGGGGCCACTGAAACTCCATGAGCCACTGAATGATATGATCAGATGTAAATTATAGCAGCATCAGTCTGGCAGTTGTGCAGAGGGTGACTCAGGAGAGGGCTAGTGCCTGGATTCTGGGTACCAGTGGGAGGGCTGTCACCTTAGTCTACTGTAGAAGAACCTAATAATGAAAGATTACCGTAGCATGCTCTGACTCCTTATCAGGATGGCTGGCCTTTCCTTCTCCAGAATAACACTGGGGAGAGTTTTCTGTCCCTTTTCCCTGGAGTTCCACCTTTATCATTTTAATCCATGGGCTCCTAACCTGTATGAAGCATATAACTCGGCAGAGGGATAAGGCAGAGATAGAAATAACAAGAATGCAAGATAGGATGGCGATAACATGTTGTGGTTGGCAGAGTAATTTCCATTTCCAGTTTATCAGTGAAGAAACTGACCTTCAGTTTGCTTATGGTCACTTACCTGGTGTGTGTTAGACTTGAATTTCTAACTTGGGCTCCTGACTAAGACTCTTATGTCTACATCCTTCTTTTCCCTCCCTGATTTTTGTCTTTACATCCCCAGGGCCTGGTACAGTGCGGTGTGGTAAGCCTTAACTATCATTTAGTTCAGGGTGATTTGAAGGTCGGAGAAGCCTTTTCTCCCTTTCTGTATGCCCTTTGGCCTTTTACCTTCTGTCAGACATGTAAACATCTATTCTGGGAGGCCTTTGCTGGGTCTTAGAGAATTCTACAGTCCTTTGCCTCATGTCACTCAGATTGTAATCCAACATTTTTTTTGGTAAGATTCCACAAGGAATTAGCATGAACAAGAATTCCTACAGATTTAACAAGGATCCATGCAACTTTCAAAGCAAACCTGTTCCCAGCCTGGAGCCCCAGTGTAGAAGACCTTTCTCAGATAAGGGCTGACCTAGATAGCCCCTGATGTGACTTCCAATTCTATTATTTTGATTCCCAGAAATATGGATAAAAGCATCGTCCTCTACCCATTCTTTTCCTTCTCCCATACTTTCCCCATTCTGCAGTGCTAATAATAACTAGATACAGGGAAGGGGGCTGATTAGACCTTTCCCTCTGCCTCACTGCTAGCTGTCTTCCATTACTTTATAACAAAAACCCCTTCTTTCCTCCTATGCCACACCTCTGCGTGGAAAACATTACTGATGGGAGTTTTAGGGTCTTCGTCCCTAGATATGTTTAAAATTGGCCAGAAAATTCATTTTGAAGTGACAAAAATGTAGTCCAGAAAGAGATATACTAGACCGCCTGACTGGGTCCACTTCAGTTTTTAAGTTCTATGTCCTTGAATCTTATAGTACAAAAAAATGTATTGGCATCATTTAAAGTATATAAATTTAGTGTTCGAGGAGGCACATTAAATAAACACCATATTCCTGTTTCTGTGCAGTTTTTCTGTGTAAATTACATTTACCTATGAAACATCATTTCACATTTACATAAACTCACATTTGCCAAATTGCACCAAGAGGGAAAACTCAATATAATCATTTCATAATCATATAATCTATTCAGTATGATTACATTTTCTCTTGATGCAATTTGGTAAACGGGAGTTCATGTAATTGTAAAGTAATGTTCTACAGGTAATGCAGTTTGATGCATTTGGCTCCTCAGTGCTCTTTAGTGTATACATCCCTGAGAAACTAGAAGGAGAACCAGTTTTCTCCCAGCGCCTTTTTAGGTTACAAGATGCTTTGCTATTGCATTCTTATAGAGTGTGCCAGGTGGTTTCGTGACAATAGCTCTCAATTGGCTAGTGCCTAAATGTGGAGCACAGAGAGATTTGACATAAAATCTTTAATGAGATTGACGTTTCAAACATAAGGGTTTTTCTGTGAATTCATTTCTTTATAAGTAAATGTACAGTAATAATTACAGTACTTGAAGAAAATGTATATGTGGGCAGAAGACAAGTCATTGTTGAAGAGGGGGGTGGATGGGAGACCCTGTAGTCCAATTGCTGAGAGATTTAGCCATGATTCAACTGAATGCTTAAACAAGAAAAGCCATTTGGAATTTTTCACCTATTACACAGTGAACAATGTGTTATGTTTCTAGCACTTAAGCAAACCAAAAGCAAGCTTTTGACTATTTAAGCAAGGAAATATTAATAACGTCATGGCCACCATGGTCTCACTTGGAATCTTCTGTTATGTTTTCCCCCTCCCGCAACTAGTTGAAGTGACTCAAGCAAGCTTGGTATTGGAAGTAGATAGGCTGGTGAAGATTATGGGTATCTGTTGGGAATTTAGGTACTTGAGAAAAGAGAGATGTGTGAACATAATATTCTGTGTTGGCTTTGAGAAAACTTCATTTGTAGCCGGGATTATACATGACCTCAGAATGAAACTATAGTGAGAGGTAGATAATTGTTCTTCAGATACTTTTGATGAGGATGAAATCTGAACCCTGAGGGGGAAGGGCCCTGGACTTTCCCAGTGGCCAAATCTCTGGCATTAGCCTAAGGTATAATCCCATCAACTGGCCTTTCATTGTGGATTTCCCTATGGCCCCAGGCCACTTTTCCATTCTCCCTTGGTTATGTGGTCCAGGTCCCTGGAATTCTATCACCTCTTAGACTACTTGGCCACTCCTAGATTCTTCCCATAGTCTTTCTGTATATAAGGTCCATCTTGTCTCCATTAAAATGCTCAGATTCTTATAATCTAGCCACTGCTCAGATTCCTAAAATCTAGCCACTACTCAGATTCTTATAAATCTAGCCAATAGGTTAGTAATGTTCAGACTCCTTAAGAGTCTGCCCAATATGATGGATGTTCTAATAAACCTTGTCTTTGGCTGAAAGAAGGGTTGGGTTGAATTCTTTCAAACAAGACCCGCATGTTGTAATTTTGGGGTCCCAGCACCCCTGAAGCCCTAAACCGCAGCACTTTGAGGATGAAAAGTATTATATAAGTGTGGATAATATTACATATTGATTTAGACATGGTTAGTATTCCCCCATTTCGATTCCAGCTTTTTTATTCTACTGTGTAAGATCAAAGAAGATGGACTAGAGCTGGTTATTTTGATGTTTAATGACCTTGTGCTTCATTTGGAGGGGGAAAACTCTTAATTAACACTTGCTAGTTTTTGTTGTTGTTTTGTAGTCAAAACATTTTTTTTTCGGTAGTCCTTATTAACATCTAAGGACTTCAGTCTATTATGAATCCTTAAGAATTAGAAGAAAAAGAATTAAGGGTAACATTTCATTAGGGAAAATTTTTTTTCTGTTGTTATTGCCCTTTTTATTCAAAGAAGATATCCCTGTCCAGAAATGAAACTGTTTTGGCCAGTTTGAGATCTACAGACTTTTTGAAAAGCATAAGTACCCTCTTTGTAGTGGTTATCAATAATAGATAGCTTTTGTAAGGGTTGTCTTTGTATCTTATTTGAAATCTCTACTTTGTCATAGCATAATCCCTCAAAAAATACATCAACTGATGGGGTATGGGCCCAACCTGAGGTCTTTGCCCCTCACCTCAAAAAGAATTTGGGTCCCATTTTTCTACAGGCCCTAGAAAACGCTTAAACTTTCCTTGAACTTTTACTTGGTCAAGGAAGTCTAGCAATCTCCTGAAGTTATTATTATTCCTATCAACTGGCTCTTCCTTATGCCTAGGCCCTATCTCCCAGTTCTTTGTTACTCTCCATTGTCTTTTACTGGGCTAATAGCCCAGTCTAGTATTTCCCATCCTTGATCTTATCTAGACCCCATTCAACCTCCCAGACACTCCCATAGGGATTCTCCTGGGACTCACTCCCAGTCACCCCAGCTTCAAGATCCTCCCTAAACTCCTCCTCCAGGACTGGCCACTCCCATCAAGACACTCCTTCTCCTAGCCCCCTCCAGTCACTGCAGAACTACTTGACCATTCCTAGATCCCTCCCATAGTCTTTCTGTATATAATATCCATCCTGGCAGCCATTTAGGGGCTGAGACTTCCTCATTGCTCATTCAGCCTTAGGAGCATCACAAATGTTAGATTCCTTAAGAATCTGGCCTATATGGTTTATCTTTAATAAACCTTGTCTTTGGCTGAAAGAAGGCTTGGGTTGACTTCATTTGGGCAGGACCCACATGTCATGACTTTAGGGTCCCAGCACCCCTAAACCTCAACACAAACATTATTGTTGTCTACCAATGATAGTCTAATTCTGTTGCTTCATAGAAGTTCATAGCTTTGTTACCATGTTTAAAAAAAAAAACAAAAAAAGCCCAAACTATAGCAGGAAACTTAGTATATCTTACTAGTTTCTTCAGCCCACATTTCCATTGATCAACCCACTAACTGAAAATATGGCACCTTCTTAAATAATACCTAATCATCCACTACAAAACCACAGCCTTTCTATTCTAGAATTGACGTCTTGGCATCTGCCCTGCTGCTGTTCTCCTCCTTCCCATCAGGAACTCTCTAGACCATGGCCCCCTACCCTGGGGGAAGGAATAGAAGAAACTTGGGCACTTATCCCTGAGATTGAGCTGTCTTGATGGGTGAATGAGTGAAAACTTACTTGAATCAGTTTATCTGCCAGCAAACTCAAGCCTGTAACATCTTGCGTTGTGCTCTACCACTTGTCTTACACCACCGGGAGCAGGGACATACTCCCGCACCCCCACCCCATACATACCATATACCACCACTCTCTCCCTTGGCTCAGTGACACAGTCCCCTATATACCCCTCTACCCCCACACCCGCCCCATAAACACCATATACCACCATGCTCTTGCTTGGCTCAGTGACACAGACCCCTACGTGCCCCCCAGGCCCACCCCATACTCACCATATACCACCACTCTCTGCCCTGGCTCTTGCTCTGGGAACAGGGAACAGGCATGACTTGTGATCTGTTGCTTTAGTCACAACCTCTGTAACCCTCAGACCAAAACTCCCTTATCTGGTTCTCAGTAGCATTCCTCTGTCAGAAAAGTAAGCTCTTTAGGGTAAGGACTGTCTCACTTTGTAGCTGTCTCCAACACCTAAGATAGAGCCCAATGCATAGGAGGTACTTAATAAATGATGGGTCATTTATTCATTCGCATCTTTTCTATGGTTCAGGCTTTTGATATTGTGGAGTTCCAGGAAAGGCTGATTTTTATACTAGCTTATTGTCCTTCTTATTGATATCTTGACAGCTTTAAAATGGCATGTAGTTGATGATGATTAAAAAACTCAGAAGCTGGATGTTGAAAATACGCAACAAATCTTAGAACTTTATGATTAGGTTGGATGCTAGCATTACCCCATAGAATTTGAATTTAATGTCATGTTGATGGCATATTGCTAATGTCTCATGCTGTATACAGTGTATTCCCACGCAGACTTTTACAATGATAACTGCATTATTTAGGAATGGGCTGCCAAAGTAGGAGAATTTGTGTTATGCTTTTAGCTCCATATTCCTACTAAATTTTTTTTGGCAGCTTAAAGGGTTTACTTAGTTTAGATTGTAGCATAGAATCTTGCATGTTATTTATTAAGATTTTTCAAGCTACAGTTATCAGCATGTAGCAGTTCTATCACCATCTGCCATACCCATTTTATCTGCCACATCAGCATAGATGTTTTACTGTTACTCTTCTAATTTATCTATCTCTGTTCAAAAGAGTAAATTTGTTAGGCACTTAAGATGTCCACAATGGACGTGTACACCTTAAAGCTGATTTCTGAGTGAGTTTTCATCAGATCAGTGCTTCCAGCAAGGACGTACTTAGATTCCTAAAATTCTCAAGCTCAGAGATGATATGGCCATACTTGAATTTTGTGTGAATTCTAGAATCTTACCTTTTAGATCAGAGACCCATCCTTAGTCAATCTTTCCATCGATTAACAATTTTGAGCAAATTGTAGTAAAACTCTTAAGAAGACAAATGTAAAAGTACCTATGTTAGGAGCCATCACTTCATGACTTCCCTGTTTAATAAGCTCAAGTTTAGATGTAGTAACACTACATTTACTTGACTGTTGGACTTGTAGCAATGTGCTCCAGAATCCAAAGAATTGGGATTCTAGTCTGGAGGGAAGTTTTTCTTTTTCTTTTTCTTTGTTTTCTATTAGGCAGTTAGGGTTAAGTGACTTGCCCAGGATCACACAGCTAGTGTCAAGTGTTTGGTCTGAGGCTGGATTTGAACTCAGGTCCTCCCGAGGCCTAACTTCAGGGCCAGTGCTCTATATCCACTGCGCCACCTAGTTGCCCCCATGGCGGGAAGTTTTTACAAAAGCCTCCTGAAAATGGCTTTTCAGAAGTAGAATTAGAATAAGGTTAGTTATCTGATTTTTACCATCACAGAGCAAATTAGAAATAGCAAATTAGCAGCAGATGATATGAATTGACAGTTGCTGTTAGGTACAAGTACGTCTCATAGTAGCACCATGAGAGATAAGAGATAGACAGCTACAACCAGACGTGTCGAGCGAGGCCAGCATCATCGTCTGGGGAATTCCCACGGAACCATGGGGTTAG
Source organism: Phascolarctos cinereus (assembly GCF_003287225.1). NCBI lineage: Eukaryota > Metazoa > Chordata > Mammalia > Diprotodontia > Phascolarctidae > Phascolarctos > Phascolarctos cinereus. The sequence goes on from NW_027555958.1 coordinate 438,274,128, forward strand.
AAGGAACCTCGGTGGTCCTCTGACCCAGGCTGCTCTCCTGACAAGACCCCTCCCCCCCAATGCCACCTCCAGCAGAGAACAAAAGCAGCAATGACAGAAACTTGCCTTTGGGTAGTTCTTGATTGTTTTGCATATATTTTCTTATTTGATCATCAGAGCAAACCTGGATAATAAATATTACGTATTCTGTAAATACCACTTGGCATCTTGTAATGCATAATTGAATTTAACAAGCATTTATTAAACACCATATGCAATGAACTTTACAACATATTCCTTAATAATAAAAAGTTCTGAATTCCCTTTGGGAATGGGTAGAGATGGTAAACTGGAACAGACGAACCTGAGTGCTTCTTTTCAAACAACTTCAAGAAAGATATTTTGAGAGTTTAGAATATCCCTAATGTTGAATACAAAAAGAAGCTGGTATATTTTTGAGCCGTTGCCTAAATCTATGAATTTAGGAATTTTATGCCTCCTTTACACTAGGAGATAGTGCAGGTGAGTCTTACAAATGCGACACAGAAGAGTGAGGCAGACTGTCCCAAATACAGCGTGTGTTAAGGATTTGGAAGCGTAAGCCATGATGAGAGAAAACGAAACTTTTGGTCCTGAAGCCTCTTGTACATCACTTCTGAGGGGAAGAAGTGAGGAACACAGATGGAAAAGCGGGGTCTGTGCCACCTTTTCATTTGCTTTGCTGGATTACTAAAGGAAGCTCATCTTAGGACACTCTCATTGTGGAAAGGAATACAAAACAGGCGTTTTCTTTCCCCTCTGTATAAACATAAATGCCATTTATCACTATTGTCCCTCAAGAATCCTTAAACATTGGGTTGTTTTATGCAAAAGCTCTTGAGGCATATTTTTATTTTATGTAGGTTTTTTTCTTGCTAGAGATTTTAAATCTGTTTTCCTTTGTTTTCCTCTATATCAGCTCTTAAGTGCTAGGAACAATGTGGACTCTTCCAAAATGATGTAAGCACTGAACCATGCTGAGAGGGCCAGCGCCATTAGTGCCTAAACCGGTGCATTCCACAGCCCCAGACACATACAGCCTTAGGAAGCTCTTTTACAGGTCAGTGGCTTTTCCATGGAGCTCTTGCTGGCAATCACTTAGAAAGTACCCCCTCCAGTATGCTTGGCCTGGTCAGTACATCCGTAGCTCCTGAGGGTTTCTAGGCAAAACTCGAAGGTGAACATGAAACAGACTTGCTTTTCCTTGAATCGCATCAATATTTCAGCATTTCATGTTTTATCTACGGTAATTTTACTACAAAGGCCAAGTGGCTTTTGCCGTTTGCTATTTAGTGGGGATGATTCATTTTAGGGATTTTTTAACATTCCTGGAATTTTAAAAACAATTTGCATTTGAGCTTGGGGATTCTGAGTTTTCTTGAAAAGAATAACATGGAAGTGGCATTTGTTCAAGAAAACCTCAGTGAATATTATCTCCTTTGATCTTCACAGATCTTATAAACCAGCAAAGGGGCTGAGGCAGGTTGAAAACCCAAGTCTTGCTGATGCCAAACTGGACACTCTATCCGTTATACTTTTCTGCCTCGTTTTCATATCAGCTTGTAATGTTGTGGTCTTTAAATAGTTAAAATTTGTTGATTCAGAAGGACTTAAATCCTCTTAGTCCTATTGCAGACTAATAGGTCAAGGAAGCATCATGGGTGTATTGTACTTCTGGATTTCATGAAGACATTTGACAAGGTCTCTAAGGATATTCTGAAGATGTAGGGATGCAGAATGGAGTTTTAAGTAATTGAAGGAAATAGTAAATTTTACTTAGAGGTTAGTGAAAATAAAGACATTGATTTGGGGTTTTTTGGGTTGGTTTTGTTTTTCCTGAGCCAGGGTCACAGAATCCCTGATCTCTATTTACCATGGGCCCCAGGCTTCAAGTCTTCTTTGAAAGGCTAACTAGTTCTAGAGTGAAAGAAGGCCTTGCCTGAGTCATTCAGCCCAGATGTCCAATTAGCAGAAGCATCAGTAAACAGTCCTGAGGTCAGCACAAAGCAGGTGAAGTCACACATCTGAGGGTGTCTGTGAATAATCACATCGTTAGTTAAGACAGCATCCCATGCTAGCTACATTTCTCCCCACTCAAGTATATGTTCGTCACTGGAAACCTGGACTGTGTTCCATTCCTCATAGAAAATATAGCCTGTAGCTCGCATAGTGGATAGAGTCTTGGACTTGGAGTCAAGACCTGTGTTCAGATCCTGTCTTATTTACTAGCTGAGTGACCGTGGGCAAGTCACTTCAGTTTCCTCATCTCTACAGTGAGGGGATTGGACTCAGTGATCCCTGAGGCACCTTCTGGCCCTAAATCTTCCCAGGCACATACAGCATTAGGAAGTTCTTTTACATGTTCTTTTTACAGGACTTTCCTATAGAGCTCTTACTGGGAATCACTTCGAAAGATGCTTGCTCTAGTCAATAGGTCCATAACTTCAAGAACCCTTTGGCAAATACTATTCCAGATGGGTAAAATGAGGTTTCAGTATTAAAAAAAAGCATTTAGTTATTGTAATGCCTTTGCCCCCAAATTACCTTGTATTTATTTTGAGTAGACCTGTATTTTTTGTTTCCTCTGGCTAGATTGTAAGCTTTTTGAGGACAAGAACTGTGTAACTTTTGTTATTTGTATTGCTGGCTCATCTTTCAGCACCTGATTGATTAGATTGATTGTGGCCTTCATCAGTTTTGAGAAAATCCCTTTGGGCAGTTTCTGACTTGCTAGGGGGAGGTTTTTGTTTTGTTTTTGAGAATACAAAACATTCCTTCGTTGGTATGTTGGTAGTTTATAAAAATCTGTTTATAAAAATAAAGAATAAAATCTTCTCACTTAACCTTAATGTAAACTTGTGACTTTTTGTTATAATTAAATGACTCAAAGTGATCTTTCTGTCCTCTAAACATGGGTAGCACATAATTTTTATCACTTATGTGATAGCTGATCTTATAAGTAAATCGTCAAAATACCAGTTCAGTTATTTTTTTTTTCAGTTAAATGAGAACTACAAAGTGAAATTGCAGCTGCACAATCCTGTGATAATTTATCTGTGGTATACATACTGAATCTGTCTTGAAACATAAGGCAAAGCCAGCTTAATTGATGTAGCCAGGCACCCTGAGGGGGAGGGGCAGGTAGCGCATGCCAGGGCATACCACCACCATTGCCTGTCTGCCCTCACACCCTGATGGAAAGAGCCCAGGAGCCTGAACCTAAAAGCCTCAGAAATAGCAGCGATCCCCAGGCCATCAGACCTACTTCCAATTCAGCCAGCCCCATAGCCGCCATTGTGGAGAAGAGGCCCACCTTTCTCATCACCAGCAGCAACATGCTGATGGACTGCCACCAGCAGACACATAAGCACATGAGTGGCCTCCCTCCCCCTGGACCATCAGGCCTATTTCCAGCCCATCCTCGCCATCCCTATCAGAACTGCCGCAAACAGGGTTGGCAGGCCAGCCCAGCTGAGGCAGCCGGGCACCCTGAGGAAGAGGCAGGAGGCAGCACGTGCAGGTAAGTCAGAGTGCCACCTCCACCTTGACTGCCATCTCCCTTCAGGCCTTGAGCCCAACAGCCCTGCAGATGGCAGCCGTCATCCTGGAAGCGTCCCTATGGAGATGAGCCTTCCTACCTACCGCTCCTACAGATGTTCCAGCCGCAGCTGCTAGAGGCCTGTCAAATGGCTCAGCATCAGGAACTGATCTTTTATCAGAAAGAAGAGGCTTTGCTATCTGCTTTGCCGCTGCACCCTAAGGACCATGGGACCTTTCCATCTAACTTGTAGCTGAAACCTTCCCTATGTGTTGTCTCCCTTGTTAAAATAGGAGCTCCTTGGGGCAGCTAGGTGATGCAGTGGATAGAGCACTGACCTTGGAGTCAGGAGGACCCAAGTGCAAATCCGGCCTCAGACACATAACATAACACTTAACTAGCTATGTGACCCTGGGCAAGTCACTTAACCCTGATTGCCTTACCGCGCCGCCCCCCCCACAAAAAAAATAGGAGCTCCTTGAGAATAGGGGACTGTTTTTTCTCTTTGTAACCCCAGTGCTTAACATAGTGCTTTGTGTTTATTTATTATTAACATTCTATTATTTTTAAATTGAGTTCCAAATTCTCTCTATTACTCCCATCCCTGGAAAGGCAAGAAAAATTATGTTGACTATACATGTGAAATCATGCAAAATGTTTCCACGTTAGCCACATATCAAAAAAAGGAAGGAAGGAAGAAAAAAAAGGAAAGAAAGAATTATGCTTTAATTTGCACTCAGAGTTTAGCATTTTTTCATTGCGAATACTTTGGAATTGTCTTGGATCACGTGTTGATCAGAATAGTCAAGACTGCCACAGTTAGTCACCATTTAACATTGCTCTTACTGTGCACCTGGTTCTTTTCACTTTACTTGGCATCCATTCATATAAGCCTTGCTATGTTTTTCTGAAACCGCCCTCCTCCTCATTTCTTATAAATAGTGCTCCATCACAATCGTGTGCCACAACTTGTTCAGCCATTCCTCAATTGGTGGACACCCCCTCAATTTCTAATTTTTCCCACCACAGAAAGAGCTACTGTAAATATTTTTGGACATATAGGTCCTTTCTCTTTTTCTTTAATCTTTGGGAGTACAGACCTAGTAGTGGTATTTCTGGATCAAAGGGTGTGCAAGTTTTATAGCCCTTTGGGCACAGTTCCAAATTGCTCTCCAGAATGGTTGGACCAGTTCACTACTTTACCATCAGTGCATTGATGTACCTGTTTTCCCTTATCCCCTCAGCATTTGTCATTTCCCATAGGTATCAGGTGGTACCTCAGAGTTGTTTTAATATGCATTTCTCTTATCACTAGTAGCATTTTTCCTATGACTCTGGATAGCTTTGAATTCTTCTTCTGCAAACTGCCTTTTCATATCCTTTGATCATTGAACAATAGAGGAATGGCTCTTATTTTTATAAATTTGAATCAGTTTCTTATATATTTGAGAAATGAGGCCTGTATTAGACAAATTTGCTGTAAAGTTTTTTTGATGGCACTTCATTGTCTGTGGGACCTTTTAGCAAAATGTAGTTTCCACGATTGTCTCTTTTAATTAGGTCTATTTTTGCTTTTGCTTTGTCTGAAATCATTGTTGCTGCCCCTGTCTTTTTTACTTCAGCTGAAGTGTATTAGATTCTACTCCAGCCCTTTATTTTAACTCTGTGTGTCTTTCTGTTTCAACTGTATCTTTTGTACAGAACATATTGTTGGATTCTGGTTTCTAATCCATTTTGCTATCTACTTCTGTTTTATGAGTTAGCTTATCCCATTCCTATTCACAGTAATGATTACTCTTCCTCTCCATTCTGTTTTCTTCTGTTTATCCTTCTCTCTTTTTATCCTGTCTCTTCTTAGAAGTCTGTTTTGCTTCTGACCATTGTCTTCCTTAATTTGCCTTCCCTTTTATCATCTCCCCTCACCCATAATCTCTAATTCCCTTTACCTCTTCTTTCCCTATTGGGTAAGATAGATTTCCATACCCTGATGAAAGAGTATTCTTCCCTCTTTGAACCAATTCCAATGAGAATGAGGGTCAAGCATTGCCTGCCACCCCCTCATTTTCTCTTCCACCATAAAAGCTCTTCATTGTATTCCTCATTTATGTGAGAAAATTTTCCCCATTCTACCTACCTCTTCCTCCTCCCAGTACATCCTTCTTTCTTACCCCTACCTTTTTTTTTTGAGAGCATCCCAACATGATTGACTCATACTTGTCCCCTCTGTCGCTGTAGATTTCTTCTAATAATGATAGAGTTCTTAGGAGTTATCTGTGTCATCTTCCCATAGGAATGTAAATAGTTTAACTTTCTTGAGTCATTACGATGACTCTTTCATGTTTACCTCTTTATGCTGCTCTTGAGTCTTGTGTTTGAATATTAGATTTTCTGTTCATCTCTAGTCTTTTCATCAGGAGTGCTTGAAGGTCCTCCATTTCATTAAATGTCTGTGTTTTCCCTTGAAGGATTATACTCAGTTTTGCATGGCAGATTCTTGATTATAATCCTTGCTCCTTTGCCTTCTGGGAAGTTGTAATCTAAGACCTCTGCTCCTTTAAAATGGAAGCTGTTCAATTTTGTGTGATTCTGACTGCGGCTCCATGATATTTGAATCGTTTCTTTCTGGTTGCTTGCAGTATTTTCTCCTTAACCTGGGAGCTGTAATATTCCTGGGAGTTTTCATTTTGGGATCACTTTCAGGAAGAGGTCAATGGATTCTTTTAATTACTGTTTTACATCTAGATCTAAGATTTTGGGGCAGTTTTCCTCAGTAATTTCTTGAAATATGATGTCTTGGCTCTTTTTTAATTGTGAGTTTCAGGTAGTCCAATAACTCTTAAATTATCTCTCCTCATTCTACTTTCCAGATTAGTTGTTTTTTCCAATAAGATATTTCACATTTTCTTCCATTTTTCATTCTTTTGACTTTGTTTTATTTTTTCTTGAAGACTTATGGTGTCCACTTGCCCAGTCCTAATTTTTATTATTTATTTAATTGCTGAGGCAATCAGGGTTAAGTATTTGCCCAGGGTCACACAGCTAGTAAGTGCCATGTGTCTGAAGCCAGATTTAGTGGTCCTAATTTTTAAGGAATTATTTTCTTCAGTGAGATTTTGTACCTCTTTTTCCATTTGGCTACTTTTGCTTTTTAAAGAATTCTTTTCTCCATTGAATTTTTGTACCTCCTTTTCCATTTGTCCTATTCTGCTTTTAAAACAGTTTTTTTCTTCAGTGAATTTTTGTTTTTTTTAAGGTGTTACGTCAGTATTTTTTGTGCCTCTTTTACCAAGTTGTTAAATGCTCTTTTTATAGTTTTCTTGCAGCACTCTCATTTCTTTTCCCTATTTTTCTTCTATCACTCTTACAGCTTTCTGTAACTCTTCTGGAAATTCTTTCTGGCCTTGGACTTACTTAGCATTTTTCTTTGAGGCTTTAGTTGTAGCTGTTCTCACATTATTATCTTTTAAGTTTTTGTTTTGGTGTTCCCTATTGCCTTGGTAGCTTTTTGGTTAAATTCTTTTTTTTTTTTTGTTACTTGCTCATTTTTTCAGCCTATGCCTTTGCTTTGAACTTTATGTTAAAGTTGGGCTCTATTTATCTGGGAGTCAGGAAGCGCTGTCCCGATCTTCAGGCTTTTTTGTGCTGTTGTTTTTGGAGCTAGTTCTAGGGGTCTGCAATCTTTTGGTGCTTCCAAGGATATAGTCACTGCTCTTCTGGTCTGGGCTCTGGTCTTTGCCCAGGAAGGGCCCTTACTCCCTCAAGTGCTAGTACTCCTCTTTGATACCATGATCAGGGCCCCTGTTCCTTGTGACTAATCACAAGTGCTCCTCTCCACCTCGGAACTGTGACCCAGAATTGCTTGTGGGCGATAGACTTGCCAGTCAGCAGCAGGTGCACTCTGTGCCAGCAGAGAGCCTCGTGTAAGCTCTTTCTAACCGTTTATCTGATTCCCTTACCGTCTGTGGGCTGAGAGCTCCCAAAGCTGCTGCTGCTGCTTCTGTCCTCCTGTGGACCTCCGGAGCTGTCTTACATTGGAAAAATACCTCTCTGACCCTTTGTTGGCCCTGCTGCTGCACAATTTGATTTGAAGTGTTACTTTGGAGTTGTTTGGAGGGGAATATTGGGAGACTTCAGCTGGATCCTGGCCTGTACTTCCCCATCTTGGCTCTGCCCACTGAATTCTTTCCTTTTTTTTTTTTTAAAGTGATTTTTATTGTTTTATTCTGTGGCATATTGTATGTAGCCTATGTGCCAATTGGGAAAATGCACTTGCAAAGTCAGTTTTTGTGTATTTTTTATTTCTTGTATTCATCTGAAGAGAGTATTTACCTCTGCAACCAAATATGACCTCTGGGAGAGTTTTTAAATTCCTAGGAGTCCTCTGCTTCTATTTCTTTAACTCATATGTATCCTTAAGCCCAAGAGTAGAGATTTGTATCTGTCAAATAGATTGCATCTTGGTGCAAAAAAATCATCTTAAGGAGTTTGAAAAAGGGCTATTTTTATAGTGAAGAAGTAGCTGTCTTCCAAAAGCTAATGTGTTCTTAAAATTGTACACTTCAATGTGGGTGTCCTTCCTGAACTCATCTCAAAAATATTATTTGGTATAGATGGATTGAAAAATTCTCATTCATGAGTAGATTAAAAGATTTAATTAAGTACTTTAAAAATGAATACTAGCCATTACAATCTCATCACCTCAAGGGAATATGTTTGGTGGAATTTGCAGGAACAGAGCTAGGGGCAATTAGGGAAAGGTGAGAATACCTTACTCATCCTACTCTTTCCCATACTCATTCTAACCTCAAACCACATGATAGAATGGTATGAATGCTGGATTTAGAGACAGAAGACTAGGGTTCAAATCCCAGCCCTGCCCCTTAGTGTCTTTGTGACCTTAGACAAGTCATTTCATTTTTCTTGGCCCTAGTTTCTTTATCTTTAAATGAGGGTTAGACTAAATGTCTTTCAGCTCTAAATTTCATTGTCTTTGAAAAGTCTGCCACGTAATTCTCCCCTATACCACCAATCTGCCTATGATTCAGCTAGTTCAGGAACAGTGCTCACAACCCTCCACAAAGAATAGCTCACATTTGTGTAATATTTCAACAGACCTATGAAGTAAGTGTAATGTAAATACCGTTGTACCTACATTTCATAAATGAGGAAATGGGCGCTTAGTGGCTGACAGGCTAGTGTGTTGGAAAGCTGGGACTTGGATGTCTCCTGTCCATAAACCCAGTGTTCTTTTCCCTGAAGTGTGCAGTCTCTGCAGTAAATCGGGTCCTCTGCTCTCCAGGACAAAGAGAAGAAAAGACAACCACCTGGAACAGGACATGTATAACTTTCTGCCATAGGAAAAGAGGCATGTCACTCACAGCTATCAGGGTGCCATCCCAGAGGTAACAGTGTCCTGCCAAGCTTCCACCTTTACAAGTTCCTAAAAAACCAATCATAGAGTTGGAATGGCCCTTAGAAACAAATGACAAAGATATCCTCTACTGCTTAGCTAAAAAATGGTCATTCAGCCTCTGCTTGAAGTGACTTTGGTGCAGCCAGGGTGGGTCCTCGTCCTTGGCCATCTCCAGGTAGAGGCCAGATGACGTTGACTCTAAATCAGTTAAACTTAGAGACTTCTCAGGGTCGAAGCAAAAGTTACTTTTTATTACAGTCTCAGAGAAAGGGTGGTCTGCTTCCAGGTACACTTTCAGGAGGAAAGAGGCAAACAAACCTCCACCCACCACTATCCCTTATTCCCATTGGCTGGGGAGGCGGGCTTACATTCTTAGATAGGAAAAATTCAAAGACAAAGAACAAGGAAACAGGGGATAGCCAACCCAAACATCCATGTCCTTATTTAGTAAACCTAATGCTGACGTAACAGTGGTGTGGTGATCAGGGCAGGGTTTAGGGCCGAATCCCCATGAGTTAGGTAATTCCTAGGAAACCGAAATTTTCTGCAATTTCCCCTCCCTAACCCCCTTCTCCTTATCCCAGAGACAAGAAAAGGTGGGAAGCTTTTCAAAGGGCAAGCAGTTCAGCTGGGGGGCAGGGCTGTTCTTTAAAGCAGCAGTCAAGAAATATCACCAAGAACCGTTGATCCCCTGAGGAGGCTTCACTTTGGAGAGATCATCTCTCACCACCTTTCCTTAGTTATGGTGCACTGGGGCTCCTTTCTTGGATGGACTGCGTTAGATGGCTGCTAAGATCCCCATCAACTCTCTAGGTTCCCTGACTCTGCATAGCTCTAGCTGTGGAGAAGTTTTTCTCGCCATCAAGCCTCAGTTTGCTTCTTTCTTTCTTCTACCCATTAATTGTTCCTCATTCTGCCCTCTGGGGCCAAGGGCAAGGTTCATCTCTCTCCCACATGGCAGCCTTTCATATATTTAAAAAGGGAAGGAATAAGCATTCATAATGCACCTAGTACATGCCAGGCACAGTGCTAAGAGCTTTGCAAGTGTTATCTGATCTCAATTAATATAAAGTAATAATCTCATAAATGAGATTATTTGATATCATTTAATTTAAAGACCTATCTTGATATATTCTCTCCTCCTTAATTATTTTTTTTTCCAGGTTAAACATCCTTTAGCCTATATTCATATCATAGTCCTTACTTGCCCGTGTTTCCCTAAACTGAACCCATGCTCCAGATATGTTTACAGACGAGTACAGTGGGTGGATCATCTGGTCTTGAACAATGCATGCTCCTCTTAATGACACTAAACACACTTAGTACAATAAAATGGCTAAGCTACTACATCACTGCCAGAAATTAGGGAATACTCTGATCCCTGTGTTTGCTTTTATATAAATACCAACTGAGTGGGGGTGGGGGCACCAAGGAAAGTGCTTGTGTTCTAGGACATGGTACTTGAACTGAGTTTGAAGGGAGTGAGGAATTCCAAAAGGTGGAGGTGAAGAGGGAAGAGCATTCCAGGCATGGGGGAGGGCCTGTGCAAACAGGAAGGTGGAAGATAAAATATTATGTCTGGGGAGAGCAAAGTGGATGGGTTTGGCTGGAACATTAGCATGTTTGAGGAAAAGTCCTGAGTTATTTACCGAGCCTGACTGCCTTCTACTGGCTCTAGGTTCCCAGATAATTCAATTTAACATTTACATGGCCTGCGGCTCAGGGCTTCTCCAGATTGCTGGGCTCACTAGGGCCCTTGTGAAATTCAGTCTTGGGCCTCCTTTCCTCTCCTCCCACCCCCAAAGGATGATTTTTCTCTTTGCTCACTGCCTGTAACCGATGCTGTTATTCGTCCTTTGTTCTTGAAGAGGACCAATGATATCAACAGTAGCAACAACTGCTGTTAGTCCAGGAAAATCTCCCGAAATGCCCGTGGGAAAAGTTCTCTAAATTTCCTGAAATGCTGATTTTTCCCCCTCAAGCTAGTGGTGCCACTAGGTGGCTTAGACTCCTCCCGGAAGGTAAACATTTTGGGACTGCTGACTGAGCAATCTCGTTCCCTCTGGACCTGTGCTACCTGAGTACTTACTGGTTTGCTCACCTAAGAGGTCGCTTTTCAGTAGCCATGCGTCCGTTCCTCTTCGTTGTCCAAGGAGCACACTGGGTCAGTGCATTTTTGTCTTAAAGGTCTGTTCTGTAAATCTGGGATTACCCATGAGGTGATGCCTAGAACTGGTACTAGCAAGAAAATATTTCTTCTCTGGCCAGAAGACTGGATTCTGGGATCACAGCATCTGAGGAATGAACAACCACCTCTTCTCTACTCAGATTTCGGGTTTCACAAACACGGTGACAACAACAGACCACTGCAGGGATGATCTGTGTTGTTGATCATGATCAGTGATTGATTTTATTGATTGATTTGCATGAATGATTTGTACTCTTACAGTACTCAGATGATCGGAATCATAGCATTGGAAGGGACTTTGAAGGTCCTCTCGTCTGATATCCCCCATGCAAGAGAGTCTTCCCTACAATATCCTTGACACAGAATGACTCAGTCATCCTCAGAACACAGCCAAGAAAATGTGCAGTCAGTCCATTCCATTTGAAATGTCTTTTGAGATGGATTGTGCTTGTGTAACATCTTCTCCTTGCATCTGTTTTGCATTCTGGAGATGATATGCTGACAAGATTCCCTCTTCATTATTAGAGACCTTCTTATATTTAAAGATAGATGTCAGGAAGGTTCTTTTTTCCAGACTAAATGTCCTTGGTTCCTTCATTCCTCATATGACATGGCTCCCAACCTGCTTGCTATCCCACGTTCAAAAGGAAAATGGCATGTTTTGTGCTCTTTCTTTTTTCACTGCTCAGTAACTTGCTGAGGAAGAATTTACTGTGTTTCAAGATGAACCGATTCCAAATACATTAACATATTAATTGGGAAGTTATCATTTCAACAGAGAATCATCCTTTAGAGTAAATAGATCAATTCACAGATTAATGGAATGAGCCATAGAGTGCCGGGCATAGGGAAAACTCATCTTCCTGAATTAAAATCAGGCCTTAGACACTTAGTAGCTGTGTGACCCTGGGCAAGTCACTTAATACTGTCTGCCTTAGTTTCGTCATCTGTAAAATGAGCTGGAGAAGGAAATGGCAAGCCACTCTAGTATCTTTGCCAAGAAAACCCCAATGGAGTCACTGAGAGTTGGACACGACTGAAAATGACTGAACATCAAGAGGAGCTGGAAGAGACCCTGGAGTTTCTGTCCTTTTCCAACCTTATTTTACAGATCAGTCATTAATCAGTCAGCTTGTATCAAGCAGCCCTCTGTGCTAGGCACTGTGAGGTGTATTGGAGATACTAAGACAATGAAATGACATAATTCCTGCCCTTGAGGAGCTTACATTCCTGCATACAAAAAAAAATGTTTGGGAGGGCATGTGCTAGTTATTGAGGGGACCATAAATTTGGTTGCTAAGTTCAGCTCCTTTGTTTTACAGGTGTAGAAACGAGGCTTTGGGAGGATAAATGAGTCTCCCAGTGTCCCACTGTTAGTATCTGAGGTGGTATTTGAACCCTGATCCTATTGTCTCCAGTGTTTTATCCACTATAATGTGCTGCCTCTCAAAGGAATTCAGGAAGGGATTCTAAGAGGTGGGGTTGAAGAGAGAGCTCCTTCTAGGCATGATGGGTCAACCTGTGAAAAGGCAGGGGGATGGACTGTTTGTGAGGAACAGTAAAAAAAATCAAGTTAGCTGCATAGATGGTGGGGTGGTGGTGGTGGTAATGACTGGAAAGATAGGTTGGAAACAGGTTTGAAGGGCTTTCACAAGTGCCAAATAAAGGAATTTGTAGTTTATTTTAGCAGCGAAGGGGAATCTCTGGGGTTGATTTGAGGGAAGGGATGCGGAGGGGAGCCAGGCCTTTAACAGGTCTGGTGAGAAGTCACAAGGACCTGAAGTGAAGTGATAGCCGTGTGTATAAATGGTGAGAAGGAGCAGTGTGTGAGAGATGCTGACCAGCAGGGCGTGACAAGATTTGGTAACTAGTTAGGTATCTGAGGTGAAGGAGTGTGAGGAGTTGGGGACAGTGCTGAGGCTGCCATCCTGGCGCCCTTGACGAAAATGTGTTGGTTCAAAAGGAAGGGCAAGTTTTAGAGAAAACGTGAATTCTTTGGAGGTGTTAAATTTAAGATATCTATTAGATGGATATGTGACTAGCTCAGGAGAAAAGCTGTGGCTGGAGTCATCTTCACAGACAGAACTGATGGAGGTCAGAAAGGACGTTTGCAGGCAGAAGAGGGCCCAGGGCAATGCATTGGGGAGCACCCTGTGTGGGCGATGCACCAGCCAAGCAGACTAAAGAGGAGCCTCCAAGTCCGGGAGTCACAAGATCTGAGGCTTAGCAGCTGATCCTGGGAATGTGGAGACCCAAATCCAGGCTGCCAGCGTCTGGTGACACCAGGACCTGGAAGGGTGCCTGACAACATTGCCTCATCCGGTGGTGATCAAGAAAACACAGACACACACTGCCGGAGCAAAGATAAGTGAATCCTTCAAGTCAGACAATACTGGACACTCCTGGCGTCGAGGCTTCCCGGGGCGCTAGCCTCTGCAGTGTGAATGGCTACTCACCTTAGGGAGTAATCAGGCTGTCCTGTTAGCACATATCTAATGACGGTGAAGATGGATTGAATTAGATTGTTCAGGACTTGCCATTTTATTCTCTGATGTTGCTCCTGACAGAATCTTTGCAAATAAAAATTTTAATTGATCTATTTATTCTAAAGGATGATTCTCTATGAAATGATAACTTCCCAATTAATGTGTTTGGAATTGGCTTATCTTGAGACTATAGATTTTCTCTTGGCAAGTTATCGAGCAGTGAAAAAAGAAAGAGCCCAACTTCTTTTGAACTCGGGGGAGGTAAGGAGAGAGGAACATTTTGAGCCCTAATATAGATATTTGGAAAACACCGCAAAACTCAGTATTTCAATTATAAGTTGCTGCTTGTGGAAGTGGAAGGAAATTGCTTATCCAATCAGTTATTGTGAAAGTAAAAGTCCTCCTATAAATTTTCATGAAATTTATAAAACCTTATGACAGCCTTTCATGACAAGCTTTTTAGTATCCTAGGAAGGTTTGGGGAAATGCTTACTGTTTTCCTTGGAGTGTTTTCCATTACTTTTAAATGTATCACAAACAAGTCACAACAGTCCTTTCTCTTGGGAACAGTGGTGAATTAAGACCAAGGTTTTAGCATTGACATGGCCAGCTCAGCTTATTTTTACTGCCAAAATATTCAGTAAGAGACATCTAGCCATGTTATAAGCTATGTGAGCTGCTTAGCTAGTTCAATAAGACAGTGCTGCTCAAGTATACAGGGAATCCTTAAATAAAGGGCATTAAAGTAAATAATGCACGCCTAGCATTTAGGAGCCAACTGGGGCTGGTTTGCATAGACAAAGATGGCCTGCTTCATGATTGATGGTATCCATTACAGTGGGGTTGTGTTTGTTCTAGACAACAAATCAGTAATTATGTGCACAGTCAAATAATTTATAGATTTTAGTTGGTTAGAGTTGTCAGGTAAAGATAAAAATTCTGAATGAGTTGAAATTTTTATTTTATTTTATTGATCTGTTCCATGAAGAAATTATTAATTCACATTACTTTTTTTTCCTGCTAACTGTTGTTACTAAGTCATGTTGGCAGGAGATAAAATGAAATTAGAATCACATATAATCAGCTTTCATTTATCCAAAGATTATCATGAAAATATGATTCTCCCCGGGTTATGCCCCTTGGTATTCTTGTCAGTAACACTCTCTACATTTTCTCCTTGGCAATTTCATCGCTTCTGTCTGTGACTTTAGTTGTCATTTCTAATCAAGTGATTCATGTGTGTGCGCATGCGCACACATACATGTATATATTTTTAGACTTTTATATAGATGAATTTATGTATGTGAACATAGCCACTCATAGTTCTCCCTAGGGCTCTCTTCACATATTTCTACCCACTTTCACCTGGTGGCTGCCACAGACTCAAAATGTCCAAAAGTGAATTCATCATCTTCCCCCCAAAATATTCCCTTCTCCTAACTTCTTATTTCCTTTGGTATCACCATTACTTTCTCAGTCACCCAGGTTCAGAACGATGGTGCCATCTTTGATTCTTCTTTCTCCTTCCCTTCACGCCCTCAGTTGCTAAGTCCCAACGTACAAATCTCTGGAGACCCTCACATTTATTCACTCCTTTTAATTCCTTCTACTTCCACAAACCGCAGAATTTCACAGTTGGAAGGGACGTCAGAAGACATTGATTAAGACATGTAACTGAAGAGAAATCTCGTGCAAGATCCTGCAGCGTGGTCATTCATCCCTTGATTGAATGTTATGGTGAACTCAGTACCTCATGAGACAATCAGTTAGTGAACATTTAGAGGCAGCCTGCATCACACTTCTGTAGAGCTTTGCTTTCTTTTGGAGGATCCTGGGAAGCTTTCCTTACATAGAATGAAATCTGTCTCCCTGAAATGTTTGTGCACTGTTCCTAGTTCTTGCCTTTGGAGCAGAGGAGAACAAGTCTAAACCCTGGTTTGGGTTCCTTTATCTCTTCCCATTTAGGCTGCTGTAATGTCCTCTGCTCACTGGTCTCCTTGCCTCACCCTATGAGCTCTCCAGTCCATCCTTTATAAGAGTGTAATCGTGTCCTTCCTAATTTACTCCAGGAGTTCTTAAGCTTTATTGGGTCTTAGACCCCTTTGACCTGTGGAAACCCTTTTCAGAATAATACTTGAAGTACGTCAAGGAAACTAATTATATTGAAATAAAGATGTACTGATTTTTTTTTCCCATCCAAATTCACAAGACCTTTCTACTCCTCCTCAAGTTTATTCAGGGATCCCAAGTTAAGATCCTGTGCTCTGCTCAGACGTTTCCAGTGATTCTTTGTTTCTTCCTGAATTAAATCCTGTCCCTGGCATTCAAGGCTATCTACTATTTAATCCAATCTTTATTTCCAAACTTAATGCAATCTATTCACCTTCCTGACATGCCATACATTCCTGAGGAATTTAAACTCTCTCTTTCCATCTTTGTTCATATCACCTGCCTCCTTATACTAGTGGATCTCAATGAACAGTTCTCCATCTCTTAAAATGCATCCCTTCAGGAACAGAACCAGGTGCCACCCACTTTGTGAAGACTTCCTTGTCCATTCCTTCCCCTCAGATTTCTCTTAGTTCTGTTTCTGGATTTTACTTTTCATTTAGCTGGCTTTCCCTGGGTCATAGTTGTTTGTGTATTGGCCTTCTTCCCAGTAGATTGTGAGCTGGTTGAGCTCAGGACCTATGTCTTATCAATATTTCTCCCCCTAGTTCAATGCCAGTACAAAGTAAGTACTTCACTCACGTTTGTCCAACTGGATTAAATATTGAATGATCTAAAGTATGTTGTAAGATGTCAGATTCAGAGCTAGAAGCTAGATTAGGGGCTAAAATAGACCATTCCCTTCGTTTTACAGATCTTCAAGGCCCTGTTCAATCAGACAACGAGGATTTATTAATTGCCCACCATGTGCCAGCTGTTCATATTATTGGCTTAATTAGGCCCTCTTGAGTAAGTCATTTAGCTTCTCTGGGAATCATTTTCTTCATTTGTAAAATAGGAAGTTGGAAGAGATGAACTACAAAGCTCTTCCAGCTCGAATCGGTGATTCTATCTGTCATTCAACCCCTTGACATGTGACTCATTGGTGGCCCATTTGGATTTTTAATATGATGGCATTTATGAATATTATCCACATTTGTTGTGCAGATATATAAGAAGTCTAATTCTTTGTAGGTTTCTTGTGGGTTTTTTCTTTAATTTCTCAATTACCATGTCAGATAAGGAGAAAGCAAGGTTATTTTGTAGTTAAAAGAAGTGGACCTACAGATCCTAACTAATGAAGCATTTTTGAGGGTATCTTGCCTCAGAAATAAAAACTGTATGATGGAGAGTGCGTGTGTGCGTGCGTGTGTCTTATCTAATAAGTTCTATGGAGTGAGAAAATCATGAAGGCAAAATGAAGACAACTTAAACATCGAACGGCCGCCACATGGAAAAAAAATTAGATTTATTCTCCTTGGTCCCAGAAGGCAGAACCAGTAGCAGGAATTGAAGATGCAGAGGCAGGTTGGATGGTTTTTTTTTTTTTAATAAGGAAATATTTAACAATAGTATACTCATAGTGGTATTAATATCCTTGGAGGTCATCAAATGGATGCAGAA
The DNA here is from genome assembly GCF_003287225.1 of Phascolarctos cinereus. NCBI lineage: Eukaryota > Metazoa > Chordata > Mammalia > Diprotodontia > Phascolarctidae > Phascolarctos > Phascolarctos cinereus. Next base: position 438,291,383 of record NW_027555958.1, read on the forward strand.
TGATAGTGGTTAGAAATGTTGTAGAGGTGATTCCTGCTCAGGTGTGGGTTGATATAATAGACAACTTTCTCTTTCCAGCCCAGATTCGGTGACTCAGATGGTATTGGGAAGCTGGACAATATTTTTTCTCTGTTTTAGAGGGGAAAAAACCTTCATTATTTAATTTGAAATATTGTGATTGCCTAGAAATAAAGTCATGGTAGTATTCTAGCATGAGTATAATACTTTCCATGACCAAATATAGATTCCAGTTACTCTGATAATCAGAAATTCTCTGTACTTAAGGAAAATGTTCTAGCCTCTGACACATAGGAGATACTGAATAAAGTGGCGCTTGCTGATTGATTCTAAGTGAAAACTGCATCTATTTGTGAAATATCCTGTTGAAACCCAAAGAAATGGATAATATTTAGGATTTAGGTTTTGCATCTTTATATTAACTAGTCTATGTATCTTAGCCATCATGACCCTGTTTATAGGGTTCAGACAGTCAGATGCCAGAGGGGTTTGCTGGTGACAGTAGAGGGCAGCAGAGACTGTACTGGGGCACCAGATTGCTATTCAGTTTACCTTAGGGAAAAGAGTAGGGTACTCACTGCACCTCTGGGGAAGGCAGGAGAGATGTGCAAGGCACAGGCAAAGGGATGGATCTGAAACCAAGGTCCACAGATGGAGTATAGGTTGGATAAAGACAAGAGATAAATAGCCAGGCAAATAACTAGAATCAAGTCAGCCATGAAGAGGAACACAGTAGCAGGTCATTTAGAACTTAGAAGGATCTCCAGTGGGGAGAGGCTGGTGGTGACCTTGCCACCTCTCATCTTTAAAATGGCACTTATGTGGCAGCCTTTGATAGCTGGTTAAGACCCAGATTGGTGGATGGTGTGTAGATTAGAATCTCTCTGAGGACAGGCATTTATGTTGGTTCTATCTCTTGTACGACACAGATCTCAGGGTGGGTTGGATATTTTATAAGTGTTTCATGCTGATAAATCCACTGTTTGTCCCACTGCACCATTCTGAGGGAATAACACTGAATTTGCCTGCTTTATATTTTCGATGTTTTTGGCTGTTTTCAAGTGCACATGGAAAGACGTATACATCATGTGTAGGGAACCTCCCAATTAAGAGAGGCCACTTACCTAATTTGTGGCTTTCTTTGTTTTGCTTGTGGTTTAGGCTACTTGCAGTTCAGTTGGGATTATGGGTAATTTTTGTTACAGGATACTTATCAGAATGTTACAAACCCTTGAGCATAAGGATATTTAAAGAGTATGGAAACCATAAATAGTTAGACCTATGTATTTTATAACCTCTTTTTATTAGGTTGCTAGGAAAAAAAATAGCTGTGTCTAATAAAGCTATGGTAAACCCAATTACTCTCTTGTACATTTCATCCTTCCTCTACCTTCAAATATTTCATCTGCAAATGCTTCCTAGGTTGGTTGAAAAATAGCTGTATATAGTAGAGATAGAATAAAACCAGTGAATTTTCCTCTTGTATGCCATCTCCCTCCAAAGGGAAAAAGTGCCCTTAAGTCATTTATCATTCTCCGTAGGAATTGACAGTGTTTACCCTGGAGTGTTGAGCTGTGGAGGGAAATTAAGATGCTTTGTTTTAAGTACTAGCATGCTAGAGACTTTTAAAATGTGTTTTATTGATGCTTTTTGTTTTTAAAACATTAGTCATTTCATACGTATCTTCCAGATTGAAACCACCTTTGTGACAAAGAAAAAGAATTAAGTAAAAACATCTGCTGTGGAGCCCACACCTGACAGTATGGGCAGTCTTCTGCCCTGGCAGTCTCCCACGTAGTCTCTTACATAGTGAATTGGGTTGGGGAGAGGTATGTTTCATTATCCTTTCTTGCACTTTGGTTGGTTTTTCAATTACTTGTAATTCCACTTTTTTTTTTCCATTTACCCTCTTGCAGTCATTCTGTGGAGTTCTCTTGGATTTGCTTCTTTGACTCTTGGCCCATTTATGTCTTCTCATGTTTCTCAGAATTCTTCTCATTTGTTAATTCATCTGCCATAGGTTTTGTCAGTCATTCCCCATTGTGTGAGAGCTTACTCTGTTTCCAGTTCTTTGCAACTTCAAAGACTTCTGTTTTGAATATTTTGGTATATATTAGACTTCTTTTTCTATCTTCGACTAAAATGATCTCAAGTTTTTTTGAATGAACACTCTATCAGTAAAATATTTTTGAGTATACACATTCAGTATGTCTATATTCACTTATTTATAAATTAAATAATGTACTACTGTGTTTAGTAATCATACACATTATAAAACTTACACAAAAATTGAAATTTCAAAAAGATGTATACTATTAATTAATATGATTTAATTAATATTATTAAAGTAAGTAATATTTAACTTTGAAGCTGAGACAGTGCCAATGGACTGTATTGGATTAAGGAGTGACACAGTTGGACTCATGCTTTAGAATAACCACCTTGGCAGCTGTGTGGAAAGTAGATTGGGAAGGGAGGAAACTTGAGAGAAAGAGACCAATTAGGAAGCTCCTTGCAGCCTCCTAGGAGAGGTGATGAGGGCTGGGACTTAGACCCGGCACTGGAGGAGTAAAGAGAAGATACTAGATGTGACGTTGTAGAGGTTGAAGTGACAAGATTTGACAGTGGGTTGGATGTGTGGGGTAGGGGAGATGACCCTGAAGTGGTGAATCTGGGTGGCTGGAAGGACTGATGCCCTGGAGAGCCACAGTAAAAGTAGGAAGCGGGGTTGGGCTTGAGGGCAAAGCTAGTGGAATGAGCTCAGCAGTCAAAATCACCAGCCACTCATGCCTGCTTGTTCTGTGCCAGCCAAACGAAAACAGAAAGTCTGGGCTCCTCCCGGCCTTTGCCCCAGAGCTATGGTAGCTTCATAGCAGAGGAGGAGGGCAGGGTGAGGGAATGTTCCAGGGTAAGGACAGATGTGGTCACGTTGAAGACGGACCTCACGATTGGTGTTTTGGGCAGGGTGAGATACAGCTCATCTCTCTGCCTTCCAGTGGGTTGACTGTTGGAGTTATACTATGACTGGCCTCTACCTTGGAAACCAGTATTCTAAATAAGTTCACCTTTACCTTTTTTTTGTGCTGTATTTAATAGGTATTAATAATTTTAAAGGAATTTTGCTATTTAAGATTTTTATTGTTGTTAAGAGTTTTGTTTTGTTTTGTTTTGAACCATGGAATGAGTTTACAGCCAAAATTATGTCACAGGCCTGTGACTATATAATAATATGTATGTAATAATATGTAAATAATATGAGGGTATGACTATGAGGAAAACAATTTTGAATAAGGCACATCAGGTCATATGCTGTTTCTACTTTTAATTCTTATCAGTTTTTAATATAGCAGTCCCTCAAAGCCTACTCTTTTCCTTTCTTCTACCCCACCTCACCCCCATACAGAGCTTCCCTGGAAGATGACAGCCCTAGGTCCAGTGTACTGTGTGGTGGATTTGTACTCTTAAAACTAATTCATGAGTTCGTGAGTCCCCATTGGTGAATTCACCCTTAAAAGTCATAATAGTTAACAAAACTCAAAGCAGAGGTCTTTACCAGAATGGATAGTATGAGCAGTAGTAACAAAGCATTCTAGAAACCTCGAGTGCACCCTCTTACAAATACATGCAACACCTATGAGAAGAATGGGCACCCACATAGAATGTGGGTAGAGACCAAACCTGGCCAAAGCATCTCCCACCTCTGGTACTTTAGGGCCTTTCTTGAGCCTTTCTTGCTAATGATTTAAATCAATTTGTTTTAATTAAATTCACTATATGTTAAACTTCAGTCATTCCAAGACAGTTGATTCAAAATATTCTTCAGGGCAACCAGAACTTAGGTGACATGTCTGTAAAATAGTTAGAACCGATCCACAAACCATACATGCCACTCAGGGCCATCATTTTGTAGTCACACCTCGTGTCCCAGGACCAAAACAAATACATGACTCGTTAAAAGGTTGAGTCCATTAGTACATGGCTCAACTTCAGAAGGAGAAAATTAAATTGTACCCAGCACTTAAGCCAGAATGAAGACTGATGGCTCATGCCGTACTTTGACAAAGCATTTATACCATGTAATGTTTTGAAATAGCAGCTGAGCCACAGTTGACATGTGAATGCCTTATTTAATTGAATTTACACTGCTCTGTTATCCTAAAGCTGCAAAACACTTCTTCAGTGAACTTCCCAAAAGCAATGACAAATAACCGTTTAGCCTAGCTCATAAATTAGTGTTTTGACATTCCCTTTGAAGAAGATATATAGGTGAATTTAATAGGCTTAAAATGCAGAATGAAGTCCATAGTGTTCGGAAGCAAATTAATGAGTGTTTATATTTAACTGCAAGTATTTTTAGAGTCATTGTATTATTTTCGATAGACAGCTCACCTCTGTCAGGAGGATGTGGGTTCAGGGCCCATCTCCCCAGGCATGTTATTTAACCTCTAAGGGTCCAAGTCCAAGTCTCTAGGACTATAAGTGACTTACCCATTGCGGATCTGCATTGGTTAAGGGAGTTTCCTTAAAGTGAAATTCTTGACCCTAATGAAATCACTGCTCTGGACCTTTCACACTCTAACATATAGAAAAATAACTTTACAAAGATCCATATCAGTCAGTCAGCAAGGGTTTAAGTTCCTTCTGTATGCCAGGCACTGTGCTAGGCCTGTAGATACAACCTAGACATTAAAGTCACTGCCCTCAAAGAGCTTATAGTCTAATGGGTGAGAGTGTCACATGCTCTCTCTCTCCCACTCTGTCTCTCTCTGTCTCTGTGTGTGTGTGTGTGTGTGTGTGTGTGTCTCTCTCTCTCTCTCTTCACACACATACACACACACACACACACACACACACACTCACGCACGCACAAACATGTGCACACACCCAGCACATACAAGGTGACTTTGGAGGGAAAGGAGCCATTAGGATCTGGGGAGACCAGGAAAGACCTCATGTAGAAAGTGGCGTTTGCACTGAGCCTTAAAGGAAACTGGGGGTCGCAAAAAGCAGAAGTGAGGAGAGACAGCATCCCAGGCATGGGGTACAGCAAATGCAAAGACATGGAAATGGGAGATGGCATATGGTATGTGGAGAAAATCCCTCCATAGCTTGGCATGTAGAGAGAATTTAGAATTGGAGAAGAACGACATCCCTTTCAATGCTTAGGCCAGATACGCTCTGATAGTTAGGGGCCCCATGAACTTATCACATGGATACTTCTTCCATCAATCCAGACTGCAACTCCTCTCTGATTCAGGAGGTGGCCTTTGAAAGTTGACCAAAAGTAACTCCATAGCCCACCTGGTGATGTGCCTCTCTTGTGCTCCAGCAGTTGAACCCAGACCCATACTTGAAGCTCTTTCAACTTGGTGAAATTACACCAGTTTTAGAAATCCCAAATCATTCTCATGCTAAGAGGAGGCATCGAAGTGGGACTTGAGTAAAGAATTAGTCAAAATAGAGAGATAAAATTCAAGTAAGGAAAAGTGGTAGTAATGTAAAATTTTAATTATGTGTTAATTATACACATTCAGATGCAAGAAAATAGGGGATATGTATGAAAAGGCAAACTATTTTAACCTTAAGTTTATGCTGGTGTCCTTCTGTTCTGGAATTTAATATGTAAGAATATTTTTATGAACAGAATCCTATGCATAGGTTGCAAAATTATTTTCCTACCACCTCTTGAAAATGTGCAGAGTAGGGGTTCTTAACATGAAGTCCATGCCTTTTAAAAAATATTGTAATAACTATATTTTAGTATGATTGGTTTCCTTTGTAATCCTATGTATTTTATTTTATGAATTAAAAAAAATATTCTTCTGAGAAGTGGTACATGTATTTCATCAGACTGCGGGGGCAAGGTCTATGACACAAAAAAGGCTAAGAACACTTGGTAAAAGGAGGAGAGGAAAGAGCAGAAATGCAATGGACCCTGCGAGAGAAGAGCGAGTGCGGTGTTTTATAACCATGCACATGAGGTCTCTGCTGCAAAGCTCCAAAGCGGCCTCTATTATTAATACCTACATTCGGGTGTACTTCTTTTAGTTACATTAATGGGAGTGTTGCTTACATCGGTAATCTTAAAATGTGGCAAGTGTGGATGAAAGAATGTTGGGCAGAGAAGCCAAGTTGCCAATGAATCGAGCCAACTTGAATCGAAGAGAAATGACTCTCAGCTTCTTTCTGAAACAAAAGCCCATCATTTCAATACAGAGCACTCTTCTGGTAATATTCTATGACCATAAGTCATGGAACACCATAACCTACAAAGAATTGAAGTTAAAGATTACCCAGAGGGTAGTGGAGAGGCATGTGTAAAACTACAACACATTACAGACAAGGAGTTATGAAGAGGCAGAATAGGGGATGTCATTAAAGTAATACCTGAGCAAAGAAAAAGATGGTGCCATTATGCGGTAAGAGTGAGCTATAACAGATAAAAGTCCACCTGTTCCATTTGTGTCCTTAGGATGCAAAGAGAACATAAAGTGCTTAATAAATGCTTTTGGATCAATTGGTTGATTAACAGTCCCCCCCCTCCACCCGTGCACTGAGTAGACCCCCTCGTGTCAGACATATTGAAGGAGGTGGGCAGACATGGATAGGTTATGATCTGGTTCTGTGGAGGACTATTTGATTTAAATATAAAGCTGTGTTTCAGAGAAAGGATTTAGTAGGCTGACAATTGCTACCTTTCTCTCTGCTTCTGATTAAGGCAGAAGATAACACAATTTTTTGTTAGATCTTTGAAAATACCATGTTTCTTGGTTTCTATCCTAACTGCCACCTACGCATTATATAACATTCTGGATGAGAAAGTACCAGATGAAAGTTAGCTTTATTGGTGAGCTTTTGGGGAGGACAATAGGTAATTTATAAAACACAGCTCTTATTTCCTTCTTCACTGTGTGGGGCTCCTCCCAGTGATTCTTTATGTTTTAGGAGATAGTCTTTGTGAGCCACCACAGGCTATTCTTCACCTCCCACTCCCAAGTCATATTTTTTGTGGTCTGCCTCTGGGTAGTGCAAGCCTCTCATCTTAGCTAGTCAGGTCCTCATGTGATAGGAATATGGCCTGTTGCTAGACCTGTGCTAGAAGCCCTTCTAGCTTAGTAAGACCTGCCATACCTTCAGAGTGAACCTGGGATCACCTTCATGCCCTGGTGGAACATTGGTGTAGGACTTTAATAAAATTTCACCCAATATTACTCTTCACATTCCATGGTCCAGTAGAAATTGATGTGACACGGAAGTCTTGGGTGAAAATCTGAGCTCCACCCCTTATTACCTGTGTGAACTTGGCAAGTCATTATTTCCTTCAGACCCCTCCCAACTCTTAAGTTTACAATCTTTTAATCCATTAAAGAGAATTGGCTCTGTTGATAAAGGAAAGCCTTTAACTTGTTCCTTTTCCTTCCATATGCCTCCTTCCAAAGAGCTTTCTGACAGTCAGAAGCCATTAGAGAAATGGAGAGCAAATTGCAAAGAGATAACTATAACTTGATGTTATACACTTTTATACCTCAGATGATATATTGTTGGAAACAGCCTCAAACTGGAAACTGCTTTCCATGGGCACTTAAATAAAAATTGGAAATAGAGTAACAGATCTTTTAAATTAAGATTCTTATGTTAATTTAAAAGGTCAGAAATCAAACCAGATTTCACCATAATTTTCCGTAAATTTTAATTTCCATTTTTCTTTTTATTATCAAATAGTTGACTTCATGACAAGCTACTGGGTATATGGACAAAGCTAGCTGCGTTGTGTGTTTTCGGTTGCATTCACCATATGTTAACCTGAATCTCCTTTCTATTTCATAGTTTGTCATTATAGAGATGTAAATGTGATAGCTGAGACCTGATGGATAATTTTCAGAGAAATGGATTGATTTCTGCATATTTTATGTACGTCTTAATGAAAGTACTTTGCTTGGCCATGATCAAAATGGAGATGTATTTACATAATGTTAAGCATTTTTCCCTAGCATTTGGAAAAGGGCAGTACTTAAATTTAATTTTTAGTGGGTACATGTATCTGTCACACAAATTTAGCAAGCAACTGCTTGAAGTATAAATCATTGTACCCTGGAAATCGTCAGGGTTAATTATAATTCGTATTGCCTTTTTTTTTCTTTAAGCATACCTTATGGCACATTAATATATTTAGTAGTACTGTTTCATTTGTGGATTGTGTTTATATTTAGCATATCAAAAAAAAGTTTCACTGCTTTCTTTCTTAGACCATTCATTTTCTGCATCTGGTTTGGATATTTCTTCGTTTATTTTGAATTTTCTACATATTTGTGGTACTTGTTTATGCTAAAATCAGCAAGATTTAGAGAGGTAGAAAATTTCAGAGTACCTAATATGTATCTCACACACATACACACAAATAGAGTTTTGATGTTTTGGGGAGCTACATTTTATTGAAATATTCATTTAAACCATTGTGGAAGCATTATTTAAATTATTAACAAATACCGATTGTCTTCATCTCCATTGGAGACGCTTATTAAGACAGCCTCCTCCCAGACACAAGGAATTTACTTCGTTCTGCCTCTCCCTATATCTCCCCATCTCTCTGTCTATCTCTGTCTCATGTTCCATCTCCAACTTTATCTCATTCCCTATGTCCCTTCCTTTATCACTACAGAAAGTTGTTGTTCTGTCCTTCCACAACTTTTCCTGAGGATCTTTCCTCATCACACTCAACTTGGGTTTATACTTCTCTACATACATGTGCACAGTAAGATAAGTAAATTTAAAAGAAAAAAGAATGCAAGTTTTTGGTTGGGAAACACTAATGACTGGGAAGAATCCAAAAGGCAGAGGTGAGCCAAGGGAGCTCTTCAGGCATCTGGGAATGATGTAGGTATGAAAGTAGGAGTTGGAAGATGTGGTGTCATGTACAGGGAACAGCAGGTGGGTCAAATATGGCGAAATGCAGAGTGGGAGCAGGAGTGGCACTGATCTAAAATCAGTGGGGAAGGATGGGTTGGAGTTGGGGAGGGTGAATGGCTTTAAATGTCAAGTAAAGGAGTTGGCATTTTATCTTGGAGGCAGAAGGGAGCCATTGAAGATTCTTGAGCCAGTGAGTGTCACCTTCAGACCTGTGTTTTATTAAGAAATATCATTTGGCAGCTCTGGTGGATGGACCGAAGGAGTGTAAGGCCAGGAGTAGGGAGACTAATTAGGAGTTATTACACTGTCCATTTTGATGACAAAGGCCTAAGCTGAGGTGAGGGGAGAGAAGGAGGCAGAGAGGAAAGATTTTGTGAACGTAGGACAACTGATTAGTAAGACTTAGCAAATGCTTCAGTATGAGGTTAAAGGAGAGTAAAGAGTCGCGGGTGACTGAGGTGCAGACTGAGTTTCAGGATGGGTGTTGATGTCCTCAGCAAAAATAGAAAAATTAGGAGGGTAGAATTTAGGGATAAAATAAGGAATAGCATCTGGACTTTGGGGTTGATTTGCTAATGGGACATCCCCGCTGGAGATCTTTACAGGGGGTGCTGGCCTGGAGCTCAGAAAGACATCTGTGAATTTGGGAATTATCTGAATAGAGAGGATGGTTAACCTCATGGGAACTGCTGAGGTCACCTAGAAAATGAAGACAAGATGACCCGGGATATAACACTCATGGTTAGGGGAGGGACATAGAAGCTGTGATCATAGAGGGAAGAGGAAAAACCAGAGAACCAGTGTCATGGACACCCAGGGAGGAGAGCATTTGGGAAGAGGGGCTGTTCAGCTGTATCAGGTGCGGCAGAAAGGTCAAGAAAGAGAAGGAGGAAAGGCAATTGGATTTAGTAGTAAGAGGTCATTGGTTACCTTGAAAAGAGCAATTTCAGTGGAGAATTTGGATCCAGAAGCATGATTGCAAAAGGTTCAGAGATGAGCAAGAGGTGAGGAACTGGAAATAATAAATAGAGACAGCTCTATTTTTCGGGGGGGGGGTGGAGCTGTGAAAGGGAGGATCAATAAAGTGTGACAGCTTGAGGGGGAAAGGAGGGTCAGGCAGTTTGTTAGGAAGGGAGAAGATCTGCCATGTTTGTAGACAACAGGGAAGACATTGGTTGAAAATAAAATGAGGGAGGATGAACTCAAAGCTTCCAGAAGAGAGAGGCATAGGTTGGGTCAGGGGCAGAAATAGGAGAGTCTGCCTTGGGTGGGTGAAAGGCTATTCTTTCTCTAGGACTGGAAGTGAGGAAGTAGAATTAGGGGATTTGATGGGGGAATTTGAGGAGTAGAATTGGAAAGAAGTAGGCGCATGCCAGTGAGGACCACAGGAGCCAGGGCATGTGAGGGAATGTCAACATGTGTATTGGGATTCCCAAGTAAAAGTGTAGCTGTTGATTTGGAGAAAAAGGCTGAACCAGACAGATATAGAACTCCTTCAGGAAGGAGTGATAACGGTCTTGGGGCTGGTAGGTAACTACTACCAGGACCTAGAAAGGGTGACATATGTGGATTGAATGAACTTTAGAGGAAACGTAAGTGGAGGATGCACTTCTCCTTAATGAGCCAGTGCTGTGCTTCTTCCCCTCTTCCTGGCCCAGTGTATGAGAAGTGCCTCTGAGTATCCTAGGATGCATTTATCTTCCAGGGAGATTTCTGTGACAGTGAGAAGGTGGAAGAAATATGGGAGCAAGAGGTCTGATAGGAAGAACAGTATGTTGGTAGTTGGATGGCGGTTCCAGAAGGGTCCTGTGTAAGGGGAAGGCAGAATGGGATCGGCTGAGGTGAATGGGAGCCAGGGAGTGTCAGCCAAGGAAGAGTTCTCTTTGTCCCCAGCCCCAGCTCAGATTGGATTTGGGGGATGGCAGAAGGGAAGGCCAGGTGGTTCTGTTCCTTCTGCAGGTGACTCCCAAATCTTTACTGAGTTTGTACAGACTCATATCATGTGTTACAGATGTTTCCTCATTCACCTTCACAACAGACCTGGAAGGTAGGTCATAGTGGGGTCCCCATTTTACAGACAAGACAGCATCTGAAGTGGGATCTGAGCACAGGCCTTCCTGATCCCACGTCCACGCTCCTATTACTGCAGCATTTCTAACTGTACGCTGCACCCCACCTCCACCTGAATGCTCTGTTGATTCCTTATTTTCCCAAGTCTAAAGTGAGGAGCTGTCTTTTCCCTCCAAAGCCACCCCTCCTCTACGGTTCCCTGTCCTATCGAGAGCACCACAGTCTCCATTCACCCAGCTTAGTTATCTCAGAATCACCTTTGTCTCTTTCTCTCCTTCGTCCATATGCAGTCCATCCCCTAATTCATCACCTCTTATCAGCCTCTTCATCATCAGGGTATTAATAATAGCATTTTAAAAGTTACTTCCAAGATGAATAACCCTACTAACGCACAGTAGAGCAGCTAGGTGGCGCCATAGTGCGCAAAGCACCGGGCCTGGAGTTAGGAAGTCTCATCTTCCTGAGTTCAAATCTGGCCTCAGACACTTACCAGCTGTGTGACCCTGAGCAGATCACTTACCTCTGTTTACCTCAGTTTCTTCATTTGTAAAATGAGTTGGAGAAAGAAATGGCAAACCACTCCTGTATCCTTGCCAAGAAAACTCTAAATGGGGTCGTGGAGGGTCAGACACGACTGAACACCACTCTCCTGTTGAGAGATCTTCAGGGACTCGCTGTTGTCTTTAGGATAACATATAAGCTCCAGCCTGTGTTTCTCACTTTATTTCACTTCTTTCTCCCTTTATATGCTGTGCCCTCAAACCAAACTTAACTTCTGGCTGCTCCCAGAACTCATGCTTACTACTGTGCCTTGCTCGTAGTAGATGCTTAATAACTACTTGTTACATTGAACCATGAAACATTCACTGAATGTGTCCAATAGGCCATTTTGCTTGACAGTGGACTTCAACAAGATATTTTTTAAAAGTCACATTCGTGATTGACATAGAATTTTAAGGTTCATCAAGTTTCATTCTCTTCAGCTACCCTAGGATGTAGGCAGAAGATATTGCAAGACAGGAAGAGGAAGACAAGGAAAAAGTAGTAGGGAAAGTGGGGACAGAGAAATAAAGTAAACAGCAAGTACCTATGAGTATAGAGAGGAATTTAGAATACAGGATCCCCAGATTTTAGTCACCCAAAAGTTTGGTGTCCAGTCACTTCCTCTTCCAGGGCTGTTGAGTTAAATATAACCTGTTGTCTTTCCCCTACTGGTTGGGACAGCAAATGAGCAGAGTCCCAGGGTGGAAAACACTGGAGACCGAGGTCTGCTTCTGAGCGCACCCCGCCCAGGATATAAGGAACTGTTAATCTGACTCCTGTCTTATCCTATCTACTATCTGGTAATTCCTGTGCTCGTGTAAAGAAATCATACGTGTCTGGTGTAAGTGAAAATTACCTTTGCCAAATGAATTAAATGTCAGTTCAAGTAGAACATGATACCTAATAAGATAGCACCTTTACTGCTCAATCAGCCGAAAGGAATAATAAATATATTCCATTTAGAGAGTATAGGAAGAAATCTAGCTCCAGGTTGCCCTGGAGGAAAAAAAATCAGAGGAATCTATGAGTGCTCTTGGAGATGAAGAATCCATCAGCAACATTTTAGTCTTTTTGCATAGAGAAACCATAAAAATAGTACAGAGAAGGAGCTTCCTCCTCTTCCATACTTTCCACAACCTTCTATAGACCACTTCATCCATAATCACAATTTTACTCTTTAGCAAAGGATAGTAAGTGGAAGAAATAGCAGCAGAAACAGAAGGCCCAGGGTCTTACCCTTTCGGTTCAATTGAGCAAATATTTATTACTGTTTTCAAGGTGCTAGTGAAACAAAGACAAAAGTGAAATAGTCCTTGCACTGAAGGTTACGTTCTACTCTACAATGTGTTCATAAGTATGATGCAGAGCAATTTGAGGGTGTTCAGCCCTACTGCTAAGTCTTCCATCTTCCACTCTGTGCTGACCTTTTCAAACTAAAACAACCACAGAGGGGTGGAGATAGGAGCAGGGTGTGTGTGTCTGTATGGACCTTCATATGTATAACACAAACTGAACATGGAACCACATGTAGCTGGATTGTTCCCCAACTTAAAATCAAGTTGTATTTCATAATTTTACTGTTGTTTGAAGCTCAGAATCAAGCAGTATTTGATCTATAACATGATAAATTCTTTGAGGTCATCTAGTACTCTTACCTGAAGTTTGAACTCCCTCTATGATGTAGTCAGTAAATGGTTATCTCTTCCATGCTTGTAGGCCATCAGTGATGGGGAGCTCACTATTTACTAAGGAAGACTATTCTGTTTTTGAATAACTCTTAATTGTTAAGAAGTTTTTCCCCTTTACTGAATCAGAATCTGCTTCCTACAAACATCCGCCCCACTGGTGCTGGTTTTTTCCTATGGGTCCATGTAAAACAAGTCTAACATTTCTGCATTACAGCCTTTAACATATTTGAAGGCACGTCCTCTGGGGTCTTGTCTGGGCTACACATGCTCATTGCCTACATCTCCTCCTCTGGCTTGGTTTTGAGGGCCATCCTCATCCCCATCAGCCCTCTGTGGATGTGTTCCAGCCGTTTTGGCTCCTCCTAGAAGCAGGCATGGTGCTGCAGATGTAGTCTGATCAGGGCAGAGCAGAGAGGGACTGGCACTCTCCCGGTTCTGAATGTTACATAGCCTAAGATTAATGCACCCTAAGATTTCATTAGCTCTTTCGGATGCCATGTCACACTTCATGAATGACGCAGACTGGTCTTGTAAGGAGAGCAGGGGATCAACCCTTGGCAGCCTGCATGCTCCCATTGGTGATTTTGCCTAATGTATTAGGGGCCCCCTTGTACGTGATATAGGAGGCCATTGATGAAGGCCACATCCAAATGAGAAGGTGTGGATGCTTGTGTTTAACACTGCTGAAATCCTAGATCCATCAAAATACCAAGGAAGTGAGAGCCAATCTGGCGCGGTGGAAAGAGTGCTAGATTCAGAGTCCTAAGAGCTGAGTTCAAATCCTGTCTCTGATACTTTGGATGAGTCATCTAGCTTTGGGCCTCAGTTTCTTCATCTGTAAAATGAGGGGTTTGGACCAGAAAAACCTGTGAGGTTCCTTTCAGCTCTGGTTCTGGGTCATCCTGTAAAGTCACTATTTATTGCCTCAATAAATTTGCAGTCCCTGATAACCCCTGGGTTTCTTTCACATGAAACTGCTGTCCACCTCTCCTCTACTTATGCAGTTGGCTTTTTGCATCTACGTGTTAGGTTCACATTCATCCCTATTCAAGTTCACCTTTTTAGAATCTAACCATCATTCAAGCTTGTCTGGGTCTTCTTAGAGCTGATGTTTGTCATGTAGCACGTGGAGCTTTGCTTGCCAGCTCCAGGCCATCCGCAAATGTGATGGACATCCCTGGAGTCACTGATAAACGTGGACTGTGTGTGAAAGTGCTTTTTAAAGTGTGGACTGTTTTTATTTATAATAGTATGCCTATGGGCAGATAACTGTACCGAGTAGCACAGGCAAAGAAATGTCCTGACCTTGCACATTCTCTTTTCCCACCACAGTGGCTGCCCATAGAAGGCAAGAGAGGAACATGGTGATTGAGGGGAATGGAAGAATAGCAGTCTACATCTTTTTATGTATGAGACATTCGTAAATTGGGTATTTATGATTCTAGAAACTCTGTCGATCCTTAGGGTGAGCTGAATTAGCCAACCTAAAGTACTTAAGTCATCTGTAGTTATGAAAACAGTGAGATGACAAAAACTTTTCAGTCTTTTTTAAGGCCATGAATAATGTTCTCCAAATCCAATACATCACTAATCAATTATTCTCAAAACAAATTAGGGCTGGTACCTCCCTTCCCATCAAGAGTATCTCCCAGTAGCAGACCGAGTTCTTTTCTATTTCTGATGTAATTTGTTATCATTTACTTCTTGGTCGAATTGTTTCTCTGCTCTTCTCATTATAACCATCCCAAAGGCATTGTTCCATGAACTCTTCTGCCCTTTCACCAGATCACTTACCGACAGTACCAGCAGGGCAATGCAAATTGTTAATCTATGGGGTAATCATCTGTCTTCTAATCTAGCTAAATTACCCTAATTTAAATTGTAGCACCTTGTAACAGAGCACCTCAGGTAGGATCCAGATAAATTCTTGTTTGGATAAGTGCAGCCCGAAGCCCAGAGGCAGTTTGTCAAAATGACAGATTTAGGTCCAAGGTGTGCACTTGGAAGAAATGCTGCTGTTAACTTTCTTCCTTTGACTTGATTTTGGACTTTTAAGAAACCTAATTTCTCTTTTCTAAGTGGGCATGGAAAGCTAACTTGAAAACTCATTTAGCCTAGCGCCATACTAACATTAAACGTCATTCGTGGAGTGAACTTGGAGTTAACCTTTATTACCAAGGGTTGATTCCTAACTAATTGATCCAGCTCTGAGAACCTGAGCTTGCAATGCTTTTAGTAGGCAGAAACTGTCAATAATGCTTGGACTCCCTCTGCTCCCTCTTTCTCATTTGAAAGTTACTGCCTTTTCCCTATCAATACTACTTTCTCCTTCTGGCACTGTATCTGTGTCATAGATTTTCCCATCACCATCAACATCCATTTTGCTAACCAGGATTTAGGGCATCTGTAAAGCTCTCCCTTACTCAGCAATGCCTTCTTTATGAAACTTTTTTCTATGCGTGTTTTCTTCACCTAAGTCTTTGTGGTCTGGAGGTGACTCTTGGCTCTCAAAGGCTGTACCTAAACTTTGGCATGCCCCACTAAGCTGAAAATTAGGTGAGCCCACATCTGACCAAGGCCCGCATAGCTGTTGCCAGAGGACCGGCCCAATTTGGAGAAGATTATCAACTGGTATTGGCCATGAGGTAGATGATCAAGACTTTGTGTATAACACCCAATCTTCATCAACCTTCACTCCGTTGATAAGATCATAGAACCTTGACCTAATCAAGTGTTTTCCAGAAAGAAAGCTATTGGAAATTAAAAAACATAGGAGAGATTGATGTGGGCTTAAGAATTCAAGGAAGACTTAGCTCAGGAAACATGGAGCATTAGAGTTGGAAATGGCTTTAAACTCTTCATCTTACAGAGGATGAGGCTGAACCCAAAGAAGTCATGTGACTTGACTGTCATTAGTCATCTAAGACAGAGCCAGCCCTGGAGTGCCCATACAGTGCTTTTCACTGGGCCGCACGTATTCAAGAATCAGAGTAATAAGAAAATTTCAAAGTTATGTTCTTGTGTTCTGTGATATTAATAATTTACCTCATTACATTAATGGTAATAACCAGAACCTTCCTAATGGACAAGGGGAAGGAACTAGCCACTAAAAGCTTACTGCCTAGCCAGGACAGACAATTATAGGAGTAACATAGGCCCAGATATTGTTGAGATGGTCAACGGCTGACTTCCCTGTCTTGGGACCCTGGACAGATAGGAGATGGGCAATCATTCTTACAGGGAACGTGAATTAATAAGTTCAAGGGGCACAGTTTGGAGGCAGGTAAGGCCCTTTCTTCCCCAGACCTAGCCTGAGTTTGATAGCAAGGCCCCACATCTGAATTCCCAAAATTGTATTTCATCTCCTCGGCATATGTAGAACTATCCTGCAGTTCGTGGAATCTCTCACTTTGACAGAAACCGTTGTACTTCCTTAAATGCTGAAACAGACTTATTGGAGTTCAAACAAGTTTCATACTTCCTGATCAATTCCCTTGAACCCTCATTACCAGCTTTCCCAGCTATAAAAATGAACATTACATAGCATTCTTGGGACATTTAGAAGCTATATTTATATAACTGCTTGGAAAATCCTTGGATTGAAGCACTAATGAATTTGATGATTCTTTAGACTGTTCCTTCTGGAGCACATAAATAAGTCTTTAAATGTGTTTTAATGGAGTCTTAGTTTTGATGGATTGCTTGTTTAACCAGCTATTAGGATTCAGATATTTTTGGTTTGGTTTTGTAGAGATGTCAAAACAGTGTTCAGAACTCAGAATTTGAGATGGAGGCTTGCGTTTTGTTACAGGTTAGACACCCATCCTCTGATGAACTAACATGAAATGTGATTCACCTTATGACATATAGTCCTAGAAATTCAATCTTAAACAACAAACATGTACTAAGGTTCATCTGGCCCACTGTGGGGGATATGACAAGATACTTACCCTCAAAGAAGGCTGAGACATGAACACAAGTATAGTTCAAATGACAATATGATAAATGGGTAGGAGGTGAAGAATTTCTATAATGATTCTTTGAATAAATAATAACATTCATTAATCTTCAGAACAATGCTCTTAAGTAGGTGGTACATGTCCTCACCTCAGTGTGTGTGTGTGTGTGTGTGTGTGTGTGTGTGTGTAAATTAAAACTCGGTGGTTTGTCCCAGGTTGCAGTTAAACTGGAAATTTGTTTCAGGGCTGTGAATCCTTCAGTGAATATTATCTGTAAAGTCCCAGTCGGCACTCAAGAAAAAAAGAGGCTGGCACAAGCTTGATTGATTGCATATGGAATCATGTTCAAGTGTCTTCTTTTCCTGAAAGCCGTAGGCTTTAACTTGTGGGCCTTTCTGTGCCCGTGTCACATTAGCATCATTTGATCTTACTAGAGAGCATTTTGTTTTTGGTCTGTTGCAAATGTTGATTTCTCCTTTTTCAGTTTGCAAAACTCTATGACAGGAAATCTGGGGCTAAATATCACTTTATGATTTCCATCTGTTCATGTACAGTAGTGTTATGGTGCAGTCCAGATTGCACTGTGAGAGAAATGTCCTATTACTGCATCTAGAATTTAAAATGATCATTGTACATTTTAATGAGAAAACCTTTTTAAACGAGTTGTTTGCATAGTTTCAAAGCAGAGCAACTGAATAGTACAATTTATGGGCGGCTTCTGTTCTACCAATAACATGGTTGGCATCAGTCAGCTTGAAGAACTTTCTTCTAAGTGATTTAGGTTTTCAACTTCAGTTTCCTCACCAGTAAAAAGAGAGGGTAGAAGCAGAGGACCCATAAGAGCTTTCTGAGCCTTAATGGCTTGTAAAGCCAGAAGTTGATTCATTTATACTAATAATGGAAGCCAAGGAAAAAAGTGTTAATTTGGACACTCTTTTGTGTGTTGGCATATAGAGTATCTTTCCTAAGTGGGCTAGCTATTGAGACGTGGGTTGCTTTTTTTCCTGTTTTTTGTTGTTGTTGTTGTTTTACAGATTATTAAATGTGAGTAATTGGGAGTTTTGTCTTGAGGAAATAATAATATATTATTCATTTAGTTTTCAGTCATTTTTGTAAAATGACCTTATCAGATTTATGCTTCAATTAGTAATCTGCACAAAATGAGAACTAGATAAGGTTTCTGTAGCAGTTACCATTGTGTGCACATAGTTGGTGATATCACAGTCTGATGATCACCTTGCAGCATTTCAACAGAAAGTTAGGTTGAAAGTGTGGTTTTCAGTTACGTTTCCATAGCAAACTGAAAAGCTCTGTCATGATTATATATAAAATATACAAAGTTCAGCAAGCCGAAAAGGGACAAAGGTAAGATAATCTTCGACTTTAAAGCGATTGATCTGGAAAGAAGGGAAATGCTGTCGTAGTTGTTATTGGGTCATTTCAGTCATATCTGACTGTGACGCCGTCTGAGATTTTCTTAGCAAAGATCAGTATATACATACATACATACATACATACATAAATGTGCACACACATTTACATATTATATATTAGCATAGTAATATAATATTAGTATTAATAAGGATTAGAATGGTTTGCCATTTCCTTCTTCAGCTCATTTTACAAGTTAAGGAACTGAGGTTAAGTGATTTGTCGAGGGTCACACAGCTTATGTGTCTGGGGCTGGATTTGAACTCGGGTCTTCCTGACTGTAGCCCCAGCACTCTATCCGCTGTGTCACCTAGCTGCCCAAAGAGGAAAATACTGAAGTGTATTTCATTTAAAGGGACATTTATTAAATACCTTCTGTGTGCTAGTCACAGCACTGACAAACTGACTCTCAAAACTCATTGAAGTTGAAAACATATACAAAAGGTGGTGATGTTAAGCCTTTCTCCAGAGATTTTTTTCCCCTCTTTAAACTGATAATCAGTTGATACAGGAGAGGAAACCAAAGAGCAGCAGGGAGACTTTGATTTTTCGGCGATATTGGGAGAGGAGGATTGCAGAAGGGACAGATCCTGTGGCTGCTTGGAGTGAACAGGAGGAGGATGGTGATGAAAACTGACAGCAGAGAAGTCAAAATTGCTGAACTGTTCTTTTTCTTTTTCTTTTTTTCCCATTCCCAAGGGGATTTGACTGGGAGAAACAAAGCAGACATAGGTCATAGTTTGTCAAACATAGGCAGTCTCATAAATGAAATGGCATTCAGACCCTGTAAACACTTGACAGAGAAACTGAGGCCCCGACAGCTGAAGTGACCAGCCCCTTGATTGTAGAAAGTGGCAGAGTCAGTTTCTAAAACCAGATCGTCTGACTGTAGGTCCAGCACCTTTTCATCTACCCCGCACTGTGCCTTCCAAGGTGAGGAGGGAAGAGTAAGGGAGCACCTACCAGCCTTTGAACCCCGTCCATGTCACGTGGCTTATCTTATCCCCGGGTGCATTGTGATCGTTGAGCCATTGCTAAGATTCTTTGAAAGGTCAAAAGATATATGGTGGTATTGGAGGGTTATTTATCACAACTTTAAAAAAAAGGAAGAGAAGTGAATTTAGTTTCAATTCTTGGAAAAAAATCGATAATATATTATTAAACGTTGATAACAGACAGCCAGCAGGGCTTCATCAAGCACAGGTCATGCCAGACTGACCTCATTTCCTTTTTTGACAGAATTGATTAGAAGAGTTCATAGGTAGTTTATTTAGATTTTAGTAAAGCATGTGATCAAATAGCTCTCTATTGTTGTGGAAAAGATGGAGAGATGTGAGCCAGGTAATAAATAGTACGATTAGATGGGTCACAACTCTTTGAATGGCCAGACCCAAGGAGTGTTTGTTAGTGGTTCCATGTCAGCACAGAAGGTAGCCTCCAGGGTCGTTCATCTTTGATCTGTGCCCACATCTGGGCTGTGTAGCATTTTTATTGACGGCTTAGACAAAAGCCTACAGAGATGGCATGCTTTTTAGATTTCCAGATGATAAAGGAGAGGCAATAGCTACCAGAGTCAGAATTCAAAAACATCTTGATTGGCCAGAGCATTGGGCTGAATCTAGTAAGATGGGGTTAGTAGAGATGAATATTAAATCTCTGCAAGCTACCTATGCAGTTACGAGATGAGGAGCCGTCATTAGATGGCAGTTCCTCTGAAAAAGATCTCAGAGTTGTGGCTGACTGACTTCAAACTGGATGTGGCTGAACGGCGTGATGCAGAAGCCAAGGAAGCTAATGCCATTTACAACTGCATTAAGAGGGTTTGGGGTCCAGGACTAGGGAGACAATAAGCACATGTGGAACATTGCTCTGCCCAGGTTGCCGCAGCTGATCAGGTGACGATGCCTGGAGGAAGGCCGTTAGAATGGTGAGGAACCATAGACTAACCCCTTTGTTGTACAGATGAGTAAGAGGGAACGGAGGCTGAAGGAAGTTAAGTAGCTTCCTGAGGTCACTGTCCTGCTTTGAGGTCTTTAAGTACTTGTGGAAGAGTAGTAGTCTTTTCCTTTGCTCCACAGGGCAATCCTAGGACCTTCACAGTCAGCAGATTTTGGCTCAATAAAAGCGAGAGTTTTCTCTCCATTGAGTGCTGTTCGGTAGAGGAATGAGATGACTTAGGACAGGTTCTCCACCCCAACTTAGGAGATAGTGGGTTCCCCAATTTGGGTATGTCTTAAAGAGATTATTATTCATGTCCAAGTTGGACTCTGTGGCCTGTGATTGTGATTCTAAACCAGCAAGATGCTAAAACATTTATTTTACTCAATTCAATTTAAAATGTTTATTCTTTCTCTATGGGCAGATAGATGGCACACTGGATAGAGCACTAGGCCTGGAGTCAGGAGAACCTGAATTCAAATCTGGCTTCAGACACTTTACTAGCTGTGTGACCCTGGGCAAGTCACTTAACCCCTATTTGTCTCAGTTTCCTTATCTATAAAATGAGCTGGAGAAGGAAATAGCAAACCACTCCAGTATCATTGCCAAGAAAACCCCAAATGGAGTCACGAAGAGTCAGACACAACTGAAATTGCTGAACCGCAAAATTGTATATCTCCAGTAAGTTGTTCCTCTACCAAAATTAAACATGTAAATTTAATATAAAGCGCATATGTAATGTGCAAAAAAATGAACTTGCAAAATATAATAATCATAAAAACAACAACAGTGATAGCTGATATCATTCTGGTCAAAGTTCTTGCTTTAAAACAACCTTGAGAGGTAAATGAAGGGCCTGTAGGAGTCTTTGCTTCACCTAAGTGTTTCTGGAATTTATTTAAATAGTCACAGTTAGCACATGATTCTTTGGACAGAATTTGATTTACACACAACTGGAGAAGAGTAATGAGGACTGGAAGGCTAGCACCCTTTCCATTACATCATTCTTATTTCCAGAACATTTCTGTATCAGTTATCCATTTTTAGCACCCAAATGGCGTTTTTCACATTGAAAGCCTGAACTTTGAGAGCGAGCAGCAAAATGTAAATATATCAAGAATTAATTATCTGAAAAACAGACGATTCCTTCAAGATGGGTGACTGAATTAAGCCAGAAGTAATTCCATCTAGTTCATTACTCTTCCTGCATTCTCTGTTCCCCCATGTGGTGTTGTATGGAGTGTCAGACACACTCCACTTCCTTGTCCATACTTCCCTGACTTCCTTCAGGACTCAGCTCAAATCCCACTTCTACAGGAGGTCTACCTTCTCCCCCCACACCCCCCCAAAAAATATAAAAAAAAATTGGCCCTTTCCTCCTGGATTTATATTTTTTTTGTGTTTACATAAGCATTTACAGGTTTTCTCCATTAGAATGTAAATTCTTCAAGGGCAGGGACCATGTTTTTGCCCTTAAGTTCCTCAGTGTTTATTGCTCTGTGTTTGCTAATTTGCTGACCAGACTGCTAGGTGGCCACAGTGGATAGAGTACTGGGCCTGGAATCAGGAAGACTCATCTTCCAGAGTTCAAATCTGTCCTCAAATACTTACTAGCTGTGTGACACTGGGCGTCACTTAAACCTGTTTGCCTCAGTTTCCTCATCTGTGAAATGAGCTTGAGAAGGAAATGGCAAACTACTCCAGGATCTTTGCCAAGAAAACCCCAGATGGAGTCACAAGGATTGAAAAACGACTGAACAACCCCAGAATTTGCTGACGCTGTTGGATAGAGACTAGTCATCTGTGTGACCAAGGGGCAGATCATTCTGCTTTGTTTGGCCTTAGCTCCTCATTTGTAAAATGAGGGTGTTCAACTACATGACCTCTGAGGACTCTTCCTGCTTTTAAAATCCTGTCATTCTACCCAGGTCCAATTTTTATCTACAGTTCCAGGTATTTCTAGAGAGAGTTCCCCTTGTGAATGTGGTTATTACAGCAAATGGGATGTACAGAGCACCACATTAATAGAATATAACAACATGAAATAAGATTTCACATTTTCCTATCTCGGGCTTATCACTTGACTAAGACTATTTGTGTGGGTTTTTGTTCCCTGCAGTGAGAGGGTGGCAATACACTCTTGCTTCCTTATAAAAGTCAATTCAAATTTGTAGAGATAAGGTTGTCTCTGCAGTTCGGAAGCCTTCCTTTTCTTATCCTCTCTTTCAAAATGAAGCCACTAGATTGCAACTGCATTTTTGATTAATGCATTGAAGGATAATTCAGTGTCTGGGAAGAAAGTAATGATTTCTAACCACTACCCCCCCCCATATTGGTATCCACAACAGATGTTCACAGACAATATTTCTAAATTCCTCACCTCTGTTAAGACTAGACATGACCATTAAATTTCTATGGATTACATAATTCTCAGTCAAGCTATAGTTTCTTCTCTGTGCATCCTCTGAGATGTGTTTGTGTGTGTGTGTTTGCTGATCAACAGCTTAGGGCAATCTGCTACCTCTTAGAGTAGCCATAAACAAACAATACTGAAATAGTGCCTTTTAAACACCTTTCATTTTGTTTTAGGCAAACACTAAGTAGGTTATATCATACAGGGTAGCTGGGGATTTGTGGGAGCTAAATGAATGGGAATAATATTCTCCTAAGCAATTCATACATCTCTTTAAAACTTTATATTCTGAGAATGATTTTCCTTAAGAAAGGAATGATGATACTTAAACTCTTTAAGAACCTATAATTTCTTAAATGAGGGTACTCTTCCCTCGACCTAATGCCAGCCACCACCCCTCCCCCGCTTAATGCATACTCTTCAGATGTTACCATGTCCAGAAAGATACGTAACCATACCAGTGTCAGGATGAATCTCTCTGAATTTAGCAGGTCTGGTCGGTTCTAGGATAACATACGCAGTAAAGGTTGACTTTCTGAGTTGTATGTTTGAGTTCAAAAAATCAGAAGTGGATTTCATAGATAAAGAGTAGTTCTTCAAAGTAAATATCTTATTGTTGTTGAATTTGAGGTTTCAAGCCAGTAAAAGCATTGGAAGCAATCTGTTTGCTCTGTACGGTACATTGAGAACAAGACCCTTAATTAACTTTCAGAAAGTTTAATATTTATCATAGTTAAGCTCACAAAAAACTCTTATTTAAAAGGTGGATGCTGAACTTAGGACAGAATTGTATTTATAGGATCATTTATCTATTTATAAGAATGAAATTTAAATTTAAAATTCCTTTGAGGTTTTATGTTTAATATTAATCAATTTCATAATATTATGAGTGCACATTATCCCTCAAAAACAAAATAAAACCCATTCACTGTAATTGTTTTTTATACTATTTTATGCACATACTCGAATATTTAAAGTGAGCAGTGTCTTTGTTCAGCCAACTTTAAAGTGAGAGATCAGGTTTTTACTATTTGAGATGCCTGAGTTGTAAAGACATTACTTTGTATCTGTTGCCTGACTCTTTTGTTGCCAACGCCACCATTTTCTCTTCTGTAGCTCCCTAGTAGTGGCTTTAAGGAGAGCAGATCTGGCCAGAACCATGGGCTTCGTCTCTCTTCTCCCTCCCTCTCCTTCTAGACCCTCTTTCTCCCCCCCCACCGCAATAAGAGGAGAATGTAGATGGACTACACTAAGTGAAGTTCACACTGTTTATATCCCCTTCCCAACCTGAGGAACTGAAAAATGTGAAGTACTCTCTCTAACATGCCAAGAAGCCATGATTTCCCAATTGACGCATCTCACAATTCTTCCTGAATTACAGTAGCCTAAAGAATTTCCCACCTAGTGGCCTGCCTTCCAGCGGTGAACTTTTCTAACTGTAACTGCTCTCATCCTTGAACAAGAGATGTCTCTGATTCTCTATTTTCGAAGCTTTTCTACCTCTTTAGGGCCTGTTGAAGCTTCTACTCCACTGGCCTTCGCTTTCCAAAATAATCCTAACTTACTTTTAGGTAACTCTCGAAGGTTAGTTTCCATATAACCTGATGTGAATTTTTATCCTCATTTTACAGATGAGGAAACTGAGGCTTAACTTCCCCAAAGTTCCATAGTGAGTGTCATAGGGGAGATTTGAACCCAGGGCCCAGCCAGCCAAGCCCTTTTCCTACTATTCTTCCTGCTCAAGTGCAATGCAGAACAGTCTACGAATTTGGAGGCTTAATTTATGTTTGTAAATAGGAACATTTTTCGCTGAATCATAGTAGTGAAAACATCCTTTTCACTCCCCATAGGACCATAGATCTGGAGTGAAGGCCATTTATTCCAGCTTTCTCACTTAGGAGAATAAGGCTAAGCACTTGTGTGATTTCTCAAAGTCCTGTGGGATGTAGCGCCAGGGGCAGGATGTGAGCCCTGGTCTTTTGCCTCCAGAGTGACTGCTCTTCCCACTGTGCTATGCTACGTGGTAGATAATGGTTCTTCCGTGCTCAGTGAATGAATTACAGACCAGAGTGTAACACTGAGTATAGGAGAGAAATGTAGATTGTTTTGCATTATGCTTGAGCAGGAAGCTTTTCTTCCTGCCTCAGAAATTCTAGTTGAGGAAAACACATTGTGTCTCCTTTGTGGCTTCTCTTGAAGGAGTTGGGTCAGGAGAACCTTTCTGCTTTGCCACAGTTACTAGCTGATGCCTGCAGCAGGGGCAGGACTAGGCTTTGTCAGAACCATGGACATTTCCTTGTTCCTGCTTCTTGTTTTCAGCTTTTGTGGCATATTGATGAGGTTAAGGCAGGATTGTGGGCAGTGAGGGAGAAGAGAGTTTCCAGATTGATTTCTCTTGCTTGGTAAGCTGCTGACTGTGCTCGCTAGCTGGGTCACTGCATGCGTTTGAAGATGAATGTATAGGATCAAAGAACTGGAGAGCTAGAAGGGGCAGAAAAGGAAATGTAGGCATAGACATGTTAAAAGACTAACCCAAGGTTACACAGCTGTTAGAGATGGAGCCAGGGGCCAGAAGCCAGGTCCCTGGTTCCCAGTACAGTGTTTTTTCCATGTAGAATCAGATTTGCCTCTTAAAATACAGTAGGAAAATAGAGCCGTGTGGTAAAAATAGAAACACATTAGGTCTGCATTTTCCATCTTTTCAGTAAAGCAGGCAGACATTCCTCCAGTGACAAATAATAATACCCACTTGTCTGCTTCCATGTACGGCCAGTAGAGAGAATGTGGAACTCTAGGGCCCTTATTAACCAAATTAATGACAAAGATACATTGTTTAAATATTTTATAATGAGGAGTAAATCCAGAGAAGGGGAAGTAAAAATCCATTTTCCTTTTATGTTTATAAAATCTTTTCTAAAAAGTAGAAAATATGCCTACCCAGTTTATTGCCTGTCACTGAAGTAATCAGGTTAATTTGCTTTTGCTTATTGTGACAGAATTAGTCTTATTAGTGAAATTATAGGATATCTATTAAATGGCTACATTGGCCTTTTCAACTAAGCAACATTTCTTTATGGTTTATATCCAACTGGAAGAAATGAATTTGTTTTTTAAGGAAGACATTATTAATCCTTCAAATGATCCTCTAAACACAGCTATTTCATGATTCTAGCTTTTAATTTACTGTCTTCTACAACATTGAATCTTAATCAGTAAACATTTAGTGAACACCTACTATGTGCCAGGCACTGCTAAGTGCTGGGGATACAAAAAGAGGCAAAAGACAGTCCCTGCCTTCAAGGAATTTGCTATCTAATGGAGGCAACAGCATGCGAACAAATATATACAAAGCACACTATCTACAGGATAAATAGGAAATAATTAACAAAAGGAAGTCACTAAAATTAAGAGGGAAGGGTTCCTATAAAAGATGGGATTTTAGTTGGGACTTGAAGGAATCCAGATAGTTTAGAAACAAAATGTCTCTATTTTCCCCTTCATCATGAATATGGAATTATTCACTGTATCCCTTCAATTCCAACTAAATAAAATAAAAGGAATAATTAATTCATCAAGGGGACCTTGAGGCAGTTGCTAACCTTAAGTGCCAGCTGAATCCAAGCTGAATAGTAATGTGGCTTGACAGTGACAGAGAATGAAACTGGCTAGCATCGAAAGTATCACCATATTCTCCGTGTATATCTGAAGATCACCCTGCTGTCTGCTATAGCTTAGGTGTGGCCTTTCTACCAGGTCGTGTCTCGTATCTCTGTCTAACTCTGTGATTGCAAAATTGTGATTTTAGGATTGCCGTGACAGCATCTTCCCCTTCAGTGCCCTGCTCTTTCTTCTTTGTCAGAAGTGATCATTGAATCAGGATGGTTGTTCTCCAGCTCATTTTGCAATTATCCTTCTTATTACATGTGAATTAACTAATAACAGTAATTGCAAAGCACTTTGGAAATATAAAAATGCTGCTTAAATATGAAAAATATTACATACTAGTACCCTTGTAGTTATAGCTAAAGTAAAAATATGAAAAAGTTTCTCTTAAGCACATCAATATAATCAGTATGCATTATTCTTCATGGAACTCATGGATCCTAGGATTATTTATTCCTGTGTGGTTTAGCATTCCAGTTGTGGTGAATGAGATTCCTGTGTGATTATGTGTTGTTAATATTATAGTAATATTAGTAAGCTGTTGTGATGAAAAGTGATTTTGAAATTGTTTCTAGCTATACCTTCCTCACACATGCAAAGTTGATTTTTTTGGACTCCACAGAAAAAGCCATACTTATATAAGGAAATTTTAAAGGAAAATTTAAATTTAAAGGGAATTTTACATGTAAGTTTAAAGTAAATTTTATACCCAGCAGCTCAGTAACCTTGAAGATAAATTTCAGCTAATTTTTATCTTTTGGGTTTTGACCAGTTTGTGACTAAAGTATCTTGACTATTTAAGTGTTTTGTAAATTGCTCCATCAGTGCCAAAGAAAAATGCTGCATAAACCTTACCTGATAATTTATGCTACCAAGCCTACCTGTGAGAGCCTGAGAAAGCCCCTCTTCAGAGTTTGGCCCTTCAGGACAGTAGAAGGAATTTCATGGCATTTTTAAGTACAGATGATGAGGCAGCTAAATCTGGGAACAGTTCTTGACTTTTTCCCCTGAGATTGAATAGCTTTGATTCTGCTTGGGCTGTTTCTGTAGCCCCAGACAAACACAAGCAGCGATGCCTTGAGCCTACTGTATTAAGGGAACACAGATGTAAGGCACAACCCTGCTCATCCACTGGGACTCACAGTATCCCCAGACAAGCAGACACTGTGGGTCCCCACAGAGTTTTCCAGGACACCAGATTGAACGCTGCCCTCAGTCTTCCTGCACACAGACTGATCTGTTCTCTGCCTCGCCTCCACAAAATGGGAATTGGCTAGTTTTCAAATCACTAGCAGTCTTTTGCAATTGGACCGCACATTAAATAACCTTGAGGTCTTCACCAGCCTCTTTGAAGCTGGTCCCTTGTATGTGTTCTTCCTTGTAGTGAGGATTGGTGAGTTTCTTCCTTCCTTGCTTAGACTGAATTGGGTTATGCTCGCCCTGTGTCCCTTCTGCTGATTATGTTGCGGGCATTTTCTATAATTTCCTTGTTTCAGAAACCTCAAAACTCAGTACCTAGGGTTCAAAGAAAATTTTTCTAGATTACCACAGATCATTATTTTTAAAGCTGGGTTCCATGACTTTCTCTTACAAATATTTTATTAACTATATTTCAATATAATTTGATTCCACTATAATCTGGGGTTATTTTATGCTTTTTACCACAACTTTCTGAAAGAGGGCCTGTAGGTTTCCCTAGATTGCCAGCAGGCCCATGACACAAAGAAAATTTAAGAACCCCTCCCATAGAAAACCTAGTCCCAGCTCAATTTAACAACATCCAAAGCAGTAGGGATGTCCATCATCTCTGGTTTAGGGCATCGTTATCGATCTTAATTTCAGTTTCTGTTTTTACCAGAAGTGGGTTTTCTTTGTGCCTTTCTTTTATTTTGATTCTAAAATTTAGGGGGGAAAAAAACCAAGTGATAAATGATATTTCTAGGCCTCCAGAGGCCTGCCTTAGGCAGACATGGAAGATTGCTGTAATTAAAAGTTTTAAACTGGCTTTGTGCTAGAGTAACTCCCACGGATTCTCAGGATGAGCATCTGGTTTATTCTGACCATCTGGAAATAATAGTGCCCTTCCACAAACAGTTTCCCTCCCTGTATCTAACTCTTTGCCTGTCTTCATTTGTCCCTCTCCATTTGGAGCCTGAGGAAGCCCACTCCCTTCACCAGGTTAGAACCCACATTAAAAAACATCAGAAAATGCTCCTGTTTTCATGTTTTAAAAATGAGGCTGAAAGGATCCTCTAGTTCTCCTTGCCTCCAGTGCATACTTAAAATACACAGCGTTAATTCGATTGGATGCCATCGAGAACCCCATTGTTGCACCTAGAAAAGCAATAGGTGATGAAGAATCTGTGTTGATGACAAATGGGGAGTTGCTTGAATGCCTTGAAAAATGGTTTCTCAGAGCGGCTGTAGTGTTAGACTTTCTCCTGGGTGAGCGTGGAATGCCCCTGACAGGTTCACCAAAGGCACCCAAAGCACTTGATTTTGTTTTGCAAAATTAACTCCCAGTAAATCAACTACATTATTGGGTTGTAGGAAGTTTGTCAGTAATAATAATAATACTTTAAGCAGGACTTCTAACATTTTCAGCATCACCATCCAGGCAAGAACCTTGGTCTTGGTGCTAAATTACTTATTATTCCTGACAATAATATTCAGGTAAACAATTTTCACCGTAAATATAAGGTATTAAAGTCAAAAATAATCAATCTATCAGGTCTACACTAAGTGAGTTATCCTCTTTTTCTTAATGGGTAGAGTTTTGGCAGATAGGTCTTGATTAATTTTAAATGCCCACAAGTAATGGTTCTCATTCTTAGGGCAAAAAAATCTTGTGGACCATCAATTGTACACCATACCTTCTCAGGACTATATAAGACAAAACACCAAAATAGTTATTTGTATCAAGAATGGTTTTGGCGAATGAATGAATGAATGATTGAATGAATGAATGAGAAAACATTCATTAAAAGGATTATGTATTAAATATTGGGCTAAACTCTGGGGATACAAACAAATTCAAATTGGAGGAGACAACACAATGTAGGAAGGTTCATCAGCAGGGCTGATGGGAAAGCTCTAGTGATCCTCACGATGGAGGATGGGAAGGGCAGGTGGTCTGGAGGCTACAGCAGTGGGAGTCTAGAGCAGAGATGTCAAACATACTCACCCTGGAGTGGGTCCCCTCCCAAATTAAAATGTAATTGGGAAATAGTTAACAAAATAAATGAAAATACAATAGAATATAAATAGCATTACATTTTAAAACTAAGTCTGTATGAGACCTGTAGGTGTCTAGGATATAAGAATTAGTAGTCCCATTTGTGTTTGAGTTTGACACCAGTGCTTGGTGTCAAAGTGTCAAACTCAAATAGACATGCTCCCTTTAGGCCCAGCTATTGACTTAGAAAACCACAAATTAACGTCATCTGAGTTTTATTGTATTTATTTTATTAGACATTTCCCAATTACTTTTTAATCTCATTCTGACACCGGAAGTTGAATTTTGAGGCTACCTGCAGCTGAGTTTGACACCTTTGGCCTAAAGGATGCCTCAGCAGGGCAGATGCTAAGGTCAAATGGTTCTTCATCTTGCTGGAGGGGTCATGTTTGATGACTCCTTGCTCATCAAAGTGGTGTGACTGACCATCATGAGTTATTAGTCAAAGACGTCATGCACAAAACAGAAGTCCGAACATTGTCACATTCTAAACATTAAGTACTGCAAGAAGCCAGGCAGTAGACAGCAGAGAACAGGCCCCTAGGAAGGAGCCCTAGGACACACCTACACTTAGGGAGCAGGAGATGAATGACGCCTGGGCAAAGGAGCCTGAGAAGGCATAGTCAGTCAGGTGAACCAAAGGAGTCATCTAGAAGATACAACCAAGCTATGGGACAAAAAGAACAAACAGGAGGCTATAACTTTTGCCAGAAGAGAGGGAGGTATAAACATGCTAGGATTTCATTAAAGTGAAAAATAACAGCAGCGATGGAGCGGTGAAGGAAATGATACAAATGACTATTTTGGTGTTTTGTCTTATATAGTCCTGAGCAGGTATGGGTACAGTTGATGGTCTGCAAGACTTTTTTTTTTGCCATATTTTCATATGAACTCGGAGATGAAAGAGTGGAGTCAAATGATTGTGGTGTAAAAACAATAGAACTTGAAAAAAAGAGCTATGAGTGACAATGACACGAGAGGAAAAACTAGGAAGTACAAGAAATCAAAAATTATCAAAGGTTCTTAATTTGGTCTTGGGTAGGAAAAAAGTCCCATCTTTATTTCACTGTAATTGTTTTCCTTTGTAATCCTATGTCTTTCATTTTATGCATTTAAAAGCCTTAATCTGAGAAAGGACCCATTGACTATACCCTATGCCAGAGGGATCCATGCGACTCACAAAAACTGACTAGCCCTCGTTTAGAGGGGGAATGGGAGGAGTAACACTATACAGCTCATTAGATATTGGAAATATTAGTGTGATGTGATGTAATGAGGTTTAGAGTCCTGCATCATCAAGAAAACATTATGTTCCCTGTCTTCTTTTTACCACAGGAAGGGCTAATATGTGAGCTTCCAAGAGAGTGGACAGCTGTATTGGGTGTGATCAATAAATGAGGCCATGGATTTTACTCTTGTAACTGGTTCTTTTCTTTCCTATTTCTTTTCTGTTTATGCAGCTGACAACTGCATTATTCAGCCCTTGGCCATGCCTTTGGTTTTATACCGCTGAAGCTGCCATTCATCCGAATATCAACTGATGTTGGCAATTCAGATTAAAGTGGGACTGTATAAGCCAAAGTAGATAAAATATATAAAATAGGTTGAACTAATTGTTTTATGCCTGAGGTAACACTCAGGCCAGTAAGAAGTACTAGCTTCCCATCGTGGGCCTTGCCTCCCATCTGGACCAACATGAATGTGACATGATAGACTTTAGAAAGTCTCTATCAGAAATGGTTAAATTCTTTAAAAATACTGGTGCTTCACCATTACAAATCAGTTGTCTGGCACCTCCACTTGGGTTGTACACCTCATTCCTCTCCTGGAAAAATGACGTGTTAGTCTTTTTTGGTTATAGAAATCTTGACTTTTTTTTCCTCTAGTAGTATGATCATTACAGATTGCTTTCTTAATTTCTCAGATTTTTTTTTTATCATCTGTCATGTTCTAGGGGACGTTATAACTTGACGGTTTCCTTCGTTGCTCCATCCCTGATGTTATTTTTCACTTTAATGAAATCCTAGCATGTTTATCCCTCCCTCTCTTCTGGCAAAAGTTATAGCCTCCTGTTTGTTCTTTTTGTATCATAGCTTGGTTGTATCTTCTAGATGACTCTGTATGTCCTCCTTTTCTCAGTTAATGATTTTTTTAGTCCTGCTGCAGAGGTGAAAAACATCATGCTGGGATGTGAGAGCAAATGATACTGGCTGGGTTGGGTTAGGAGCCAATTAGCTTTATTGTTATTCACCAAACCATGCTGCAGAAACACAAACTTGAATATTTTCCACCATCCCCATGTACTGTATGAGATGTGTTTGTAAGATTTTATTATGAAACATCTCTCTTGGGGGCACCCCTAGCCCAGAGCATGTTCGTACACACAGACCTGACTTTGCTCTCCTTCACATTTGCCAGTTTCTCCGTTTAACATTGCCTGATAAAGACCTGGGCTTACTGTCTCAACCCCTTCCCATCTCCACTTCACCATTTGCACAGGTGCCTAAAAAGACAAAGGTGTTCTCCAGCTTTGCGTCTAACAGCAGAGATCATCTACATATGCAGTTATGATATTTAAATCAAGAAAAATAATGTGTGAGATGCATTTCATTTCTGTCCACCCACTTTCTAAGTACAGGTATGCCATATAAAAACAGAATCTCAGTTTTTGATGCCATTATTAAAGTTTGCATATACAGGATTGCTCTATTACAAAACTATTCTACCCATGGAAGTTAGTAGGCTTGGCTCTCCCTCCTGTTTTGCTGGGGTTTTTTAGTACAGTTTTAGCAAAACTGTCACCATGCGGCCCTTGAAGGGCCATTTCACTTTGCTGTGTTCCATGGGCACATACCCATGTCTATAGCTCCCTCTCAGCCCTCTCTCTTAGTGTATGTTGTTCGATTCAACTCAGCAAATATGTGCGAGGCACTATTGTTAGTGCCGAGGATACAAAAAAGAAGTCACATAGTCCCTGCCCTCAAGGAGTTTGTGTTCTAAGAAGGAGAAGAAAAAATGCCAGAGAATTATGGGAGAGTGACCTAGACAGAGTGCTCTAGGACAATTTCATATTGGGTGGGGTTTGTTCAGTGTGTTCAGGAAAGGCTTCATGGAGGCTGGACTCTGAAGGCAAAGAAGCATTCTGAGAGGTAAAGGTGAATAGAGAGCTTGTTCCAGGTTTGGGGTGTGATGTGCTCAGATGCACAGAGGAGGGAAATTGTATGTCTGATTCAGGAAACCACAGTCCAGTTTTACTGAAATCTAGAGTGGTGTGAAGCAGAGTTCTATAAAACAAGGTTGAAAAGGTGGGCGGGGGTCTGATTATAGAGGACCTTAAGGGTCAGAATTAAGAGTTAATTTTTCTTCTTCAGTCAACACCAACACCAGCTCCCAATCTTTTATCGCCCCTCCTATCACATAATCTTATGTTTGAGGGAGGTTGAAGAATTATAGAACTGATTGGGATTATGGCATGAGCTCCAACGTTCCCTTCCATGAATCAGGGATTGGGAATTATAGACCCATTTGCAGTAAGGTAGCATTGGCCACTATGGATAAAAAGTGAAATATTGAATGAATGGATCAACCTAAAATCATCACCACTATCAGAAAATACATTTAGCACACTTATCAAAATCGATGGTGAATCATGAGAGGCGGTACATCTTATTTTAATTTGGGAAACCATCTTATTAAAAGAAGTAGGTATATAGATGGCCAAATCACTGATCAGTATGAGCGTAAGACCTTTCTGTCATCACAGAAAAATTGTCAAAGCTGAGTACCAAAGACTGAAGAATTTCAGTCAAATTAACTGAAATTTAGGTAATCAGAGTCAGGAAAACTATGTAAATGTTGCGGAGAAAATGTCTACAAATCCAGGAAAAGATATCTTGAGCATAAAATCATGAAATTTTGAAGTTTGAATGGACCTTAAAGATTCCAAAATCTTGTTTTTACAAATGAGGAAAATGAAACATGGGTTTATGGGTTAGCCATATCTGTCGTACAGTGAAATTCCTTCTCTTACACCCCATTTCGAATTGATTCCCATTCTCAGATTCCTTACTACCAGAAAATGTCTCCCATTTTCATTAACGGGAAAATGAAATAGATGCACCCTTCATACATAAATGATAATGCATGGAGAATAGGAAATATGGACACTGAGACTCTACTCTGGGAATAGTAGCATTGACCAAGAAGAACAATCAATAACCCTCTCTTGCACCACTGTTTTCTTCTTCAGTCACCACTAACACTAGCTCCAAATCCTTAATCACCTACAGTCCCCTCCTGTCACATACTGTTACAGTGAAGAAGATAGAAGAATTGCAGAACCAATGTGGTCATGAACTCTAGTGTTACCTTCCATAAATCAGGGATTGAGAAACGTATAACCAACTGGCTCTGATATTTTCATTTGTATCGGTTAACATTCCCTTAAACAGAATATACCTGTAGAGATGTAATGCTGCTTATTCTGTCTATCACTTTCCTTTGTTTCTTATTTCAACTGTCCCATAGACAATTATAACAGATGCATGATGAGTACTCTACTCTTTCCTCCAGTGGCAAATCCCAATTGTGAATGCCAAAGGACATTCTAAACCACTATTGCTCAGGTCTTCAGAGCCTGGAAAAGGCTTTTCCTCTCCTTGCTTTTCTCGTGGGTCTTTGTACAACCTTTAGCTGTTTCTAGTATTGCCTATCAAGCATGCCAAAACAAGTAGGTCATGTTTTTCCATAGCAAATTAATTTCCCAAAGGGAAAGAGGGCTTGTGTTTTATAGCTCTATAATAAGAGTATCACAGCAATAAATGTATCAAGTGGGGAGGAGTTTGTAGCTTTCCATTGTGCTTTTTGGGAAGATTATTGTTGGAGACATATTTTAATATTGTATGTTTGGGGAATATATTGTATAAAGTAGCTATGTCAAATAATTTCCTTCCCTGGATTTTTTTTTGTCAAAATTGGTGTCCATAGCTAGGTGATGCAGTAGTTAGAGCACCAGCCCTGGAGTGAAGAAGACCTGAGTTCAAATCCTGCCTCAGACATTTACTAGCTATGGGACCCTGGGCAAGTTCCTTAACCCTGATTGCCTCCTAAAACAAACAGCAGCAAAAAAAAAAAAAATAGCCCCTACAGGAAAAACCTCATATCTGCTGCAAATATGCACAAAACTTAAATCTAGTGTTGCTACCTAAATGAAGTCAAGGATGAGACATATTGATTGTTCTTTCTTTCCTTCCTTTGAAATTGGATTTTGCTGGTGTATGGGAACATTGTGACAACCTTCTCCACACAAAAAAATATTGGCCTTCTTCTCACACTTAGTGTATCACAAATGAAAAAAAAAAACATTATCAGGAAAGAACAGGAGCTCCTGATGTGCTAGTTAATATGAAAAAATATAATCTAAAATTTCATTTCATTAGATTTAGTAGCAGTCCATTCTCAGTGATAGCTCTGAAATGGAAAAATACGGACTTAGGCAAATCTTCAGAGTGTTCAGTCTCCCCTCCTCTGATCATTATTTTGAGTTTACGAGAAATCTCACAAAGACTAGACTGCAGAGAGTTGTTTTGTCCCCCAGGATTAGTAGTGGCTCAAAGTTAGTAATAAGACTGAACACTTTTCCTGAGATGACCAGTTAAAGTTGTTTTGAATGATCTTGAACCAAATGCAAGGATTTTGCTGGCTAAATAATTCACAAATGTATATGTTTCTAGATTAATTTCAGAACAAATCACCCTGTACTACTATTTTGTGCTATGTGTGGGTGTGTTTCTTTTTGTCAAAGAACCATGTTATAGAGATAGTTATTCTTCTGTTTGGCACAGTGAGAAGTATAAAAATGCATAGAACTTTTTAGTTATGTCACATACATTTTTGTATTTGCTTGTATCAAATACAAGTTGCATCTTGTATTTGACATATTGTAGCTGTACCAGCATTCTTAAAGAAGGTCATTTGGGACTGAAAGACTTTGACAAATCCTTGACATTTGTTTTATTTCACAAATCAACCAATCAGTAAACATTAAGTGCCTACTGTGTGCCTGGCATTATGCTAGACTATATGTAAATGAAAATATTTATATTGTTATGGAAAAACATTGCTTCTAAGGCAGCTAGATGGCATAGTGGATAGAGCGTTGGACCCAAAGTCAAGAAGACATGAGTTCAGATGTTGCTTCTGACACTTAATATCAGTGTGACCTTGGGCAAGGCTCTTGACCTCTCTCAGTGTCTACCACCCACCTTCCAAGGTTGTTGTGAAGATCTAGGGAACAGAGAACATATCATGCACTTTGTAAACCTTAAAGCACACTAAAAATGTTAGCAATTATCAAATTATAAGGATGCCTGTTGACCTCATTATTACTTTCTTGTTATGTACCAATGAGGAACCTGTGACTTTGGGTCATGGATGAGGTGTTGGTCTCCATTGGTAGAAAGAGTTTCTACCGCAGAAGTTCCCTCCACGCATTAAATTGTAGGTTTGGCTCAAAGGAAAGTTATGTGATTAGGATACAGTGTGGTAGAAGAGAAAACATGATGAACTGAAGGTCAGGAGAAATCTCGGTTTGCATCCCACCCCGATACCTTCTGTGCAACCATGGGAGAGCGATGTCACGTCTGTGTTGCCTGTTTCCTCATCTATAAATCGAGAACAGCACCTATAATAGCTACTTCATATGGTACTGGTGAGGGTTGGACATATTAATGTGCATAAAGCACTTTGCAAACCTTAAAACTGCACAGATGTCAGTAATTTCCATTGTTATGCTATTATGTATATATAAAGGACACACATGTAAATATATCTTATATTTATGCAGCACTTTTGATCTTATGGAATCAGCACTTCATAATTGTCATTTGGCAAAGAGCCAATAGGTCAGAGTGCTGAGAGGTATGTGGTGTGATATGTATTTGAGTTGTAATGACTAGTATGCATGCATGCATGCATGTACGTATGTGTTGCAATGCTCTAGCAGGAATCATGTGATTTTTTACGTGGGCATTGATTGCACAGTGTGAGAAATGATTCTAGGAAGCAAGAAGATAATGGCTGCATTAAATAATAAAGGAAGCTGCCATGGACAGGCCCCGTGGTTCTGGGTTCTACACATTGCTCCTCTTCTCTTGCATGCTCTCTATGTAATGGACGTACATCAGTTCAGTTCTCCCTGACTGCCTCGGTCTGGCCTTTGGTACTAAGTACGGCAGGCCAGAAAGTTTAAATGCAGTTTGTTTTTGAGTTTGTTTGTTTGTTTTGCTTTCTTTTAAAAAAAAAGCCTATCAGAGATCTTTTAAGCACCTTTATTTAGCCAGTCAGCATTATTAAGAACTTAACATGACATTCTGCTAAACACCAAGGATACAAAAAAGAACAAAAACAGTCCCTGCCCTCAAGGAGCTTATGTTCTAATGGAACAGCCAACAGGCAGATAACTATGGACACTTTAACAAGTCACAGATCCACCTGGACCATTGCCACTGAGGGGAGGCAGGTGAGGAGATAGAGCAGTTGGCTTGGAGTCAGAAAGACCTGAGTTCAAATCCAGACACTTAACTAGCTGTGTGACCTTGGGCAAGTTACTTATCCCTCTATCTGCCTAAATTTCCTCATCTGTAAAATGGGGATAGCACCTAAGGTCTAGAGTTGTTGTGAGGATTAAATGAGATGATGATTATAAAATATTTAGCACTGTGCCTAGGACTTAGTAAATGCTATATAAATGTTAACTATCATTGTTATTGTTAGGGCTTTCCATTGAAGTGATGAGTGCCCCATTAATCGTCAGCACAGTGTGTAGTAACTTCCTTTTCCTAGTGTTTCTTTTTTCCCTCATCTGATTCTGAGCAACAGTATCCTTGAATAGACTGAGTAGTATAGGAATAGGTAAAGGGCAAAAATAGTGGGATCTATTACAGAGAGGGGTCTTAGACATCACCTAGTCCTCATTTTACCAAGACAGAATTAACATGACGTGACAATTAATCAACCAACATTTATTAAGTGCCTGCCTTTTTTTTTAACAATCAAGTTTATATTTTTCTTAAAACCTATGATTTAATATGTGTAGGATATATTCTTATGTGGAAACT
This sequence comes from Phascolarctos cinereus, assembly GCF_003287225.1. Classification (NCBI taxonomy): domain Eukaryota; kingdom Metazoa; phylum Chordata; class Mammalia; order Diprotodontia; family Phascolarctidae; genus Phascolarctos; species Phascolarctos cinereus. The sequence goes on from NW_027555958.1 coordinate 438,329,365, forward strand.
GCCTTTACAAATGCAGACCAACAATTTAAGTAAAACTTAATTATCATAGAAAGCTGCCCAGAGCTCCAAGAGGCTAAATAATTTGTCCGTGGTCACATAGGGAGCATGTGTCAGAGACAAGGTTTGAACCCTGAATATAGGATATCTTGTAATACCCTGCTTTGTGCCAGCTACAACTAGCATGTTACAGGGCTAAGCTAATGGTGGCGCCAGTCAGAGAAACAGCAGGAAGTTAAGAGAAGCGTCTTTTAGGAGAGGTCTAGATACGTTGAGTTTGAAGCAAATTTAGACCATTCAAGTTGGCTATGGGCAGATAGAGATGTAAAACAAACTTAGAAAGGGCAGTGCACCTTTAGGTATAAAAAGATCACTGGAGAATATAAATGTCTTTGGTAGAAAAGGGAACACAGAAACCACCTGGAAATGGTCCAAAGATCCTTACAGTAGCAACAAATGGGAAGAAATCAATTGACCCCTTTTATTGTGAAGGGAAAAGAATTTCAAGGAGGACAGTAATTTCTAAGAGCTAAAGATAGGGATGAAGAAAAAATATTTTGATAGATTTAAATCACTGAGCAATGGAATTAGTAGATAAACTTTGTTAGTCTGACTTTTTTTTTTGGTAAAACATTTCATAGTTCCGGTAGTTTTCTCTTGATCTATTTCACAAGGCCATCGTTTTCCCATCCCCTAAGTGTTGCCCAGTGTCCGGGGCTGTCATCTCTTCACTCTTGGTACAAGCTCTTTCAGCAGCCTCATCTGTTTCTGTGACTTCAGTTTTCACCTATGTGTGAATAACTTTCAAACCTCTCTCTCCACTTTTAACTTTTCTACCCATAATCCAGTTCTGTATTTCCAGCTGCCTCCCAACACTTGAACATCCCGCTGACACCACAAGCTCGAGTCAACAAGTGTTTCGTAAGCTCCTACTATGTGTCAGGCACTGAGCTGAGCAAGGTAAAAATTATCCCTCCTTTGAAGGAGTTCACAGTCTAGTGAGGGAAACAACATGGGTAATTATATCCAAACTAGGTATAGGCAAGATAAATCAACAGAGGGAAGGAACTAGCAGTAAGGGGGGAGGGGATAAAGAAAGGCTTCTTGTAGAAGGCAGGGATCTGAGCTGGGACTTGAAGGAGACCAGAAAGGAAGATGAGAAGGGAGAGAACTCCGGACCTGGGGGGCTAGCCAGTAAAAATCCATAGAGCGGGGAAATAGAACATCTTGTAAGAAATAGCAAGGACACCAGTGTTACTGGAAGACAGAGGATGTGGGGGTGACAAAGGCTTAAGAAGACTGGAAAGGTAGGAGGGGACCAGGTTATGAAGGGCTTTGATTCTGGAGGTGATAGGGAGCTACTGGAGGTTATTGAAATGGGGGCAGGGGACAGGTGGAAATGGTCAGATCTGTTAGGAAGATCAGTTTGGGAGTTGAAGTGGTGAATGGCCTAGAGTGGGAAGAGACCTTCCTTAGTCAGGGAGACCAACCAGAAGGCTACTGTAGCCTTCTGTTATGTGGGAATGAAGGCTTGTACCAGATAGTGGCGGTGTCAGAGAAGAAAAGGTGACATGGTGAGTCTTGGCAACCGATTGGAAATGGAGAGTGGAAGTGAGAGAGAGTGAGGATCAGGGACCTAGGTTATGAGTAGTAGTGACTGGGAGAATGCTGCTGCCCTGGACAGTGATAGGGAAGTTTAGAAGGGGAGTGGGTTTGGGACTGAGTGATAATGAGTTTTGGAGAGGGGAGGGGAGGAGAGCAGGAAAGGAGGGTGAAATTCTGCTGACATTCTTTCCTTCCTTGAAGGCAAAGCTCAGGGCTCACTTCTCCACTGTGCTCCTGACTTGAACCCCTCGCACCTGCTGGAATCTCTCTTACCAGGCTGCCATTTATGCATATATTCAAATGTCTATTTTCACTAGACATGTCTCCTTCCTTCTACAAGAGTATACACTCCTTCAAGGTGTAGGTTAAGCTGTTTTTCCTAAGGTTGTGTTGCGTGACATCTTACCTGAAATATTTCCTTCAATTTCATATTTAAAATTTTAAATTTTCTCATTTAGTAGAAGAATGAATATTCCTGCTTTGGCTTTGTATTCTCTGATGCACTATATTTAGCTATTAGCCTGCTCACTCTGTCTTACTCAAGCAAGTAAAGAAAGACTGAATATCTCAGAATACCAGAGTGCTGTTGAGATTGATAAAACCTTGAAAGTATATCTTATTTAAGAACTTCATATTTTAAAATGATTATCAACAAAAAGCATCACTTGTTTGATAGTAAGTAAAATATAACTTGTATTCTTTCATTGTAGATATCACAGAGACATAAAAAAATCATATTAGTGCATACAGTATGATTATAATCATTTTCCTGTCAGGTAACATAGCAGTTTTAAACTATATTTCAAAACATTTCACCAGTAAGACAAAGTTAAAAAATAAATTTGGTTCATCTTAGGGTTTTTACTTTGCATGATTCAGATTAATAGTGGACTCCTCATATGCTGTCATGCATATTAAGTTCTTTATTTTCTGTCACGTAGAATATAAACACATTAAAGACAGAGAGTTATTTTACATTTATATTTGTGTCCCAGTGCTTAGCACACAGTAGACAATTAATAAATGCTTGTTTATTAAGGTGTACTCAACTTCTAATGAAGTATATGTATATGTAGGAAAGGTTGTTTGTACAACTGATTGTACAGGTGATGGGGACGCAGGCAAAAATAGGAACGGGTAGATTTAGATTCTGTGTAGATTCTTATATGGTGTCTGAAAGTGGGAAAACGCCTGTTAAATATTTAGCTCTTCATTAATAGCCAGTAGTTTATTAGGGTTCAAGTTATCAGGGAGCAGCCATACTTACGGAACTGATTCTTGCCTTCCTAGCTGTCTTTTGGGGACAAAAGCAATTCAGGGGCTTTAAATTTAAGTGATTTGGCATTATTTTTGTTGAAGTGAGTACAAAAATCTAATCATTAAAAATATGGCCATTGAGCATCTTTGGACATTTTAATTTTTTTAAATTAGATTGCTAATTTTTCACATTCTCGATAGCTCTTGTGAAATAAAATAGCCCACAGGCTAGTTCTAGATTTTTGTCATTTCTGTAGACTAAAGAGTCAAACCATGAAGATGACTCCCAAATGTATTGGCATATGTGTCTATCTACTTCTTGAGTCCCAGTACCACATCACCAACCATATCGCCAACCTGCTGAATGTCTCCACCAAGAGATGGGCATCTCAAAGTCAGTGTGTCCAAAACAGAACTCTCTACTCTTAAACTAACCCTCTCCAAACTTCCTAAAAATAATGACAGTTTATGTGTATATATAGCACTTTGAGAGTTTAATGTATATTTTTGAAGTTCTTTGTAAACTCTCCTGTTCAACCTACTTTGGGTCCTCGTGACCTCTGACATAGCTTGGTAAAGAAAACCAATTGCAATCTTCCTTGAGCGTGCCTGTCCAAATTGATTTCATTATTCTCCTTCACACGTTCCATGTTTGAGCCAAATTGTCCTCCAGGTTATCTCTTTCCTCTTCATCCAGGAAGGTCACTTCAGCTCTGGGATTCACTGTAGCCTCTTCTTCTGGTTAGGTGGTTCCTCTCAGAACCTCTGTTTAAAGATGGTGGTGCTTAGGCAAGCCATGTCTTCATTCCTCTTCAGGCTGCATTCTGGATTTCTTTTGCCAAGCCTCCATGCTGTGTACCATTATTTTACCCACCCACTTTTTCAGATTCTTTCTATGAATTATCTTCCTCCTTTAGAATGTAAGTTGCTTAAAGACAGGAACTGTCATTCTCCCTGTTTGTATTTGTGTTCCCAACACTTAGCACGGTGCCCAGCACGTTGTAGGTGTGCAATAAATGCTTATCGACTCTCATCTCTGTGCCTTTACCCACAGGCTGTCTCTCCACCCCTGGCTGCCTTACCTCCTCCCCTCCGATTTTTCAATCCTTAGCGCCCCTCATGTCACGTGCTTAGGTATTACTATCTGTGGAAAGCCTTTTCCTTTATCCCCTTAATTGGCGCTTTTCTACTTTTCCACCCCATCAATGCCATGCTGGACAACATGGAAACGCCTCGAGATAAATACGGTTTTTCTGTTGCACTTTATCACTAGCACCAAGACCTAGCACAGGGTATCACTCATAGTAGGCTGCTAATAAGCACTTATTGAACTGTTTAGTTGAATGGATTAATAATGAACCTGAATTTCACTGAAAGCAGTGAGATATTAAAATTCCATACATCCCTGGGCTATTCTTTAGGTTATAACTACTGTACATTGAAGAGCAATAAGAATAATTTTCTTTTTGTATAGAATTTTTCATAATGATAGTGTTTCAACCCCTCATCAAACACAAGTAGAATATGGTGAACCCTCCCCACTTGGGTAGGGTGGAAAGTGTTGACAGTAGCTGCAGAGTGCAGTCACATCATGAATCTGAGGCTCCCAAATAGGTCAGGCCTCCCACTCTACCATCTCTTATCATTCTTTCCCAATATGCATTTTATGGTGAGCAGCTAATGTGCCTGTTAACATCCATTGACATTGAATGACTTATTCCTTTATATTTCTATTTATTTTACTTTATTTTGTGTAGAGATATAAATTTCATGTCTTTTGTCAAGGGTCTTTTCAAAGCCCTTGATAATCTTGATACCCTTTTGAAACACAGTCAATTCTTAGGCGTAAAATAGCTTCAGTAAAGCTAGTGAAGAGATGTAACATTGCAAGCATGTGTCTCTCGGAATTGGGAGATGCCACAGAATTAAGTTTCCATTGTTATAAAGGAGTAGGATCCATAAAGCTAGATTTGTTGTTGTTCAGTTTTTGTCGATTGTGTCTGACTCTTCTTGACCCCATTTGGGGTTTTCTTGGCAAAGATAATGGAGTGGTTTGCCATTTCCATCTCCAGATCATTTTACAGATGAGGAAACTGAGGTCAAAGGGGTTAAGTGACTTGCCCAGAGTCACATGGCTGTTGTCTGAGGCTGGATTTGAACTCAGGAAGAAGAATCTTCCTGTCCAGGTCTAGTGTTCTATGTGCTATGGTGCTACCTAGCTTCCCTGGCTAATGCCATCTGAGGCTAAGTGACTTGTTCAAGCTCATGAGTGACATGTGTATGTTGAAAACACCATCACTGTTTTTCACGTGTTGTCCTTGGGGAAAAAAAGAATGAATTATCAGTGTGTATCCTCATTTTTCTGTTTACCATGAAGTCTGGTGGGCTAGCCAGATGACAGTAGGATCGTAGATTTCAAGCTAGAAGGTATGTTTTTTAGTTCTTCTGCCCCAAATCCCTCATTTTATAGACAAATAAATACAGGCTCAGCGAGGGGAGAAATTGATTTGGAGCCAAGTCCTGAGATCCTGATGACTCTTTCCCCCTAAGTCACACCCTAATATCCCTGAGGTTGTGTTCCTGATGGATCCCAAGGATATGGGGGCCTCAACTGTAACAGGAGTCAACCCTTATCAAGCCCGTCAACAGTTTACAAATGTGGCAATAAGACTATTATACCAATCAAGATCTACATTATATGTTTTTCTTTGTGTAAATGAAATAAAATTTCTATCCAAGTCTCTAATCAAAAGACCCTTAACTTTCCTAAGTTGACGTTTCCAAACTTCCTCATCATATAATATTAATAATAATAATTCATTAACTTAATGTAAGTGAAAAGACAATGAACAAAAGCACTGTACTAGGAAGGATTTAATAATTACCTAGAATTTTAATAGTGCATATAGTATTATGTCATTTAAGGAAAAGATCCAAATTCTACAGTAGAGCAAACATTGGATTAAAGAGTATAATAAACCAAGGACAATGATCAATTTTAACATGTATAATTTTGTGGACCAGGTGTTGTTTTTTTAATTGCATTGGTTGCCACAAGTTCTCAATAAACAGAGAAGATGGGGGCTTCTGTTTTGTGACAGCTATTTAATACTTTCATTCCATGAGCTGGATGCATAGTTCTGAAATCATCATTTAGAAAATATTTATTAGAGCATGTGCAGTTTTACAAGCAGATGAAGTAATTATAAAAAACGATTTAAATTGCAGTCGACCTTTAGTCACCTGTCCCCTGAAATCTGAATTGGTTTAGTCGTTTATGAAACCCCACATAATTTTTTTTCAATCCCTCATTTCAGACAAATGGGCAAGACTGGATTCTGAATCGTCAATTGAGAGTTACATGAATCGTTTAAAAGCAATTTCACGCCCATCTGGGCCGCTCTAGGAGAGGCTCCTGTCTGTCAGCTGCCACCAACATTGCTTTGTCCCTTTAGTAGAAAAGCAGTGTGTAGCTATAACATTAGAACTATCTCATGCTACAACTATCTGGAGGGGTTTGGGTAAAGGGTTTTTTTTTGATTCTATATCTACTGTTCATTGGCACACTCAGTACATACTTGGCGAATTGAATCATTATGGCACCAGCCACAAGAGGTAGATGGATGGTTATAGTATCACAGTGTTTATCTTCAAGAGTCTTTCACAGATCACTGTAGATTTGAAATCGAAGGCTTGTGAAGTAACAGGTCAATAGGCTAGTATTCAGAAATCTGTCTCCTGAATTACAGTTAAGGGAATGAATTTCAGAAGCGCTGGAAGATATTTATTCATCACACGGACCAGTAGCTGCTTCTGTGCAGAGTGGACATTGAAGAGTATGGCTCAGCTGTTGGTAGATAGAACTTTGCTAGGAAATTAAACCGAGGATGGGTTTCATAGCCCTTTTATCTAGGCTTAGATATGAGCAATCTCTTACTCTCTCTGGGCCTCAGTTTCCTCATCTATGAAATGAACTTTTTAGCAGAGATGATCCCTAAAGTCCTTGCCAGCCAGGAAGGGGAACCAGCATTTGTTTGTTAATCACCTGCTATGTGCCCAGCCCTGTGCTGAACACTTTACCATTATCTCGAGTCATTCTCACGACAACCCTAGGGACGAAGGTACTGTTATTGTTCCCATTTTACAGTTAAGGAACCAGAGACAGGTGAAGGTTAAGTGACTTGCCCAGGGTCACCCAGCTAGTAAGTGTCTGGGTTTAAACTCGGGTCTTCTGGCTCCAGACTGTACCATCTAGCTGCAGCTACCCCAGCTTTAGGCATGATGTAGTGCGTTTCTCTTCAATTAGGCATCTTGGGGAAGACAAATGCACCGCACTCAAGCCCTAACAGCTCTTAGGGAGACAAGATTTAGGCATTTGAGAATACTTGTTTGACTGAATTGGGACATTTAGAAAATAGCATGTCCCCATTGTAATCAAATGCCAAACATACAGGACAGACTGCAGTTTGAATTATGAGAAGATTGAGGTTGAAGGAACAAAGCAGCCAGGCCTAGACACACTTTCTGGGCATCCCTGGGAGCCCATCTAGTTCTTCCCACTATCACCCACCAGGGATCATTGAGTCACATTCGATCAATCTCTCTTCTGCCCTTTACTCCCCACTTTGTTGTATACGTATTCTTACACGGCTCCCATTCCCTTCGTAGACAGTAAGCTCTTTGGGCAAAGGAGTGGTTTGTTGGGTTTTTTTTTTCCTTTATGTCTCCAGAGCCTAGGGCAGGGCCTGATTCATTGTAGACTCTTAGTAAATGTTTGTTGACATCTAAAACCACAGGTTGGAGTGATGGGATGGTTTCTTCTCTTAGAACCTGAAGGGCGCATTTACATTTGTAATCCAACTGCAGGGCAGTTGAACCTTAATCAATCAAATTGGACATCTTTGTTCCCATATTGTCTTCCATGCATCTGGGATCTCATGGGTGTGGCTCCTCCCTCCCACCTGCAGGTGACAACCTTGCTGGCCTTTCCTGTGCCCCACTCCCCCCCCCCAAATTATAGTTAATGGCAAACCCTGAAACACCTTTGCCATTAACATTAATCTAGTTTTGTTTTCACAATTCACTGTTCATTTTTGCAGTTCTCTTGTGTTCCGTGTTGGCTGGTTGCCCTTCTGTGTTAGACAGTGATTTCAAGTTTGAGAAATTGTTTTCTCGTGTGAAGTGGCGTGTGGGAGCCTAAGAGGGCTCTCCGGGTACACTCTACTTGACAATTCTCTTTTCGCTCGAAGGCTGAATTGTCGTTTGCGTGTCTGTCTTCAGAGGCAGTTCTGAAGATGTGGGCTGTGGGTAAGTGAGCAGGAACTCTGGGAGATTCTCAGAATGCTAGGCAAGATTGATAAAGGCCCAAATGCCATGGCTGCAAGTAAGTATGCAGAAATGCTATTGGCACCTCTTTAATTGTTCTCAGTTTTGGTGGAGGGAAATTGTGCCCCAGGCTACACCTGTCTTAATGTCTGTAAGTCTTACTCTTGCGATAACCAGAACAGTCTCCTTATGTTTTCCCCTGCAATAAAATATCTACAGAAAAGAGGCAGAGTTATTCAGGCCAACACTGTATCCTATCTTTATGCAAGATCATGAAACGTCCCAACTACTTAATAAGCTCCATGGTATATGCCCTGCACAATTGATGTCACTCACCAGTAGTGGACCGTAATGACTCTCTTTGCTATGCAAAGGTGCCATATGTGCCTTTTATCACGTCACTGATAAAAATGTTATTCAGTACATTGTTAAGCTCAGAAAACTGGGCCACTCCACTGGTTTGGAATTCAATAACCTGGATTTGAATCCCCCCTCCGCTACTCTGAACTTTTGTTGTGACCTTGATCAATCACTTAACCACTTGGGGCTGCAGTTTCCTTACTTATAAAATGAAGGGGTTGAGCTGTGTGTCTTTGAAGTCCATTTCTGCTTCATATCTATGCTATGCCATGATTCTATCACTTAACCTCACTAGGCCTCAGTTTTTGTCACTTACAAAATTACTTGGGTTTTACAGAAGTTCCTTCTGAACACTGAATGTGTTAGCTATGACCTTGAGTTGTCAAACCTTTAATAGTTGGTTACTCTTTGAATCCAGCCATTCAGCCAACTCCAAATTCACCTAAATTAGACTATTGCCTATTCACATTTTTCTTCTTTTAAAAAAAGAATTTGTTTTATTCTAAACTTAGCAAATACTAAATAAAATGAGCATCTCCATACACACAGCAAAACAGGAAAAGAAAGTGTTAGATGAAAGCAGGACACTCTAGTCCAGACTTTCCTCTCCTTTTCTATTACATGTTCTAAGATGACTTGATTACTTCTTCCCAAAGTTCTCATTGTCTCCATCAGGAGCAGATAATTAGCTCTTTCTTTTCAGTGAGGTTCATAGGCTGGCAGAGACCTTAAAAACCATCAGTTCAAGCCCATTTCCCAAACTTCTTCTCGTTTTCTTCTTTCTAGTTGGTCTCATTGATATTACCATACAAATGCTTCCTACCATAATTCCTCTCTTGTAGTCTTTCTTCTTAGTATATGATGTTACTCTCCTACCTCATCCCCACCACCATCCCCACTACCTTTAAATTGCCCTCTTTCTTTTGAAAAGGTTTATGTTTTCAAGGCTATATTTGAATCATGGGTCTTATTCTACCCTGTCTTGGCTTGTGAAGTCCAATTTGCCTCCTTACATTAAGATTTCAGATTTATCTTGTGTCATGTATGTATTTTGTGCCATTTGTTCATAAACATTTTAAGCCATGAGTTTTATTACTTATTGCTACCAATTTTCTTGGTTTTTTTTTCCTTTGAACTTCTTGGCATCTTCTATTATTCTTGCTAAACTTCAGCCACTCACTGTGGTACCTGCTTTGGTTTATGAATATTTAGTCAGTTTCCTCGTTCTTCAGTTTAAAGCCCTTTTGATTAGGTGATTTGTATGAGATTTTTAAAGAGATACAGAATCAGAGGGCATGCTTAGAACACCATTCTACTCTAGATAATGTCAGTAAAGAAGATAGAATGTTTAATTGTTCTACTTCTCTGTGCAGCCATTTTCCCTTTTGTATTTTGGACTAAACCCCAGTGTTCTCTGCTTCTTTGCAACCACCCAAAACTTTATGTCTTGTCTGTTTCCTGTTGCAGAAAGGGCCATTGCGAGACATGAAGTACGTGAAATTGAACAGAGGCATACGATGGATGGTCCTAGGCCAGATGCAGCTTTGGATGAGGAGGAAGACATGGTGATCATTTATAACAGAGTCCCTAAAACTGCAAGCACTTCATTTACCAACATTGCCTATGACCTGTGTGCAAAGAATAAGTACCATGTCCTCCATATAAACACCACCAAAAATAATCCAGTGATGTCCCTGCAAGATCAGGTAAGCTCGGGACATAACTGCCCATTGATATGTGTGTTCTCGAGGATTTAATTCCCAGCACTACTCTCAAGCAGTATCTCATTTGCAAGAAACATGCATTTCTTATCTCTTCTGGCTGCCGTAAGTGTCTTAAGGATTGTGACTCATGCAGTTTTGTGGCCTGTATGGCACATAAGCTTATGCCTTGGACCCAGAAGGAATTCAGCAAAATGGTGGCACAGTGCATGGAGCACTGGGCTTGGAATCAGGAAGACGCATTCATCTGCATGAATTCAAATCTGGACGCAGACATTTACTAACTCTGTGACCCCGAGCAAGTCACTTTACACTGTGTGCCTCAGTTTCCTGATCTGTAAAATGAGCTGGAGAAGGAAATGGAAAACTACTCCAGTATCTTTGCCAAGAAAACTCCAAGATGGTGTCATGGAGAGTCAGACACAACTGAAAGGACTGAATAGCACAACAGAAATGTTTGTTGAATGAATGAGTTATTGTCTTTTAAGTATAATACAGTAAACTCCCCAATTAAATGTCCTTCGTCAAAGCCGCATGCTATTTCACAGCACCAAAATAGAGGTTATATAATTAATGGGTTCCAATCCACAAACATTATTTAGCATCATTGGGTCCAAGGCATTATGCCAGGCATTGAAGATAGAAAGATGATCCAGTCTTTGACTTCCAGAAGATTTTAGTCAAATGAGATAATACACGTAAACCACTTTGCAAACCTTACAGTATTATATAGATGCTATCAATCACGGTTGTAATTTAACCTCAGTTATTTTTATTATTTAGCTCTATAGGTGTCACATTCACATTATCTTATTATTATTATCATCATCCTCATTATTACATCATAATGATAGATCTTTTATTAATTCAAGGATCTATAACTATGTTAGGTGGGCTACACTGTCCACTATTAAACTTGGTGGTCTTTGAGAGTTATTGTTGTTCAGTCATTTCATTTGTTTCTAACTACAATACAATGTTTGTGGATAGAACCGACTAATTATATAACCTCTGTTTTGGTGCTGTGAAATAGCATGCAGCTTTGCAGAAGGATATTTAATTAGGGAGTTTGCTCTGCTATTAGACCTAAAAGAAAACAATTTATTCAACAAACATTTTTGTCGCGCTGTTCAGTCCTTTCAGTTGTGTGTGACTCTTTGTGACGCCATTTTGGGGTTTTCTTGGTAAAGATACTGGAGTGGTTTGCCATTTTCTTCTCTAACTCATTTTGCAAATGAGGAAACTGAGACAAACAGGGTTAAGCGATTAGCCAAAAAGTTAATCCATTTGAAGCCTACCTTAAGAAAGCTGAGAAAACCTGGTGATTAGCCTCTCCAAACTTAGAAATTTAACTGGTCCTCAGACAGATAACCTGTCTGTTCATCACCAAGTCCCTGCCTGATAGAATGTGTCACTGTGTCTTAAGTAATGATGTAAGTAGTTTTTATATGAAGAATATATGTATAAAATGTGTATGTAGAAGATTCTAGGCAGTAATTATGACCAATTAATTATATAACCTCTATTTTGGTGGTGTGAAATAGCATGCAGCTTTGATGAAGGACGTTTAATTGGGGAGTTTACTGTATTATACTTAAAAGACAATAACTCATTCATTCAACAAACATTTTTGTTGTGCTATTCAGTCCTTTCAGTTGTGTCTGACTCTCCATGACACCATCTTGGAGTTTTCTTGGCAAAGATACTGTCTTCACCCATCTCAGCTCAACTTCTAGTAGTTTCTGTGAATGACTGATCAAAGCTTCAGGAGGTCAGGAATCATATCTTTTTAAATTCTTTGTGCCCATAGAATCATAAAATCTCAGAATTAGAAAGGACTTTATAGGGTCATACAGTTCAACTCATACCTCAGCAGGGATTCACTCCTTTCACCCTCAAGATTTCAGCTCCTTTACAACTTAGTGAATGTTGTAATTTTTGTAGCTGAAAAACGGAGCCATTTCCATCTTTACTGTCCCTGACAGGTGGTCATCGAGACCCTGAATAAATTGAATTATGGGAAACTCGTTGTCTCCCAGAGCATTGTATTCAGTAAGTATTTGTTGAGTGATTGGTTTCATTTTAAGAAAAGTGGGAAAATGCTTAATAAAGTGTCAGAAGACAAAGACAGTTTACAAATAAAGAAATACACGTAGTAAATCATCTCATGGAAAATTCAGATAGCCTTTTCAGCAATAAAATAAATTAGGATTAAAGTGACTAAGTTTCCATTTGATACCTAGCAAACTAGCAAAATAAATGAAAATTATTGGCTCTAGTGATGGATAGGATGTGAGGAAACAGATACATTTAAACACTGTTGGTGAAGCAAATGGGTTCGTTCTTCCTGTATTATGATCTGGCTTGATGTACCCAAAAGCTGTAAAACTATTTTTACCCTTTCTTTGGACAATTCCACTTGAGAATAATGGCCCAAAGAAGGGGAGAAGGACGTGGACCTGAGATTCCCTCCCCCAGTGTAGGTCAGTCTCCTCTTTGCAGTTTAACAATCTTAGAATTCTGAGTTTTAGATTAGGGTGTCCTAGAGCAACATTGGCCCACAGTACTCCTGAGTGCCAGCGATCCAGATTAAAATGGAGTTGGGAAATATTTTAACAAAATAGGTAAGAATACAATAAAACATTGATAATACCACATTTTAAAACAAATTTGTTTTGGGGCCCACAGGGATCCTTGCTCATGGTTTAATGGCCCCTATTTCTATTAGAGTTTTGATTCCATTGGCCTCGAGCTCTGAGGTTCAGTGACTTAACCAAGGTCACACAGCCAGGATATGCCAGAGGAAAGATTAGAACTTGGGTCTTCCTAGATCCAAGGCTGGCTCTCTGTCCACTACACCACACTGCCTTTCCTTTCCAACAGTACTCTTTTTTTTTTTTCCAGAAGCAATTGGGGTTAAGTGACTTGCCTGGTGTCACACAGCTATTAAGTTTCTGAAGCTGGATTTGAACTCTGGTACTCCTGATCCAGGGCCAGTGTTCTGTCCACTGTGCCACCTGGCTGCTCCCCCTTTCCTTCAATACTCTTAAAACATTTATGAAAGAGAATGGATGAAAGACAGACTGGAATTTTGAAACCTATTTGAATGGCCTCCTTTGGAGCCAGGTGTCTTCTGACAGTGGCCCTATTAAGAAACTGTTCATAATGGTCCTATAATTAGGATAACATTTTCTCTTTATGAAGAGAGTTAAAATTGTTCCATTATAACAGAATGAACCGTTATCACACAATTTGGCCTAAGTGCACTCTCCACGCTGAAGCAGAAGATTGGAATAGCAGTGGCCCAGAAGGGTAAGCTAGACCTGCTTTGGCAGGAGCAGTTTGCAGAGCCTAGTCATCTCTGCCTGTCATCTGTCCCGGTTATTCTTGGCCGCTGTGCACTGCACTCTCAGTCACTCCCGTTCCCATCACCAAAATCTACCGCCCTCCGCCAAACCAAATAAATCTGCTAAATGAAAAGAAACACGAGCTTATTTAGCTAAGTGGGTCATAAAAACGATACATTATGTAACATCGCCTATCTCCAGGGGAAGTGCGCTAAGTATCTGACTTTTCGATGGTGTTCAGCAGGTTTTCAATCCATTTGCGTTACTGCTTCTCCAGCTCCTTGCTTCTAAAGGAGCTCTTTCCTAACGCCTGCAGAACGATGTGGAGATTCCCTCCATCCTGTTGTTTAGCATCCCCCTTCAGCTCCATTATCTCTTTGTGAGGGCTTTCCTTTCAGGGTTGGAGTAGATCAGCTGGCAGTGGAATCCACCATCTTATCTCAGAAGTGCCTAAATATGACCTTTATAGGTGTCCTGTGCTCATACATTTTTCTAATTTCGTTTGGTTGAAAAGAAGCTTCTGTTTTTTTCCTCAGTAGCTTGCTAGTTGTAGAGAAACATAAAATCAAGCGGTGGGAAAGAAGCATAAAAGCAATTGAACTGAATACCAAATAGCCCTTCGGATGTCACTGTGCGGGGCAGCTCAGGGATTGGTCTTGGAAACACAAGTAGTGATGACTTCCACATGTTCTTTCTGTATCATCAGGAGCCATGGATTACGAAAGAAACAGAAATGGTGAAGGCTCAGACCTGTCTGTGCAAGGACCAAACACATATTTGGGGACTTATTTGCCTATAAAAAAGCAATCCTTCAAGCAGTCCACCATTACTCACTCACTCTCTCTCTCTGTCTCTCTCTCTGTCTCTCTGTCTCTCTCTCTCTCTCTCTCTCTCTCTCTGTCTCTCTCTGTTTCTCTCTCTGTTTCTCTGTTTCTCTCTTTATCTATTGGAGTGACATTGAAGAAAGTGAAACATTTTATTAAGCTAGTATTTTCTGAATTGTTCTGAGACCTAGGTTTCCAGTGTGTGACCAGTGGTGACCTTATTCACCCCAGGATACAGGCTCCTTGAGATTTTTAGCAAAAAAATGGTTTTGCCAGCATGTCGTTGTTATTGTTCAGTCATTTCAGCCCTTTCTTTTTGTGACCACATTTGGGGTTTTCTTGGCAAAGGTACTGGAGTGGTTTGACATTTCCTTCTTGCAGATGAGGAAAATGAGGGAAACAGGGTGAAGTGACTTGCCCAGGATCACACAGCTAGTAAGTGTCCAAGGCCAGATTTGAACTCAGACGACGAGTCAGGTGTGACGCTCTACCTACGGTGCCGCCTAGCCGCCCTTTAGCCAGTTAGCTGGTACATGTGATCCAGTAGGATCTTAGGAGGTAGAGAGGGAATGGATAGCAGAAGTTAATCCAGCCCTTTAATTTTTTTTAATTGGAATATATTTTTATTTGTTTTTCTTTAATCTTTTTTTGGGGGGGGGTGGCAGTTGAGGTTAAGTGACTTGGCCAGGGTCACACAGCTAGTAAGTGTCAAGCATTTGGTCTGGTTTGAACTCGGGTCCTCCTGACTTCAGGGCCAGTGCTGTATCCATTGCGCCACCTCGCTGCCCCCAGTCCTTTAATTTTACAGATAAGAGAGTGAAGTGCTTTGACAAAGGTCGCCTCAGTAGTGAGTGGACAAGGCTGGATTTGAACCCAGGTTCTCTGAACCTGTTCACTTACACCGCCCTCAAGAGCTTTAAAAGCACTTTTGCTGACTTCAGTCTACTTTAGTTATTTGACTTCCCTAATAGCCCTTCTTAATGGGAGGAATCATTACAGCCCCTTTTAAGGGGCCGAGCTGGAGGGCCAGAGAGCTTGAGTCCCTCACCTGAAGTCAGCCTCAGGCTGGCAGCTCCAAACTCTGACTCACCTTGGTCTTGAACAAATCCTCTTTCTCCCCTAGCCTGCTCTTGTTCCATGCTTCCTTCTTTCTGTTCATTTCTTCAGTCATCCTGAGCTCCTCCCTTTCTTCAGTCAGTGGCCAAAGAAATCATTTCACTTCTAGGTCATTGGTGTCAAAGTCAAGCGGAAACCTGAGGATCCCTGCAGGTCACAGATTGACTTAATTTTGAAATGGAATGGTATCTGTGTATTATATTTTTATTTTGTTAACTATTTCCCAATTAGATTTTAATGGCGGGGCTGGGAGGGGCATTTGGGAGTGGTTTGGGCCACATGGCACCCACCAGCCTTGTATTGGACACCTCTGCTCCACAGCATCACTTGCGTGATTCTCCACTCACACTGCCACCACCCTACTGCAAATCTTTGTTATACTAGCCTCTTGTAAAAGGGGGAAAGCTGGGTGGTGTGGTGGATAGTGCCAGGCCTGGAGTCAGGAAGATCTAAGTTCAAATCCTGCCTCAGATTCTTACTGGCTGTGTGGCTCTGAGCAAGTCACTTCACCCTGTTTGCCTCAGTTTCCTCATTATAAAATGAGCTGGAGAAGGAAAGTGGCAAACATCACTAGTGTCTTTGCTGATAAAACCCCAGAAGAGGTCAGCAAAGAGTCGGACAGGACTGAAAACACAGCTCATTGTTTACACCTGGTTGGTCTCCGCACTGGGCCATTCTTTAATTCAGTTCAGCACGTGGCTGATACTGGGCCTTCTGGATGGGAGATCATACATGGGAGTGGTACCAAACCAAAATGAAGTAGTAAAGTCTGCGCACACAATAGCCTGGGAGATCATCAGGGCTGTGGCAAAAACAGTGAACTGCCTTGGAATGAGTTATTTATTGAGAACACCACCTCTGCTTCCTTCAGTCGATTTCTCGTTATTTGAAAACTGCTTTCTGTTAACCTTACTTTTTTGAATATTTAATTGGTAAATTTTGTTTTAGCAGAACAAACAAAAAAATCAATTATGCCTCAAAAAAAACCCAAACCCAGAATGACAAAATTACTATTGCAGTTGATTCTATGTGCAGTCAGTTGCCTTTACTTTCTCTGAATTTCTTTAAAACAACACATGATTGTCTTACAGCCTTTAGCTTTTATTGAGTCTTTGACATTGTCACATTCCTCTGCTTAGTACAACTAGCTGTTATTATTACATAATATGGTTTTTGTCATCAAGTATTCAGAAATCACTCCTCCAGTCTCTTTCTGTGGATTCACCTCCAAATGATTCTCTGTATATTAAAGTGTTTATATTATCTTTCAGTCTCTCCATGAGAATAAGCTCCCTAATTGTCCATTCCTATACATTATTGTGATTACAACCAATATCTTCTGTCATGCTCAGTCATAATGGAAATTGATCCGTTGGGAAACTGGTCTTACCCTAATATCATTTAGGTGCTGTTTTCCTAAAAGATTGAATGAGATTACATGTAAAACCCTTTTGAAAATCTTAAGATGCTATATAAATGTTAATTCTTGTTATTGCTAAATGAAGCAAAAGCTCATGGAAATTCATGCATTTTGGAAAAGTTAGTTGAAGAGCCTTTTTCCATAGGGGATCTCCCTGAAGGATCCTAGTTGTTGAAGTACATCCCAAAAGTGCGCCAGGGGCTGGGGGCCTGCTCTTTTCTTACACACCAGCCTTATTGTGAAACACCCCTTCTAGTTAGTTCTCCTGTCAGCATTCCCCAAATTCAGAACAACCCTCTTGCCCTTCCATTATAAAACCTAGTAGGGAGCCCACCCTGTGCACACCTCACGGCCTGTGCACGGAGCCCTGGGCAAGATGCAACCAGTCCCCGAGAAGGAAGAAGAGAGAGAGAGCCCTGCAGCCGCTAACCAGAGGACACCTGTCAGTCAAGGCAAGCGTAATAAGCTTAGGGCTGCCATCAAGGCCAAGCATGTTTTCTTACTGTCTCTCAGATGGTAAGAAAGTGATTAGAGTTATTCTGCTTTATATCTCCCCTAGCACCTAGAACAGGACCACGTGCGTCGTAAGTGCCCAACAAATGTTTATTGAGTGGAATTAAAGGTGTCCACTTCGTGGACAGTAATTATGAGCCAGGTTGTTGCTGGCCTCATGAGTCTCATCTCATCTTTACCAGTGATACAAGTAGATAGATAGATAGATAGATGGATATGCAGATAGGCGCACGTGTGCACATGTGTGTAAATTAAAACCCCAAGACAGAGTTTGGGGATGATTAATAATCAATTTATTAATTAGACTAGTCAGCAATCAATAAGTTCATGATCAGTGGTTTCTCTTGGTAACCCAAGACACGGAGGGAGACCCTGAAACACCTTTAAATTCCTTCTGAAAGGAGACTCCCCGCACAAGTGAAAACCAACCCTGATCGGTGAACATTTCAAGAGGAGGGGCCAAAGTCTTCAGCTCCTGCTGCTGAGAACTGGCCTGATCATGAGATGCAGTCACCTCCAGCCATCCGGGCAGGGGAAGCCCTCCATCTGGACTTCTCCAGCTGATTTTCTCTGTCATAAGTTGAGTTGCCCTAGTTTCTAACAGAGGGGGGACCAAGGAAAGGGGGTTCTCCTTCCAGGCAGAGGCTCGCCTAGACTGGATTCTCTTTGTTCTGGAAACAGAAATTAAGTCTCCCGGTAGTGTGGGATCCTGCCCAACTAATGATATGTGCCTGGAGGGCTAGGAGCAAATCTCATCACTCAGCCATGCCCCTCCAGAGGCTGACTGCCCTTTTCAGAAGTTGAGTTTTAAGAGAAGCAAAAAGAAGAGAATGGATCACTAATTAATAGTTATTAATATAATAGTATAATATTAATTTCATATGTGTTTGCACGAGCATCTTCAGAGAAAAAGTTGTGTCCATGCTTTCCATCCCCATCACCTAGCACAATGCCTTCTGTGTAAAAGTGCTCTATGAATAGTGGTTGTCATTCCAACACTGAGTAGCTATATTAGAAATCCTGACATCTTTGACATGGCATGGATATTCTGGGCTGGCCTCAGGGCGGCAGTCCCCTGGACGTGAATAACATCATATCTCCATCATTATGACCTCTCATAAAAGGTAAGGGGATATCAGTTTGTTTTCTGTTAGTCATTCTTAATTTCAGGAAGGAATATGTGGCAAAGGGGGGAAAAAAAGACCTTTGGAGTTTTCACTGTTTCAAATGGCCGTGGGGTATGGTGGGAAGACCCTAGACTTGGTCAGGAACCTGCCTCTGGTCTTGATCAATCATGTGGCCATGGACAATAAATCACTGAATTTCTCCTTCTCTTGGTTCCCTCATTGGCAAAATAAGTAGCATAATAAGAGGGCTTCCTGTGCATGGGGTCATCAGGAGGAAAATGCTTTGTAAACCTCACAGTGATTGCTACGTGAATGCCAGCAGTTAGTATCTGAAGAATTCCTCTGGATGTTTGCATAGTTCTGCTGGAGGCTAGCTCTCACCTAAATTTAGTTGAATGATACTTTTCTGACCTTAGCTGTGCTCCTCAGCTATTGAAATGGATCACTCCCCATCATTTTATTGGATTTTTGCATGCAACTGTTGTTGTTTCCATTGTTTTTCAGTTGTATCTGACTCATTGTGAACCCGTTTGGGATTTTCTTGGCAAAGACACTGGAATGGTTTGCCATTTTCTTCTGCAGCTCCTTTTGCAGAATGAGGAAACTGAGGTAGACAGGGTTAAGTGACTTGTCCAGGGTCACACAGCTGGCAAGTGTCTAAGGACAAATTTGAACTGAGGAAGATGAGTCTTCCTGACTCCAGGCCTAGCATTCTATCCACTGGGCCACCTAGCTGCCCCAAGTACACTTCACCAAATGTTACTTGGTTCTGGGGGAACAGCTTTAGATGAAACGTTATTAGAGGTCAGTTCTCCGGAAGACATGCCCTGGGTAGGTAACTGGAAAAAAAAAAGCACAGGAGAGCTGGTTTCTGTTTTGTTGGTCTTAATTTAGTAAAGACATTTTTGTAGAATGACATTGGTCAGGGCAGTGGTGTGTAGGGACTTATTTCTCTTGCTCTTTCAAATCCATGATGATTTTCCTACCAGTCTTAGGGTATTTTGCTTTCTTTGCCAAACCTGAAGGATTATTTACTGTCTGGAATTTTACCTGGCTCTCTTGAAGGCCTTCTGCATAGAATTTAAGATTTCAGCATCTCTTACCAAACTTACATTCCAAGTCATTTTTTATTAACCGAACAAGAAAGCAGCTCTTGCCTATTTTAATTTGCTAAAGAAAATGCTTTCTCTGGACTTTTTTGTTTACATAAAGTTAAATCGAAAGCTCAAAAACATGTCAGATTAATTCCCTACATCTCAGGAATCAGGATGCACATAAATAGGAGAGCTGTAGCTATTCCAGCAGGTCTTGCCAATGTACCAGGTAGATTTCCTGGTAGGCTGGGTCAGGGTCGAGAGGAATCATTATTGTTATGTATGTATCATGCAGCACAGATGCTGACCACCTGATTGTTACCTGCAGTCAGAACATCTGGCTCACCCTGGTCTCTGCTGAAGCAACTTTGTTGGAAAGCTGGATGAGGCTGAGGGGGGGAGGGAGCAAAAAACTCCGAAGTGGCAGGCACGGGGGAATTCCTTTTCTAAAAGTCAGATTTCCTACAACAGATCAGTTAGAAACTGGAAGTACAAGTTTAGAGGTTTGGTGCTTGCTCACCTATACTGCCGTGTTCAGGGGAAAAGATTTTTAATTATTAGAAACTGTGATCCAGAATGTATTAAAGGTCAGAAAAAAGACAGCTCAGTTGCTACTTGTGTGGCCTTGGGCCTGTCATTCAGTTTCCTCATCTGTAAAAGGAGAGTAGACGGGATCAGCTCTGAGAGCCCTTCCATAGGGTCTCAGATCTTATACCAAATCAGATTTTTGGAGCATAGGCCCATGGGTAGCCACACTTAATTCCACCACAGGGTGGGGGCGAACATAACTAATGTGGATTGAGGTGCGGCATACCTGCCGGCTTCCTTGTAGGGGAAGAATTTATGGACTTTGTGGTCCATCTGAGGATGTGAAAAGCTCAATAAAGTCAGGTGAATAAGGGCCTCCGGGTGGCGCCATAGTGCATAGAGCACTGGGCTTGGAATCAGAAAGACTCATCCTCCTGAGTTCAAATCTGGCCTCAGACACTTAACTGTATGACCCTGAGCAAGTCACTTCACCGTATCTGCGTCAGTTTCCTCATCTATAAAATGAGCTGGAGAAGGAAATAGTAAGCCACTCCAGGATGTTTGCCAGGAAAACCCCAAATGGATTCACAAAGAGTCGGGCATGACTGACAGACCACTGAACAGTAACACAGACAGATGAGCAGGCAAACACTGGTGATGCCAACCCCAGGTATTCTGTGATGTTCCTATTCTAGGTAACATAGTATCCTCTGGCAGATCGGAATGGGTGAGAGGTGTGTGAGGGTCAGCCTGAGGGGATAGACCTTCCTTTGAGACTTTTTGGGTCAGGTCTTTAGACGAACTTTTACTATGTGCCTGCTGTGCTCTGGGAGGGAGGTCCAGAGATGAAATACATCGTCCGTGTCCTCAGAGCACTTACAGCCTTGTTGGGATGAGAGAGGGGAGAAAGGAGGCAGGCTCTGTGGATGGGACAAGACTGCCATTGTGTTACTCCTCAGGCAGGTATTATAACTCATTTGTTTGGCACCGTAAGGCTGACAAAGCGTGTATTCCACAAGCACCGTGTGAGGACAGGTTGAGGTCGGGTGAGTCTGAAAGGAATTGCTTTTCCCCTAGGTATACAGGTAGTGAGTGGTGGGGCCAGAAGTGAGAGCTGGGACTCTCGACTTCCCTCACAGTCTACTTCTGTTTCCTCTTTGCCACATTGAATGAAGGTGGGAAACGGTTTGCTTGATGAAAATTGGTTGTCAAACGAGGTTCCAAAGTGAAGCACATTGGAGCAGAGAGAGAATGGAGTTTGTTGTGGCCTCAAATAAACACCCCTTCTCTGGGGTGGAGAGTCCCAACTGCTTTCACCTGACCATTTCACAGTGATTTAATCAGCAGTGATCTGCCCAGAAAAACAGCTTCTGTGCCCTCCTAGTAGGATTCAACAGGCAGGAACTTTTCTTTTCATTTGTCTGTGGAAGTAAAGAGAATAGGTTAGTCTTTGTACCCTCCACGTTGGGGGTGAGGGGTGGGGGTGGGACAGCTTAATCCGTCAATTTAATTTCCTTTTTAATACCACCTCCCCAGCCATCACTCAGATATTTGGATGAAAGTACACCGTTTCCCATTAATTGTAAACATTTCTTTTGAGCAGCATCTGTTCAGATAGTTATGAAGCAACTAGAGTGTCTTCTCTCAAGCCTTCTTTAGACCTTCATTCAAATTTTGCTCATTTTTCTTCCTTACATCAAGGAACTCTCCTTTCTTACTTCATCTGATCCTATAAAGCAGTTTTATAACAAGTCACATAAGGGATGTTTATTTTAAGTAGATGAAAGAGTAGGAGTGAGTGGAACATAGTAGATAGTAATTACCCAACTTAATAGTAGTACTCATTCAATAGATAGTAATTAGCCAATTGGAATTTGGCCGGGGTAGTCTGGCTGACATTCCCTCCCTTTTACGTGGTCAGAAAAAGGTTTTCTATTTATTGGTTTTTGTTTTTTTTAACTTAAGTCATCAGGATTTTGAGTTTGACCTTCAAATAAAGTGTTCTAGGTTCTTAGTGGGACAACGCTTTCTCTCCCTTTTTCTGGAGTATTGGTTTTGATCTGACACAGCCAGCACTGAAATTATAAGTGATTACACCTGCATGCTGGTCTCCCTAAAGGTCTCCTGCCTGATTGCTTGCTGATCTGGCTCAGCTCTAGTTATAAAATCTGACCAAATCACCACTTACAATGGTTCTGCTCTAGGCCGGCCATAAAAACATCTCTTTTCGTGGACCTTAGCTAATGACCCATTCTGGAACATCTTTCTTTACAGCCTACCTCAATCATGGCAGGAAAGTTCCCTTTGAATCCGAGCATTGTTCACTTTCTTCTCCTCGAGCCAGTATTCCCAGTGTATTCAGTTTTCCCCAACTTCATCTAGTCAGTCAACCAGCATTTATTAAATACCTACTATGTGTTGCTGTGTTAAGCACCAGAGAAACAAAGGTAAAACCTAGCCCCTGTTCCCAAGGACTTCACAGCCTCACAAGGAAGACAATGCAAATGACTACATACACACAAGAAATATGCAGAATTAATTGAAGATTATCACAGAGGGAAAACACTTAGCATTAAGGGGGATTTGGGAAGGCTTCTTGTAAAAGGTGGGATTTTAGCTGACACTTGAAAAGTTAGGGAAGTGAAGAGAAAGAGATGAGAAGGGGGAGAATTCCAGGTATGTGATGTAGCCTTTGAAAATGTCTCAGGTTAGAAGATTGAGTGTCTTGTGCTGGGAAGAGCCAGGAGGTCATTGTCACTGAGTCAAAGAGTACGTAATGGAGACTAAGGTGTAAGAAGACCAGAAATGTAGGAAGGAGGCAGTTTGTGAAGGACATTAAAAGCCAAACACAGTTTTTTATTTTCAGTTCTTGAAGCAATAGGGACTTTCTGGAGTTTATTGAATAGGAGGGACACATGGTCAAACCTGTGCTTTAGGAAAATCTCTTTGGCATCTCATTAGAGGATAAACTAGGCCAGGAAGAAACTTGAGGCAAGGAGACCAGCCAGCAGGCGATTGAGGTAAATTTTGTTGTCTGCTGCCAGCCCCTTTCTCTTTCTTTTTTTCTCTCTCTAATTAAATTTAATTTTCAGATCTGCATTCTCCCCATCCCACCTCACCCTACCCCCAAATGAGAAAACAAGAAAAAGAAATCCTTTTTTAGAAACATGTAGAGCCAAGCAAAACAAATTTTCAGGATTGGCCAGGCCCCCAAATTTCTGAGTCTCTGCTTTGAGTCCGTCACTTCACCTGGCAGGACTTAGATAGCAGGTTTCATCTTGAATCTTCTGTAATTGGGGTCAGTCATCATTTTAATCATAATTACTAAGTCTTTCAAAATTGTTTCTTTAAAATGTTGTTGTTTATTGTATGACTCATTCTCCTAGCTTTACTCGCTTCATTCTGCATCAGTTCAGAGAAGTCTTCCTAGATTCCTTTGAAGCCATCCTCTCCATCCTTTCTTATAGCACAATAGTGTTACACCACATACGTAGACCATCACTTTTTCGGCCATTCCCCAGTGGAAACACTTCAGTTTCCAGTTACTTGTCAACACAGATAGAACTGCTAGAAATATTTTTGTGCGCATGTGCTATTTTCTTCTTTCTTTGGTCTCTTTGGTTTAGAGACCTAACAGTGGGTCAAAAGGATATACACTTTAATAGATTTATAGCCATAATTGCAAATGACTTAATAAAGTGGCCAGATCGATTCGCAGTGCCGCCAACAAGCGTTAATGTGCTTGTTGTCCCACAGCTCCTTCAGTATTGTCATTTTCTATTTTTGTCGGCTTTGCCAGTCTGGTAAGTGTGAGATAGAACCTCAGGGCTGTTTTAATTTGCGTTTCTCTATTTGTGGTTCAGAGCGTTTTTTCATATGGCTCTTGATAGCTTGGATTTCTTCCTCTGAAAATTACTTCTTGATATCTTTTGACCCTTTCTCGGTTGGGGATTGACCTTCATTATAAATGTGAATCAGTTCCCCACATATCTTAGAAATTAGACCTTTGCCAGAGAACCTTACTGCAACGATTTTTTTTTCCCTGTTTGCTTGCTTCTCTTCTAATTTTAGCTGCATTGGTTTTGTGTGTGCAGAAACTTTTAAATTATACATGGTCAGAATTATTCTGTTTGCCATCTGTAATAATCTCTTATCTTTTGTTTTGTCATGAGCTCTTCCCTTCCAGAGGCCTTTCTGTCTCACTAAGCCAACCTTGTCCAGAAAATGACTCACTACTATATTTTTTTTCTGCATTTTCCCATTAGGATTTGGTCTGCTACACTTTCTGGAGGTTTGTGGAAGATATGTGTTGGAAGAACTGGGCTCTATTTCCTGCTACTCCACCATCTTAGCTTTGACCTCCTTGTCTTTCCTTAGAGTGCTTAATACTAAGAAAACAATAGGGAGTCTAGAAAGAAACGAAGCGGTTGCTTAAGTTACAATAATAGCTTATATTTACATAAACCATAAGTCATCAAGCACTCTTTTAAATTTTATTTTTAATTTATGGAATAAAACAAGCATTTTTATAAATATTTTCAGTTGATTCCCACAGTGAGGTCTGTCATTTAGTAGGATGAATATCATTTCCCCCATTTTACAGATAAGGAAATGGAGGCCCCTGGATTTGCCCAGCCAGGTTGGTCCGCTGTAATCCTACTACATCACTTCCCTCCAATTTCTGTTTGATTTCACCTGTAGCCCAAGTTGTTGCATAACGAGGAAGGATTAAAAGAGGAGGCAAATGCAGGGTGTTGGAGGAGGTATAAAATTGAGAATACAAATCTGAGAGAAAAGGAACTGGGGATGCAGTTATTACCACAAAGCAAGTAACAGTCATCAAGTAAAATGGACGTACAGGTGGACATAGGTAGAGAAAATGGGGACAGAAGACGTGACATGCTGAAATGGAAGCAGATGGCGGTGAAAAGAGCCAGTAGTCCTCCGTTTCTCAAGTGGCTTTCATTTCATTCTCATTTTCCTAGAGCTGGGCATTTTCCAGTGTTTTTAGCGCCCTACTTCCCCTTCTCCCCCTCCCCACCTCCCAATCAGTCAATCAATAAGCGTTTATTAAGCCCTTACTTTGTGCCAGGCACCATGCCAAGTGCCAGGAGTGCATCGAAATATAAAGTACGCAGCCTTTAGTTAGCCAACGTCTTTCTCATCCTACCTAATGATGCAATACTTCCGTTTATCTGTGATCTCATCAATTCACTTTTCCCTCCACTGGTGCAGATCCTTACTTATCCATCCTTTCCCATCCTATGCAATTCTGCCCCAAGGACATGTACCTCTACTTGCCAACACTTGATTGGCCTGATTTAAGTAGCTGTATTATTCACAATGCTAAGATTCTTTCCCTTCAAAATATTCTGTAATTAATAAGCTGGTTATAATGAAAAGACTTGATGTATATGTGGGAGCTACTCTTATCCATTCAAAATGGTGTCCAGTTAGTCCAGACTCATGATATTTTGTTCTAATCTAGGTATTATGCTCTTCAACGGCCCTTCCTGCTCTAAATCTGTGCTCTTCTGTTGCCTCCTTTGCAAAGTCAAATATTTTCTCAAGACCTGAAATCCTATGTCCGAGTAACATGATAATGATAGTGATATCTGCTGTTCAGTCATTTCAGCTGTGTCTGACTTGCCATGACCCCATTTGGGGTTTTCTTAGCAAAGATACTGGAGTGATTTGCCATTTCCTTTTCCAGCTCATTTTACAGATCAGGCAACTGAGGCAAACAGGATTAAGTGACTTGTCCAAGGTCACACAGCTAGCAAGTATCTGAGGTCAAATTTGAACTTAGGTCTTCCTGACTCAAGCCTAGTGCTCTATCCACTGCACTACTAGCTGCCCCTAGTGATGTCTGTACTCTTTTCCTTTCAAACCCTGCTGTCCTTTTCCAGTATTTATGCAAAATGTTCATGAATTTGGCCAGCAGAATGTTTAAAATTGAAGAGAGTACTAGACCTGGCACTATGTTCCCTGAGCTATGTTACCTTGGACATAGAACTCCTTAGGATCTTTGAAAAGGAAGGAGTTAGTCTCGATCAGAGGTGCCTTTTAGCTTTCAGATTCTGTCACTCTGTGAAGAACACACCCTTTCCTTGTTGCTACAAACCTGATTTGTATGACAGAAATAAAGTCAGTGGGGATATGAATACTCTCACTGTAGACTTTATATTCCTGTTCCAGAGCTGCCCAAACAGATCTCATCTTAATCAAAGCAACAGTCACCCTGTGTGGCCCATCCCTCAGACCAGAATGACCTTTGGAGTCCCATCAAATCCCAGAACTCACCTGGCCTCATGAAATCTTTTGTGCGGGAATATGCCACTCTGGGCTAAATATATACTTAAAGAGATCTACCAATTAAAGGACTGTTCCTCAGTCTCTTAAGTTTGACTCTGAAATGATAGTAAATAAGAGTTGCAAAGCATTTTTCTTAAAACAGTCCTGTGTAGGAGGCATTGTGGGAAGGGGTGGGGGGCACTGGATCCGAGTCAGTAGGTCTGGGCTTCAGATCCCAGTTCTGACTTTCATTAATGGTTTACTCAGTTTTATAATATTGAGCAACTTACTAAGTTCTCTGGGCCAGTTTCCTCATCTATAAAACAGGGAGATTGGACTAAGTGATAGGGCTCTGAGTCCTGGGAATGGTTTTATCTGGAATGGTACCATCTCCATTTTTAAGCAAATGAGTAAACAAATGGAAGGATGGGGCTCGTCCAAGTTCAGACAGCCATTTCAGTGCCGTAAGGACAACTCAAACCCAGGCCCTCTCTGAATCCAGTGTTCTTTCCAGCTCGCTATCATGCCTTCTGTAGCTTTGCCAGAAATGATGTTCAGTCTCTAGTCAGTGGCTCTTCCATCCCAAATGTGGCCCTAGACCGCCAGAAAGAGGGGCATAAGCCACACTTTAACATACTCAGCGCCGGCATCTCCTTTCCTCCCCTTCTAGTTCCATTTCCCCACCCCATTTCCTTCTCAGTGTCTAGAAGGTAGAACAGGATTGCTGTAGGTTGTAGGCCTGTTTACTGTCTTCTGTGGAACTGCCTATCTCTGCCACCCTCCCTGAAGCTAGAACTGGCATTGAACCTAGTTTCTTAGAACCAAAAATTTGCATGTGCCCTTCTATGGGTAACAGTTACAAAAGTGGCAGTGGGTAGAGCAACCACGCCTGGAGTCAGGAAGATTCATTGTCCTGATTTCAAATCTGGCCTCAGACACCTATTAGCTGTGTGATCTGGGCAAGTCACTTTACCCTGTTTGCCTCAGTTTTCTCATCTGTGAAATAATCTGGAGAAGGAAATGGCAAACCACCCCAGTATCTCTGCCCAGAAAACCCCAAACGGGGCCATGGAGACTCAGATGTGGCTAAAACAACTGAACGACGGCAACAGAATTTGGGGAAAATATTTTCCAGATTATATGGTCTTTTTCTTTTTCCTCCCTCTCACTTCTTGTCATCTAACTTTTTCCATTCCCATTGGTACCTCATACCAGAGGACCAGCAGGAAAAAGAAAGCCTAGAAAGTGCAGCTAAGTCCATTTAAGTAAAAACTTTGGGAAATGAAGAGGAAATTAAAAAGGAATGGCTAAGAACAAGTATGGGGATTATCTGAGCATTTCGTCATTATCACAGATAATTGAATTTACCATATCTACTCCTCAGGTATTGTTTCATGGAGAAAAAAGTCTTTTCTATGAAGATCAAGCTCATATCAATGCTAACTGATATATCCAACTTCGTATCCTCCCAGAAGGAGCCCATTAGTTCTTCCCAGTTTATGAATCTTTAATGTTTTTTCCCTCAGTACCAATTGGTACGGAAAAAAGGGTGCCCCCCTAAAGTGAGATTTCTTAGAAAGGAAAAAAACATACATGTATATAGACTGAAAAATTACATCACCTACCAGCCATTGTCAGATTTTAAATGTTTCTGATTTGGGGAAATAGTGAGACCTAGAGTGGGACCAGTATGGTAAATCTGTCCTCCCCCAGGCCCTCTTGGTTTTTCCCAGTCCAGGTTCTCTGAAATGTGACATTCTCCTGAATCTTTATATCTTCACCTTGCCTTGGCCCATCTTGAGGCATTATCTCAGTTGTTGCTCAAGGAGTTTATGGCTCAGCAGAGGCTTCCTCTTATCATCAGTGAATGCTCTGTGATACGGCCATGTGACCAGGGCTACCCAAGGATGTCTTGCACTTAAGATTATTTGATAAGTTGTCAGAATTTTCAGTTCTGCGCTTAGTGACTGAGGTCATATCTTGCAGACTGTCTGAGGGAGGCCCAGGGCTTGTTTCTGGCACTGTATCCAATCCCTGGGAGGCGTTCTTAACCATTTGCTGTTTTTCATGTGAGTGATGTACCCTTGGAAATCAATTCAGTTTTCTATTTCAGAAATTGCGTATCACCTTCTTGCAGCTGGCGATACTGAGATTTATCAACTTCTCAGTATTAATCAGTCTACCAACTTTAAAATGCATTGCCCGTGTTCAGGCCAGTAAATATTGGCCAATATACAGTGTTGCTTTTAGTTCTGTTAAAGCCAAATGAACAGTAGTTGAATATTTAAATCTGTGTGCCTTGTATGTAGTAGGCACTGAATAAATGGGTATATTTAATTGAATTATGTTGAGTCGCCTTTGAACTCTGCTCTTCATTGTTTCGAATTCCTTATAACATCTGCCTGTGCCTTAACCAAGTTTTGTTTCAAGGTTTGTTCATTTTGTTTCATGTGGATTTAGGCTACCATTTTGAGTCTTTATGCTTAAATATGTTGTTCGTGATAACAAGTTCCCAGAAGGATTTTTACTTAATATGCATAAAGCATATCTTTGCTGCAGAGTGATCTACTGCCTAGGTCCAGCCAGCTGGGCAGGGAGGGGAAGGTGGGTGTTACTCTTGTCCATACTGCTGCATTATAGGTGTCTGATTTGTATCACAATTCTTGCTGCACTGTCCTTCATTCTGGTTTGTTTGGTTTTTTTAATACCATATAGTAGCTGTCATTAAATCAGTAGCTGCATACTTCTCTGTGCCGTGGGTTTGAATTTGCATGAGTGTCCCAAGTATGTGTACGACATTTTTAAGACTTTGAAGGGACCGTTTTGGATTGTTAGCTGCTTTTTACTGATTTAAACTATTATCTAAATGTTGTGTATGTTTCTATTTTTCAGGTGCGTTTTGTGAAGAACATAACTTCCTGGAAAGAAATGAAGCCAGGGTTTTATCATGGACATGTATCTTACTTGGATTTTGCAAAGTAAGTTATCCAAAAAATGCATCCTCCAGAATATTTTGTCCTTTAGCAATCAGAAATGCCTTGAATTGGTGTTTAAGGTTTTGTGATCTTAATTTTCCAAAATAAAATGTGAAAAAGGACTGAGTTGCCAGTTTTAAGCCTGTAATTCTAGTAAATGATGCTGTACCTTCTTATATATCACTGCCCTCTAGTGTTCCTCAGTTGACAGTTCTCATATCTATTAAAATTAAGAGGCCTTGGATTTTCTTTTGATTTGAATTTTTTTCCCTCAATTATTCATCCTGATCACTCTTGCAGGACAGTAGGTGACCACAGCCACAGATGCTACCAGCCCCTTTCCTTGCGTGACTGGAAAGCTGCTCTTATTAGAACACTAGGTTTTCCTCCTCGAGACTGAGCAAATCATCTCAGTGACATGCCTCATTGACTAAAAGAATGGGCAGGCCAAACCTGCTGTTCTCCCATCACCCAGTAATCACGGGCCCAGTAAAATGCCCCTGCTCCTGCTCCTCAGCTAGGTCACCTTGAGGTTGATGTGACACCATCTCTTTGCCTAAATTATTGTAGTCTTCACATCCTGACTGATTGAGAAGTCATTTGAAAAAGAGCCATTCTTTTCTTCCTCTTTCCAGTTAGCTCCGTTTTAGAGAGGAAGAAGGGATTCTCTTTTATTCTTCATGTTTTTATTTTTTGGGTTCAAGGTAGAATTTGTCACTGCCGTGGAAGGAAAGCTCCATAAAGTTACAGGCCAGCCGACAGGGACTGAAGTCTGCGAATGGCTCCCTCTAGAGTCTGTTTGCGCCATATTAGGAATTAACCAGGAAATTGTTGGCATTGAATAGTCTAAACACACACCATTTGGACTCATTTGAAAGTTCATTCAAGTATCCCTGGTAACTTAAGATGATGCACTTTTGAAGCCTTTGAAAGGGGATTGAGACCTGAAATTGAAATCCTATCCCTTAGAACACCAGGCATTAACTTCAAAAGTGCCATTAAAAGAAGAATTGAGATCCCCACTCATCACAAAGTACAATAACGAATTTTATGATTTCGGTTTATGACATCTCTCTCCGAGCTTTCCATTGGTGGTCATGACTTCAAAGTAATTCTCCTCCAGGCATGTGCCAACTTTAATTAAAGGGGCTTAAACGAGAAAACTGCCTTGATATCAAACTCTCCATTTAGCTTTTCCTACTTTGAAGGATTAAAAGACAAAAGAGTGTAAAGAAATCTTTTGGTTTTCACCAAAAGTTTTAATAGGAGCACACATTAACACGAATCTTAAGAAGCCTTAACTTTTTGGAAATCGTGTAATTAAAAATGAATCTCTCCCCAAAGATCATGAATATAAAATTACATCATTCTTCTTTCCAGTATTTCCCTCCGTGTTTGGAACCCACTCAGTGAAATGGTTGGAGTTTTTTGTGAAGTTTGGTATACATTTCTCTATAAATAATTCATATGGTAGTATTAAAAACATTTTATAGGCAGCTTTAAAATAAACTAATTATTTTTCTTTTGGAAAGGCACCTAACCAGTTTCACACAGTTCATTCATATGCATATTTTCCCTCAGGGCTGCATTATCCTTGAAGTAGATGTTTGTTACCCTTTCACCTAAATGATTTATTTTTTCCACATGTAGCTTGATTTCTAATACTTGAAGTTTTCATTATTAAAATATATATTGAATGCTTTTTGCTTTTGGCAAAAGACTTGTACTCAGAAAGAAGATCTGAAGTATTTTCTGGTGTTCTTGTAGTTTAAAGTGTAAAAAGCTTTTTTGGGGAAAAATTTATCCTATTTGTTAAATACTGTAAGAAAACTTTGTTGTGTAAGACTATTTCGACATGAGTGATTTTCAGGTTATATTGGAGGTAAAAAAATTGCTATGAAAATTCTCTTTATTAGCCTTCTGACATTTAAAAATGATACTTCCAAACCTCCGCTTAATGTATTTAGTCCAGAAAAGGTGTCGCTCAATGGGGAAGCCCAGCTGCCTGCCAGATTGTCTTTTCTTCTTCTTTTTGAAGTAGTTCTTCATCACAGTCATTGCCAGAATCTTGTTGAATAACTCTGTTATCAGTGAACAGGAAGAATTGACATTTTGTTGGTCAGTCACGTCAGACTCTTTGTGGTCCCATTTGGAGTTTTCTTGGCAAAGATACTGGAGTGGTTTTACATTTCCTTCTCCAGCTCATTTTTCAGATCAAGGAACTTAGGCAAACAGGGTTAAGTGACTTGCCCAGGGTCACACAGCTAGTGAGTGTCTAAGATTGGCTTTGAACTCAGTCTTCTTGATTCCAGCCAGGCCCAATACTCCATCCACTGTGCTGCCTAGATTTTCTAGGTTAATTTTTATTTTAAAAAATAGTTTACTTTTTTACTTTTCTTCTAAAATTTGTCTAGGTACAACAAAGGCAAAATACCTGCTTCCTCTAGGAGGAAAGGGGATACTTTAATGAGAGAATTGTATGTGTAGACAGATAGCTTTGTTGGAGTCTTAAGAGTCTGGTGTATGACCAGGAAAATGTAGTAATGGGCAGCAAGCCAGGGAAATAACAAGGCTGCTCGCTTTGATTTTCATTTGGATCGCGGAGAAACATTTCTTTTATCTGAAACTTATTTTCTCAGCTCAGCCTGTGTTTTCAGATTTTAGCTGCAAAAAAATGTAAGTCAATGTATTATCTTATTTTTGGTCATTTCTACATCCCCATCTCCATACCTTTTCCTTTTCTTCCTTCTTGTTCCTGCTTAACTATATTTTTTTCTTATTATGGAAACAAATGGAGAAAAAGAACTTTCAAAATAAGTATGGTAAACATCACAAATTTAAAGGATATTTTGTACTTTAAAATATTTTTAGACACTTTTCACAAGATAAGAAGAACATAGAGAATTTTTACTGACCCAGATTTCTTTTATCTTTTTATAATAAAAAATGATCACTTAGAGAAAAAAATGTTAATAGATTTCTTACCCTGTCTTAACAAGAGTACTCAGGTGTCATCACTAATCATTTTCACTGCTTTAATTTTCTACAAACCTATAAGAAAAACATTTAAGGGAAATTGACCCTCTGGAAAGCACTAAATCAAAATGAAAAAATGACCGGTCAAAATTTAAAAGTTGCATTTTTTTAAATTAGGCCAGCTTGTTTAGAGTCATTTGGCCCTAATTATGCTGTAGTTTCAGTTAGCCTGTACTGAGACTTTTACGTTACAGCTGCCATGAGGTCGTATGTTCCATGGTAATAGTCAGTAGCAGGGTTCAAGTCCGACAGTTTTAGCAGCAGCTGTCTTTGAAAGATATACAAGAATATTCTGTTTTTGTGAATCTCTTTGCCACAAATTCCTATGAAGACTTCATTTTTATTCGTAACATTGTTGAGAGTGATGAGTTTGTTTTGTTTGTTTGTTTTTTCTAGTAGGTCCTATTCTCTTCCCTCCTTCACTTCATTAGTAACTGTTCTTAGCTCCTATAGCAAGGCAAGTAAATGCAGAGAAGTCAAGAACAGAAATGCCTCAAGTCTAAAACAAAAAACCATAGGGAAAAATCAAGTGAGACCCAGAGTCTTTTGATAAACGTAATTGTGTGGAATGTGTCTCTGTTGACTTGCACCTCTGGGTTGAGCCAGCACTAGTTTCCTTATCATTTCCTGTCCGTCTACACTTGACACCACGCTGAATCCACAATGCCACACGTGGTAACACTCTTCATTTTACTCTTGTCTGGGGTCCACGATTGAATTGGATGTCTGTGGCGTTCGACACCGTTGAGAATCTAGTGCTGCTTAGAATTCTTCTCTCTTGCTTTTTGTGACTTAGCATTAACCTCTCCTCTCTCTGGATTTTGGGAATTCAAACTAATGAGGACAAGGGATTTGATCAGAATGTGTGCTCCCAACTTTCTTTCTCACTCCAGTCAGTCCTCTGCTTACTGTGCCAAGATGCCAGACTCTTGGAGGGTTGGACCAATTGGAGAGTTGGCTTGAGCCATTGTCCAGGCAGGGAGGGGCCCTGTTCCTGCCTTTATTGAGTTCTAGTTGCTTAGACCAGGGGAATGATCCTCTTTGGTGCTGGCAGAGCTGGCAAATGTGAGTGATCTAAGCTGGTGACATCATTAATAAGGATCATAGAGAACTGGAAAGGTGCCACAAGTCTAAAGGAGGCCAAATGTTTTCCCAGCTTTTTCAAATGGAAAAAGAATGGAGTCTGCAAACTGCATGCCAGTGAGATTGACTTTATTTCCTGGCAAAATTGTAGAATAATTTATGAAGGCAATGATAAATGAATGTCCCTTGAAAAGGAAATGGTGATCACAAAGAACCAACATGGTGGGCGCAGCGGGAATAGACCGGATTATGGAGGAGCATTCCTGGGATCTTTCCCACAGAGGTAGGGGTGGTAGGCAGAGGAGGTAAGTGTATAGCCCTTGTTCTGCCGGTCCCTTCTGCATCCAGCTAGGTTCTGGGAAGGGAAGGAGAAGAAGCAGGAAGACACATCCCCACCCCTAGGCTGTGGGTAGGCTGAGGGGATGCAGCTAGATGGCATGCTGGGCCTAGTGTCAGGAGGACCTGAGTTCAGATTCTATTCTCAGACACTTATTGTGTGACCCTGGGCAAATCACTTAACTGCTGCCTACCTCAGTGTCCTCATCTGTAAAATAGGGATAATAACAGCACCTACCTTCCAGGGTTGTTGTGAGAGTCAAGTGAGATAATATTTGTAAAGCTTGTAGCACAGTTCCTGGCACGAAGTAGATGCTTAAATGCCACCCACCACCCCAGTCCCCCACCATGCTTGCCGTGAGCCTATCAGAACCCTTTAGGTGAGCATCAGCCTCCCAGCTTTATGCTTCACTTAGTGTAGTCTGTGTGGTTGCATCTCCCACACTCTTGTGTGATTTTTATACGTGAGTGGAAAGCTCCCACTTGAGGGACTCCTTTCAGAGCCTTCAAGGAGTTTTGGTTTTTGGTTTTTGACCTGTTGTCAAACGGCTTTTTGGAGACTGCAAACAGTATTCGGTGGGGTGGATTTTCGGTGCTTTGCCGTCAGTGGCACAACTATGAAGATGGGGTCTGGAGTCAGACACGCTGTGCCTCGGCCCCACCAGAGGGACGTCGTTTGGGTCCTCTTGGAGCACAAGGGACAACAATACTAGCCCAAACCTGCCTGTTCTGGCCCCTTCCCACGTTTTTATCAAGGATACCTTTACATTGGTGGATCTTTCTCACGATAGTTTATACCAGTGGAAAAAAAAACCAGGCAAATGGGGTTCACTGGGACATCTTCAGTCATTCTCTTTGTTGAAAGTGCTGTCTGTGGTTTTTTTGGTTTTTTTTAAATTTCTTTTCTCTTGGAATGTTCTCCTCACTGGCTGTGAAATTGCATAGGTCTAGTTTGTATTTATCCATATTTCATGTTTTGGTATGATCAAAACATTTATCACCTAGACCCCAGAACTTGTGATAGTGCTTTCAAGAATTCAGGGTCACTTCCATGTTACCATAGCAAAACCATTTTATCTCTGTGGAGGTCCCCGCACATAGCAGCTATTAATTGAATGTTTGCTATATCAGATTGAAATGGTAACCAGGCATTAAGGGCAGAGGCTATGACCACAGAATTGTTTTATTCCCTCTACAAACCACTACTTAAAAGGATTATCTCTGTAATTAGGACCAAGCTGTAATTAATTGAGCTAAATATCACAGATATATGTTTAGTAGTTTTAGCATTCCTCTGTTTTACAACTAAAGTTAGGGTATTTCATTGCCTTGATATGCCTGTGTGGGTTGTCCGCAACTAATGAAAGCCCCATTCATACAAATGGCCTCTCTAAGCCAGGAACAGGCTTCTTCTGGAGCCCTGCAAAGTAATATATTAGTGCAGTAATAAGGATATACTGGAGGTGGAGATGTGTACCCTACACACTCACATCCCACTTCAATCCCCTCTCAGTAATGCCAGCAGCCAGGCGTGATATGGGATCCTAGCACTTACATGTTAATTATTGAGTCCTGGGGAAAGCTTTCTGCCATAGAAACAATGTTATAAATACCCTCCCATAAATGGCTCTTTGTCACATACCGTAGCTGAAATATGTTCTTACTCCTCTCTCTCTCTCTCTCTCTCTCTCTCTCTCTCTCTCTCTCTCTCTCTCTCTCTCTCTTTCTTCTCTCTCTCTCTCTCTCTCTCTCTCTCTCTCTCTCTCTCATATACACACATACACACACACTTCTCTTTTTGCTTTCTCCCTCTACCTTACTCTCTTCTCTCTCTGTCCTTTCTCCCCCTCTCTGTCTCTATCTTACTCTCTCTCTTACTTTGTCTCTTTCTGCCCCCCTGTCTCACACACACATACACACACACACACACACACAC
This sequence comes from Phascolarctos cinereus, assembly GCF_003287225.1. Classification (NCBI taxonomy): domain Eukaryota; kingdom Metazoa; phylum Chordata; class Mammalia; order Diprotodontia; family Phascolarctidae; genus Phascolarctos; species Phascolarctos cinereus. The sequence continues at coordinate 438,365,259 of NW_027555958.1, forward strand.
ACACACACACACACACCCACCCACCACACACACACACCCCCCCACACACACACCCCTCCTCCCCCCATCTGTTTTTTCTTTTTCCCTTCCTCCCTTCCTCTCTCTCATGGGTGTGGTCTTTATGCAAAGGTATTTTTATATTTTTTTCAATGTGTGTGTGTGTGTGTGTGTATATACACACACACATACATATAGAGTATCACATTTGATCACAACTACTTTGGGGGTCTATCTACCATTTATGGTGTGTTTCTCTGGGAAGATGTATCCTGATTCCCAAAGCAGCTAGCTCCAAAGCCTCTACTCTCTCTGATCTGTGAATATTTGAAAGCTGTGTATAGCCAATTTTTCGTTAATAAGTGGGTAACTGGATAGTTTGCCAACTGCCTAGGCCTTGTATTCAACTTTCCTTTTAGTCGTTTAATCACTAAGACACAGTATATTATAAAGCTAAATTACCATTAACAGTGAGTACAATAATTTAGAAGAGGAGGGGGAACCTATTATGTTACCAGAAAAGCTTCAGCAAAGAGGTCTAACTGGTACAGAACTTTGAAATATAAGTAGTATTTTGGATAATACTGCTTTTACGTTATCAATACTTAATGTTTGTTGAATAAGCATAGAGAAGCTCACAAGGCCTGTTTCAGGCCAGGGGGCAGAAGTGAGTGTGGTATGTTAAGGAGATGGTAAGAGACAGTCCTGGTGGGAGTTCAGTATTTTAAATTAATGGTAGATGAGGTTGGGGAGATAGGGCAGGTACTAGTTGATGGGGAGCCTTGGAAGTCAGGCAAACAAGTTTAGTTGATGTTTTAGACAGGATCTTTTTCAGGTTCTTGATGAATGACATGAAAGTTGTGTGTTTGGAAGATTAAAAAGTAACAGGGTGGATTGGATGGAGAGAGAGTGGAAATAAGGATACCAGTTAGAAATGGTTCACAAGAGGTAAAGCAGGAGCCTGAATTTAGGGTGGTGCCAGTGAGAAGAAAGAAATGGTCAGTTCTGTGATGTGGTGTTTAATATTAGATGAAAAATAAAAACGTAGGGGAAAGACTTAAAAAAATACTGGTATCCCAAAAGGTTTGTGGATGTACTATTTAAAAAAGGGGAGAAATTGGGAAGAGCAGCTGCTTTGGGGGCAGAGAAAAAATGTTCAGTCAGTGAAAGAACAGTAGAAAGTTCATTCCTTTACTACGGTTCTGACATTGATTCAAATTTCACCCAGCATCAATCTGTCACTAGCAATGTTCACCAAAGCAGTATCTTGTGTAATTCACGGAGGCATATTCTAGATCACCCCAAGAAGGCAGACCCATGATGGCTCTGTGCCTGGACGTTTGCTGTATTTATTGATATTTCTCTTGTTTAGTGAGGCAGACAATTTTAGAAACATATTTAGTGTCGAATAAGGTTTCACTGCCTTATCTTCTGCAAGCAAGTCGTTCCAGAATGTAATAAAGAACTTGGATGCTTTTAAAATGACAAACATTAAGGTTCTACCTAAAAATCTATACTCTCTAATTTGGGAAGAAATTTTTTCTCCACAATTTAAAACCTAATGAAGGAACATTATTAAAATGGATGTTATCTTTTCCACTAGAGCTTGTCTGCGTGATTTTTAAAGTCCTTCTTCCTCTTTTGTTCTTTAGCTCTTATCTTTAACTGTTATTTCTCATCCTTTTTTTTTGTCATGCCCCAAATACACATGTCAACAGCTGCTTCATTTGCATAAGTAGCCACTGAAGAGCCTGACTTTGACAAGACGTTGTTTTTGTTTTGTTCTGTTTCAGATTTGGTGTTAAAAAGAAGCCAATTTACATTAATGTCATAAGAGATCCTATCGAAAGGCTAGTTTCTTACTATTACTTTCTACGATTTGGAGATGATTACAGACCAGGCTTACGGAGAAGAAAACAAGGAGACAAAAAGGTAATATTTAATTTTAAAGATTTTTTTTAAATGCAAAAGTAACTGTTTTCATCTTCATTGAATTTGGTGGACAACATTCCAGCATTTACTTTTTAAAATAAAATATTGATTTAAAATCTTTTCTTAACCTATGTATACACGTTCTGTATGTCAGTGTCACATAGACCTAGTAACATTTAATTACCAAAATATTAAAATCATTCATTAAAACACTGTGGATCTTTAATCCCTGTGCATCAGCATTTCCAGGGTCTGTGATTTCTTTGGGGGTGGGGGAGCTAATCTTTGCGTTGCTTCAAATTGCAACCCCTCTCTGCCTTAGTACACTTTTGATTCACTACCATCTAAAGTAGTTTGATGCCAAGTGATACTTTAATATACTATCAAGAATAAAATTGAATTTTTACAGAAGTTGAAAATTCACCGCTCTTTCTCTTAGTAATGGCTGTTGATACCCATGCACTCTCATAAACTCAAGCAGGGCTGCTTTGCTTTGGGATCTCTTGGTCAGTCTCATAGACTTCTGCAGTGTTCAAAATTGGAAAGGGTATTAGGGGCCCCAGGGTTGAATTCTTTTATGCTTCTGATGAGGAATCGGAAAGGCAGAAAACCTAGTTGGTGGCAGAAGTAGACAAGACCAGACTCCAGCCCCAGTCTTCATGCTCTGACTCTTAGATCACACCTTCTCTTCTGCTGACTTCCACCCTAAATTTTACCTAGTTCTTTGGGAAGTTACTTCTGTAGCTTGTGACTTACTTTTTAAAGCTTCTTTGTGGAGATTGCTTTGTTTTTCTTTCACTCTATGAGGGTTCCATGGGAGTGGAAGTGTAGTGTCACAGTGTAACATATAGGAGTCTGGCCTTAAAGTCAAGATGGACCCAGTTTCAGGTCCCAGCTCCAACACATACTGGCTGTGTGATCACAGGCAAATCACTTGACTTGTCAGTGCCTCCAGAAACTCTACAGCTGTAAAAGTGGAGAGGAGGTCCTAATCTGCGTTGCTGAAAGGAGTTTACTTACAAGAAACTATATTCACTAATGATTCTAGATCTAGACCACCAAACCCCTTTTGTGCCTCTCCTCCCTCCGCAAAAAAAAAGAATTTAGAGGGGCAGCAAGGTGGTGCAGTGGGTAGAGCTCTGGCCTTGAAGTCAGGAGGACCTGAGTTCAAATCCGGTCTCAGACACACAACACGTACTAGCTGTGTGACCCTGGCCAAGTCACTTAACCCCAGTTGCCTAGCAAAAGGCAAAAAAAAAAAAGGAATAAGAAAGCATTCTTTGTATAGTGATGACTCTTCATCATCATCATAAAGCATTTTACAATTATTATCTCTTTTTGTCCTCCCAGCAACCCCAGGAATGCTATTATTATCCCCATTTTACATCTGAGGAAACTGAGGCAGACAGAGGTTAAGTGACTTACCCAAGGTCATCCATCTAGTTAGTATCTGAGGCAGGATTTGAACTCAAGTCTTCCTGACTTCAAGTGCACCGTGGTGCCACCTAGTGCCTCTTGATATGCAAGGGCAATGAAAAGATGCATCAGACTATGAATGCCATTCCTATGCAAGGCACTTTGAGGGGGGGTTTCAGGTTCATGGTGGTATGGATAGAAATCCTCAGTTTTGTAAATCCAGTTTTTGACTTAATAACTTAGATGGATTCTTAAACTTGACTTACTCTTTGTGGGACAGATTTCTCTTCACGTTGTGCTTGTGCAGTGTGCGCAGGCCTCCCAACTTTACCAGTGCATCTTTTCTTTTATTTCAGGTAAATTCTATTAGTCTTAACTGCCGATGCCTTGCTTGTCCTCATCAGAGTAGTGTCGCTGGGGCTTGGCCTTGTGAAGGTCTGCAGAGGGGCCTTCCTTCTTCAGGAGCTTCTCAGACATGAGAGTAGATGGTCAGGACACTGTCGTAGGACCCGGGGCTTGCGCTCTTAGCAAGAACTAAAGAGGAGAGAAGAAAGAGGGAGCTAAGGATCTGCTAGCCCAGTCAGTCCCTCCCTCTGTGGATGACGAACAATAGTCACAGGAGCGCTCAGTGCAAACTTGAGGCTTGAAAGTTACTGGAGGTCATTGTTTAATCGTGGGTTGATCCATGATTTCATCCTTTTTTTGTCCTCTTGGTTCTGTAAGGGACAGAGCTTTCTGGTGTGTTGTGCTGACAGTGGCCACCTTTCAGAGATCACAGGGACTACTTTTTCGCTGGTACAATTCTTTGGCTTTCGTATGCCATAGATCAGCGTCTATGGCAAGGACTAGTTGTCTGAAGGTTGGTGTTTGAGAACTACATTGCATTTAATTCAAGAAACATTTAAGTGTACAAGGTACTGTTGATACAAACATGGAAAATTACATTCTCAGCCCTCAGGAAACTAATGGATTTTTTTTTAAAGTCTTAGCAGATTTATATATTTTCTTCCTAAAAACTGAAACAATCTGGTGATAAACTTATATAACATGGAAATAATAGAAACAAAATGTAAATTAGCATTTCCCAAACTGTGTGACATATGAAGCTGTGGCATTCCATGCAGTCATACATTATGAAATTGTACTTATATCATAAGGCCTGCTTTGATGCTTTGTCATGGTAGAGGAGTGGTCTAGAATTGCTGGGAGGAGGGTGGGATGGGGGCGGGAGTTAAATTTCTTTTCTTTCTACTTCACCTTCATTTCCAAATATACCTTTCCCACCCAGAGAGTCATTCCATCTAACAAAGAATAGAAAATAGAACAAAACTAAACAACATACCTACCAAGTCTGACAGAGTATGCGGTGCTCCGTACCCATAGTCCCCCACCTCGGCTCAGAGGGGAAGGAGGTCTATTTCCTTCTCTCTTCTTTAGGCACACTTTGATATTTATTGCTCTAAAATATCCAGTTTAGTTTCTATTGTTGTTATTTTTTTACATTATTGTATCTGTTGTGTAGATTGTTTTCTGGGTTTTGCTTAGAGTAGGAGTGGGAACTTGTAGCCTTAAAGGCCACACGAGGCCTTTTAGGTCCTTAAGTGCAGCCTTTTGACTGAATCCAAATTTTACTGAACAAATCCTTTCCTTAAGGTCACGTGGCCTTGCGGCTTCAGGTTCCTCATCCCTGGCTTAGAACTTCTCGTTTTGCTTGGGTTTTCTCATGGTTCTCCCTAAGTTCTTCAGTTGATCACTTCTTAGGATACAGTCATATCTCATTACGCTCACACACCACAGTTTGCTTGCCCTCTAATTAATGGGCATCTTCTTTATTTCCAGTTCTCTGCTACTAGAAAAACAAAACAGCTGCTACAAATGTTTTGTGGTCTGTGGGACCTTTCTGTCTTTGTCCTCCTTGTGGTGTGTCCCTACCAGGGAGACTTCTGGTTCACAGAGAATGGGCAGTTGTAGTCGCTATCTTAGCATAATTCCAAATTATTGACAGATTGGTTGAACTAATATTCGAGCTCTACCAACAGTGTGCCCAGCTTTCCACAAGCCCTCCAAACACTGACCATTCCTATGTTTTGCCATCTTTGCCAGCCTGCGAGCTGTAATGCTTCTGCATTCCTAGAAGGCAATGTCAGCAGAACTCAATCCCTGGCAGAAACAAATTCAGTTGAGACCTGGCAGCTGGCTGTAGGTCTGTTGTCCAGAGGCCAGGCTAATTAAGTTTGAAAAGGCTCACCCTCAGCTTAGCTAGCCACCAGGTGAAGAATCTTTTTGGCCATATCATCTCATGAGAAATCTCCTTTTAAAGTGTCAAGGAATTGTCATCTGTTTCAGTGGAAGAAGACAGTACCCACAAAAAAGAAGTCATAGGGCTTTTGATGTGTTGAGGTATAACTTATTGCATAAAACAACTTGTTAGTTTGAAACTGAGTATTATTGTTGTTCAGTCATTTTAAAGTCCTGTCTGACTCTTCATAACCCCATTTAAGGTTTTCTTGGCAAAGATACTAGAGTGGTTTGCCATTTCCTTCTCCAGCTCATTTTACAGATGAGGAAACTGAGGCAGGCAAGGTTAAGTGACTCTCCCAGTGTCACATGGCTAGTGTCTGAGGCCAGGTTTGAACTCATCAAGATGAGTCTTCCTGATTCCATCCGCTGTGCCTTCTAATCTAGCTACCCAACACTAGGTGCAGTCTCCTCTATTTTGTTCTGAAATTTCCCCAAAGCCTCCTTTTATCCATACATCCATTCTGTAACCCTAGACCTCCTGAGAAACTGGGACTATGGGATGTAGAAATATTTTTCCAGACCCAAAGTATTTCATAGACAAATCACTCAGAACACTTAAAATGAGATAGACCAACCAAGCCTCACTTTTTGGAAAATCCAGCTACTACTACCTAATAATACAATCTTCTAATGATTCTCATGATGTGCATATTTCATGAATATTCACATATTGACTTTTATCTCTGTTAAATGGTTTACACCGATTTTGTTTTTAAGTGTTATGAATGGGGAAGAAGAGTGAACAAACATTTATTAGGCACCTACTATGTACAGTTCACATATTGACTTTTATCTCTATTTTATGATTGACACTGATTTTATTTTTAAATGTTATGAATGGGGGAGAAGAGTGAACAAGCATTTATTAGGCACCTGCTAAGTGCCAGGCATTGTACTAGGTACTTTACAAATATTTTCTCATTTGAATAGTTTCTTAATATGGTACTAAGAGGGTTAATCATTTTGGCAAAAAAGATGTTGACCTCTGTGTGCTAGGTTACAATCAGATGGCGTCAACCTGAAATGTGATCAGAGGCACTTGAAAGACCAGGATCCCTCCATCTTCTTCCCTCTTCCTATTGCTTACCATATCAGCAACAGCAAGAATCATCGTGAATTGAGAATTCACTTCACTTTAGAACATGTTTATTTTGCAAGTGAAAGCAACAAGGTTTTAGGGAATCCAAAATTAGTGACACCTGATTCCAGATGCTGCTTCCAAAGATGGCCTCAGACACCTTGAGTGACATACTGAGTAATTCACTTGACCTCCTGGATGTCGTTTCCCTTTGAAGCAGGATTCTGGGATTCCGCCTCACAAAGGCATTACAGTGTGTAAAGCCTGCTCCAGTTCCTTCCAAGCAGCACAGACACTGAGTTATCATTCAGAGCCATCTTCATCTTCACTTGCATGCCTAAGTAGCTTGACCTTTCCATGCCTTCATATCAAATGGGATTTTTGGCTTTTTTCATTTATCCTCCCTAGGGTATCCACCATGTGCTAGAGAAGCCTTCTCTTGTTCTGAGATTTGTTGGGTAACAGCAGCCAGGCATTATCCATATGTGTTTTCCCTCACTCTCACTGATAGGATTTATATATGTAAAAAATCAGAATTTCATTTTTCGCTTTTATCAGATTTTACTGATCTAGGGTATTAAGTGTACTGCTTATAATTTATTAGACCAGGTATAACTCTCAGTTGAGGGGTCGCCATGTGAAATTCTCTTTTTCTCTGTGGTCTGACAGAGGACCACACTAACTTTAGTATGACTCAGAGCAACCTTTTCTTCCCCCAAAAGATCCACACTAGTGCTGTTTATGTTTTTTTTTAAATCAAGTCTTTGTCTTAATTAGAATTTCAGTGATCATTATTTTTTTAAATCGTCCCTTGAAAACGTTTGAGCAACCAGTGCATGCAAGACATAAGGCTGTTCAAGTCCCTTGTTATTAAATTACACATGCACACACACACACACACACACACACACACACACACACACACACTCTCTCTAATTGCTTTTGTGTGTGTGTGTGTGTAGTTCTAGAGAGTCAGAAACTTACTTTAGGGGGGTTAGTAATTGAAGTAAAATTTTCTAACTTGTAGGTTTTTCTCTCCAAACTTCTTTAAAGATGTTGTAGTAATTATTCAGTAGCAATCAGATCAAAGCATGATAGGCTGAAAATATATAACTAAGAAAGGGATTGGAAAGCCTTCATTATTTTCAAGGACCCAGACTCAGTTATGGAGAGCTAGGGGGCACAGTGGATAGGGCTCCAAGCGTGGAGTCAGAAAGACTCCTCTTCTGAAATTCAAATCCAGCCTCAGACACTTTCTAGCTGTATGACCTTGGACAAGTCACTCAGCCCTGTTTGCCTCAGTTTCCTGATCTGCAAAATGAGCTGGAGAAGGAAATGGCAAACCGCTCCAGTATCTTTGCCAAGAAAACCCCATAAAGAGTCAGACATGACTGAAATGACTGAACAGCAGACTCAGATTTGCCATAGTTGATGGACTTAGGACCCCCTTTTTTTTGTGGTTACCTAACATCTGAAGCAGCTATGTTTTCTATGACTTGAATCTGGATGTATATACCAACATATTTCATTTCATATTTTCTCCTATGTAATATCAAGTATAAACTGTCCAAATCTCTTTATAAAAATATCATTTGTGGTGCTGCTTACCTTGATAATCTAGCGTATGACTGATTTTTGAGTGACCAACTGCTAAATATCTGTATGTAACATTTGTTAGGCTGGCTTCCAGGAATCCATGCCCTTTGACCCTATAATGCAGTTTTCTTCTCTTAGGAAAGCAGTCCTGGCCTGTTCTGTGGCTTCCCCTGCCTTTACTGGTCAGCTTCCCCGGGCTCCTCTCCACTCAGTGGCAGATCTCTACCTTTTCAGTCTCGTTCTAATGAGATATCTAATATCTAACATCTAACTGGTGCTCCAAGTGATGCTTTAGTTAATTCGCGTCTGGCCAGGGCTAAGTACTCACAGTAGGAGATGGTCAGCGTCGTCGTAAATAAAGAAGTTCCAAAGAGTATGGCCTGGTTGGAAATGAGCAGATGTCCTTAAATGGAGGTTTTGGAGTCCTTGGCTCCGCCCTCCGGTCACTTGGAATCAAAATCATTCAATCAAAGCATCTAATGACATGAAGTTATAATATTTCTGTTTCACGGTTCTGTACTTTTGTGGGTACACAGACCACAACCTTTCACAACTTCAGGAAAGTGTCTTTGAGAATTGCTTTAACCAAAAAAAATTCATTGTCCAGAATCCAGCCAAGAGGGGAACTTAGCGAGGCTGGGCCTCAGCCATGTGGCCTGCCTTTGGACCCATACTCCAAGCCTTCTGAACTTGATTGGAACTTCCCAGAATTGCCCTGCCCTGGCCTGTGAGAACCCAGGTATGAAAGGAAGATTTCGCTGAAAAGATACTATAGGAGCACATTTTGAGAGAGAAACAAGCTAATAGAAGCAAAGCAGCTAGTGCCACAAGGGACTGGTCTGTGAAGAAAGTAAGACCACGAGCAAATTGAGGAAGAGGAGGAGGAGGAAGGGCCCGCCATGGCAGAAATGCCCATTGCAAGTTATCCTTCTTGGTCTAATTTTGTACCCAAAGTAAGACTAGAAAATAGGGATAGCAGATAAATATTTATTCCATTTTTATGCATTCGTTAGCTTTGTGTCCCTGAGTCAGAGATGGGCCCTTATTATGCGTCTGATCCCTGTTCTAGCTTGTAGGTATCTCCTTCTGGGCTTCTGTGTGCTCTGTGATTGTCTGAGTTCTCTTCAGCTCCTTTATCTCCTCATCTCTCCACAGTTCCTATTAGGTGTCACCCAAATCAGCTGGCTCACATCCTCCCACCAGGGCTCTTCACTGCCCGCCAGCCAAACAATAGACAGCCCCACTTCATAAAACACCAAAGGTTTTAAAATTTCCTTGCTTATCAGTTGTACTTTCCATTTATTGAATATCACAGTTCATACAACTTTAAAAACTGTTTAGGTAGAATTTCTCTCTATAAAAAAGAGCCAGATTTACTAGATGAAAAAGCTGATCACATTTTTTGATGTTAGCCCTTTCTTTTCCCGGTAGAGTCAGCTGGTTACCATAGAGCTACCAAGAGGAAAGAGAATCTTTATTTTGTTGGGGGTTTTTTAAAAAACATTTCAAGAAGGGAAAAAATACTTAGAAAAAAATTTTTTCTCTGAATTGACTAATCTTTTTGTGAAGCCTGGAGGAAACAGATGATTTGGGGCAGATAGTCATTTGAGTGGCATTTTCCTCTTGTGGTATGTTCAGAGAAGAATAGGTATCCAAAGTGATAGATATTCAGATTAGATTCAACACATGTCATTTTGGTTAATGAGTATTGAAGTCAAGTTCTGTGTGGTTAAAGATGGCAGTATACTCATTTGGTTTCAGATGGAATATACTGGTTTTATTTTATTCATCAACTATGACAAGACCTGGTTATATAAATATATCTCTCATTCATATTCAGACACATTCAGTTGACCCTTAGTTATTGTTTTACTTTGATTTATACTCTCTGCCATTGTCCAATTAATAGCAAAAAATTTAGTAAGCATCCATTTGTGTGCAAGACATTGTACTGGTTACTGAGCACACAAAAACAAAAACAAAAAATGCCCAGCTCCTGTCCTCAGAGAACTTCTGTGCTATGGGGGATGTGAATAATGGAACATGTATTCAGGTACACAAATGCAAGATTATAGGAGCCTTAACAATGGGGGGTCAGGGAAAGCTTTTGTACATTTCCTAGGGAAGTTAGGAAGGACCCTTCCCCACAGAGATGATAAGGAACCAAGAAAAAAAATAAAAGCCAAACAAATCAACTCATTTTGCCCTGTTTTAGATAATTAACATTTAGTAGGTTCAAAGGTTTAAAACTATTGGTCAAAAAATCATTTGGGAAATTATTTTCATGTTTTTATTTATCTGCTCTTTTCAGTAGCATGAAAATAGGTTATTTTAAAAGTGTGAATCAAATAACCATCATTTGTACTTTTCCAGTCATCAGTAGATGACATCTTTGACACCAGCGGAAAATATTTTAATTTCCAAAATTATCTTAATTAACAGTATAAAAACTTTGGCATAAAGCTTCATTGCTTTTGCCTCTTTTAATAGTTTACCTTCCTATACTGGGAGGAAATCTTTTTAATTTCTTCGAATCAATCAAAAAAATGAAGGCCGTAGAGATGATGAGTTCCCCTGCCATCGCTTTTTATTATTTATTACATTCTACATGACTCCAATCAGATAAAGGAAGCAGAGCCCATCTTCTGAGCTTCAGAGGCAAATGGGATAATCTAGAGACTAGTTGAAATTGGATAGGCCTGGAATAAAAAACCTTCAAGTTTATCAACTTCTCAGTTCAGTGGGCCAAAGACTTCATGGAAATTGGAACATGGTATGTAGATGGATAGATATGTTTTTTATTTTATCAGACACGACTCAACATAGAGGATCATAAAACCCCTTTCTAAAGGGCCTGCTGCCAAAGTCAGACCCAGCTGACAGAATACATAAATCAGATTCTAATGAAAATGTTTGTTTCCTCTTTAAAAAAAAAAAAGCTAAGATTTCTTTACTTTTTATATAGACTTAGAGAATTTGGGACAGTTTCAAAAGGGGTATTATTAAAATTCTTAAGGAGGTAATATTATTTCATCCCTCTGTGTTTTGAGTTATTCTTTCAGTTTACAGATTCATACAGTATTAGATCTTAAACATACCCTAAAGAACCATAATCACTGCTCATGAAAAGACCCTTATTTTACACTTGTCAGTGGTTGTATATTTATCCAGATTCACTGATCCATTCAACAAATATTTATTTTGCTTTTACTATGTCCGCAGCTTAAATAACAATCAGTGACAATGATACTAGAACTTCAGGAGGCCGTATAATAAAAGATAATAAATATTTGGAGGGGAGGGGCAAAGAAGGGAGGTCCCTGCAGGGTAAACTGGGGAGAGGGAGGGCTCCCTGGTAGGACAGTGCAACCTTTGTCGCCCTTCACAGGTAGTAGTTGGCTAGAGACGAGAGGATGCTGTGAGCAGAGGTACAGAGAATATAATAGCCACTGCATGTTTGGGGAGCTATTAAGCAGACCAGTCTTTCTAGAGTGGGAAGTGTTTGTAGGAATAGGATTGGAAAAATGTGTTGGAAGCCAATTGTGGATGTCTTAGAAACCTAGGTTTATCTAAAGCTATGAATACAAGTCTTTGAAAGTTTTTCGGGGGGAGTGATATTGTAAAAGCCTTATTTTAGTAAGATGAATCTGGTTACAGTGTGGAGAAAGGATGAAAGGAATTAAGAGGCAGTTCCAGTATTCCAAGCATGCAGTAATAAGAACTTGAACCAGAGCGGTAGCAATGGCATACTAATATGATGATACTGTTAACAAAAGAGGGGAACCAATGAGGAGGGACCCGTTTGGATGGATATGGTACCACCAAGCCGTCACTCATGGAGAGACCTTTCTGTTACTAATTACTGGTAAAGGTAAGCTGAGTGATGAAGGCATCCAAGAAAAAAATGGTATTGTTCAGCACAGTTAATCAGTCCTCATGTATTAAGTATGCCTACTATTTGCTAGGCACTGAAGGTACAAAAACAAAAATAAAACAGAACTTACAGTTTATCAGGAAGAGAGCATCTGTATAATTAAGCATATAAATAATATGCATAAGATGCATTTTGGGGAGGGTATTAGTATTTGGAGAATCAAGAAAAGCTTCATGCAGAAGATGGTATTTGAAGGAACTAGAAGGAAACTAGAGATTCCAAGAGATGGAGGTTAGGGAGAACTCTGTTCCATGCATGAGGGGCAGTCAGTGCAGAGGCGAAAAAGACAGGGTTGCAATGACACATGTGAGCAAAAGCAGGAAGAAGGCCAGCTAGGATGGACTGTGGAGTATGGGGAAAGTCTAATAAGGTTGGTGAATTCTGTTGGAGCTAGGTTGTGAAGGACTTTACAAAGGGTGTTTTTATTTGAACCTCAAAGTTATAGCCTCTTGAGTTTGTTGAATAAAGGAGTGATATAATCAGACCAGAAGAGTGGACTGTATATTAGAAAGAAAAGAGATCAACCCACATGTACAAAAGTATTTATAGCAGCTCTTTTTGTAGTGTCCAAGAATTGGAAATTGAGGGGATGCCCGTCAATTGGGGCATGGCTGAACAAGTTGTAGTATATGAATGTAATGGAATACTACTGTGCTATAAGAAATGAGGAGCAAGTGGACTTCAGAAAAACCTGGAAAGACTTGTATGAACTGATGCTGAGAGAAGAGAGCAGAACCAAGAGAACACTGTACACAGTAACAGCCACACTGTGTGATGACTAACTTTGATAGACTTAGCTCTTCCCAGCAATAGAAGGATCTAAGACAACTCCAAAAGTGTCGTGATGGAAAATGCTGTCCGCATCCAGAGAAAGAACTATGGCGTCTGAATGCAGGTGGAAGCATGCTATCTGCTGTCCTTTTCTTTTGTTGTTTCGTTTTGGTTCTTCTTTCTCATGGTTCCTCCCACTGGTTCTACTTCTTCAATCATGACTAATGGGAAAAATATGCTTAATATGAATGTTAGGTATCTCCTATTTCAGACTGCATGCTTGCCTTGAGGAGTAGGGAGGAGAAGGAGGGGGAGAAAATTTAAAACTCAAAATCTTATGGGAGTGAATGTTGAAAACTGAAAATTAATAAATAAATTGTTTAAATTTTTTTAAAAAAGCAAAGAGATCAGAGGTAGGGAAACCATTAGGAAGATGTTGCAGTTGCTCAGGTGAGAGATGACAAGGGTCTGAGCTAGGTTTGTGGCCTTTGAATAGAGAGAGAAGGATGGATTGGAGGAATTTATAAATGACATGACTCGGCAGCTGGTTGGTGTGTGGAATGAAGAAGAGTGCGTACTCAAAGGTAATGCCAAGAATAGCAATACTCTTGACAGAGATAGGGATGTTTAGAAGGGGGTGGGTTTTGAAGGAAAGATAATGCATTCAGCTTGGGATGTACAGAATTTAAGATATCTGTGGAACATCCATCCACCTTGAAACATTCAGCAGGGAATTGTGAATACATAACTAGAGCTCAGGAGAAATGAATAAAAATGTGAGAGCGCTGGTGACATCTATGACTGCAAGAGTGTAAAGAGATGATAGAAGAAGAAGGCCTAGGACAGAGACAGGCAGAGAAGGTGAGGTGAGAGTAAAGATGATCGCTTGGGGGAGTATGAAAGAAAGGGCGAATCTGAGAAGGAATACTCGTCTTCGGCACCTAGCATGGTGTGTGGCACATAGCAGCAACAAACAAAATACTTGTTGGTTGATTGGATGTCCTAGTGAGAGCAAAGAATAGACTGATGAGGGGTTATGGCTTAAGGAGAGATGAAATAATCTGATTAAGAGGCTTTGATGGTTTTGATTGTTAAAGTAGAACATTTGTCACTAATGGTGAGATAAAGGTGTGATCCTCCCAGTGTGTGGCTAATGTCGAATGGAAGAGTAGGTCATGGGAGCTGAGGAGACATCAACAGTATGGTAAAGTCCACAAATTCTAAGGGCGGGGGTTGGGCCAGATAGGAAGGCTGGGAGCCAGCTACTGAACTCCTTGAGAAAGGAAGGAGAATGAGTTGGGGTTCCATAGGTAACTGCCATTAGGATTTGGACTGAGTGATCAGTTTGAATGCAGCAAAACTCTTAAGGAGGAGATGTTACTGAGTGATGACAACAAAGGAAGAGGTTCGGAGGGGCATTGGGGAGCTGCAAGAAGGCATCCCGGTGCATCCCCTCCCCCCCACACACCTCCAGGACCCATGCATCCAGAGGTGTGAGAATAAGCACAATCAGCACTAAAAAGTGTGGCTAAGGATGCTGTAGAAAAGTGATACACGCTCCATTGTATTCTGCCCAAGAACAGGTGTCTTTGGACAACATCTGAAAGAAAAGACTAGTCACATCTGGAGGAAGGAACCAAAAAATAACTTGAGACCTAGTGCTTTCTGTTTGTCAAATAGTCATTCGTTGAAAAATCTGTAGGAGGTCTGAGGAATAGACAACCATTTTCAACTGAAGACATGAAAAGAAAGCTTCTCTGAGGGGGCAGCATTTGATTGAGTCTTAATCAATAGAATTTCAACAAATGAAGTCTGGGCAGGGTTGATTGGATGAGAACGTGTCAGTCCTTTGGAACCACATAAGCAAAGACGTGGAGTTCATAGAAGCATGGCATTTCAAGCTTGAGAAGAGTTTAGAGATCAATCTAGTCTGAATCTACTTTTACAAATAAAGAGACTGAAGTATAATCCCATACTGTCTTCTTGAAAATGGATATGCATCAGCAACTTTGTTTTCAGCTGTCTTTCTAAGTCACAGCTTAGAAAATACAAAATAGTATCACTAGGTTCCTTAATTCCAAGGGCTAATTGTTACTAAGACATTTTTTCGCGATAGTTAGTCCCTTGCCATGTGTGTATTTGTTGGTCTTTGCTTTTCCTTCTTACCTCCCTCGTCCCTCCTTCTGCCCCCCAAATTCATTCTGTAGCGAGTCACATTAAGATATTCGACAGGCCGGCCTCCCATTTGTGGTTCATTGGTGCTTCTTTGCTTTGTTCCAGACGTTTGACGAATGTGTGGCCGAGGGAGGCTCAGACTGCGCTCCAGAAAAACTCTGGCTCCAAATCCCATTCTTCTGTGGCCACAGCTCGGAATGCTGGTATGAAGATCGCGTTAGCTTCAGTGAGCGGCCGACCAGTGTCGTGCTCTCAGAAATCCTCACTGAACAGATCTGAATATGCTACAGATATGGGGAAACCAGGGGAAGCCCAGAAAGAGAAGGAAAGCAAGGGGCTGAGTAATAGATTGTTTTTAGCAGCCTTTTAAAGGCGTTTCCCTTGAAAGGAGCTTTGCGGTACCCCCCCCCCCAAGCAGCTTGGCTTGAATGTATTTGTATGTGTGTTTGCACCAGGCCAGCTGTGCTCTGGTTAGAGGCCAGTCAGTATTTACCCTCCAAAGGCTCAACGTTCCAGCCCTTGTAAAGTCACAGCAGTGACAATGTTAATCATGATGAGTAACAGTTCTGTAGCACATCGTAGGCACTACGTAAATGTTAGTTAGTATCATTGTTGCATGTGGTCACACAGCTAAGTGTCAGAGGTGAAATTTGAATTGTCTTCCTGTCACCAACCCCAGCGTGCCTGTTGCATGGTTTTCCTGTTAAAGTATTTGTGACTAACAAAAATCATGATTGTTCGTGGCGGTTTAGGAGGCTAATAAAAGGACACGGAGATTCCCCAAGATAAGTGTGTCTAATAAAGACTGTGTGTGCTAGAATTTGAGATTTGGAGATTCATTGTTATGGGACACAAAAGAAGCCATAGTAACACATTCATAGCTAATATCTTTCTTAGAACCACTTAGAATTAAAATCACAAAAGCCAGAAGTTCTGGTTAAAACCCTCTCTGCTTCTCTCAGTCCTCTGTGAGATGCTATTAAATGTGCTTTGCTAATTAAAGTCATCCACTGCATTCTGCACAGAGGAATCATAATTAAAAAAAAAAGTACAGTTACGGTGTGGGGAGTAAGACCTTCCCGATTTTATCTGTTTTCCTAGAAGAATGTGGGCTATTCATACACTTGGCCTGATCAAATAAAACTAGGCCAGAGTTCTGTAGTAGCTTTCAGTCATGAGTATTAGAGCTGGAAGAAAGCTCTCCTCCTTTACAGATAAAGCATCAGGCCAACTCTCCTGAGACCCCAGGGCCAATTAATGGCAGGAACACCGCTCCTCATCTGTGGTCTTTGGGCCAAACCATCTATCCCTTTATCCCAGCCCCCCTCTACTGGTGGTCACTTGGCAAGTGTTGAAAGAGTCAGTGACTCTGAGTTATATGGGCACACATCTCTTTCTTTTTTAACCATAGAAAAACTGATCTTAGAAATTGAATTATTTTAAGCAAGAAACACAAATTCCTAAACATTATTGACTGATCTCCTACTTACTATCCACAAGTTTGGGGGAATATTCTTAAAGAGTTCTTTCCTGCTGGGCAAGTCACTTAACCCCAATTGCCTCACACAAAAAAAAAGAAAGGTGGGTTTTTGGAGCAGCTAGGTGGCGCATTGGGTAGAGTACGAGCCCTGGAGTCAGGGGGACCTGAGTTCAAATCCAGCCTCAGACACGTGATACTCACTAGGTGTGTGACTCTGGGCAAGTCACTTAACCCAAATTGCCTCACCAAAAAAGCAAAAAAAAAAAAAGTTTTCCTGGACATCTGGTTTAGTATTGACACAGGTGAGACAGAATGGGAAGATGGGAAAGTTAGGTAAGAGGAATTAAATACAAGTGTTCCTTGAAATGAATTTTCTTCTGCAATGCTGCTAATGATATCAAGGGTTCTCTTCTTCATGGCTTACTATGTCAGGGTATCAGAAGTACCAGGCTGGTTTCGCAAGTATGCACTAATTCCCTTTCTCTGGTTTTAGGAATGTGGGAAGCAGATGGGCCATGGATCAAGCCAAATATAACCTGATTAATGAATACTTTTTAGTGGGAGTCACTGAAGAGCTTGAAGACTTTATCATGCTACTGGAGGCAGCTCTGCCCCGTTTCTTCAGGGGGGCCACAGAACTCTATCGGACAGGTATTTCAGTGGTTATTAAAAAAAAAAGTCTTCCTCACATTTCATTTTACTTGTAGTGATGAAGATTCTCAAATGTTAAGCTGAAACCATCACTATTCCACTTGATTGACTCAACAAGTATTTTTTAAGTGTTTCTGCATACAGATCGCCATGCTTGAGGGAGAGACTGTCCATCCCCTCCTAGAGGGTGCAGTTCTGTAGGAGGACAAAGCACGACACAGATAACTGGATTCCAAGGCAATACAAGAGAGGGCTGAAAACAAAGAGCTATGTCACACAGTGCAGAAAGAATCAAGAAATGATACCTGTTGTATACCCGAGTATTCCATTTATTTTTCTCCTCTTTCATGCCTCTATTTTTATAGCAGAAATTTTCTCGTTTCAAGCCTATCAACGTTACCATGTGGAGTGGCTTAAAAGGCTCCATGCACCCTGTCTGGCTCAGGCAAAAATCACTAAGGGATTGTAGGCCCCTGGTATACAAGAAGTACCTTTTCTTGATTCTTTCTGCACTGTGTGACATTAATTAATTAGTTGTTCCAGCAATAAACCTGTGATCCCAGGCCCTTTAGTTATCTGTTCTGTCTTCTTAAAGTATTTCTTCATCTCCAAGGATAAGGACATTTTGTGTCTTTTCAATCAATTAATAAACATTTACTGAGTACCTGTTCTATACAAAGCACTTTACCAGGCACTGCAGATACCAAGACAAAAATAAAATAGTCACTACCTTCATGGAGCTTAGACTCTGTCAGAGATAGCATGTATATTTTATATACATGCATACAGACACACAAACAAAAAATAAATATAGAGTAATTTGGGGGAGAAGGAGATCAAACAGCTTCGTGTAAGAGGTGGTACTTGGGTTGAACTTGAAGGAAATTAGGGATTTTAGGAGGAAGAAGTGAGGGGGAAGTGGATTCGAGGCAGAGGGCGGGGGAAGGGGAGACCTATTTTCTCTTGGAAAAATAAGTTAATTTTAAAAAAAAATTTGTTTGCTTTTGCAAGTAGGAAAGAAATCTCATCTTAGGAAAACCACAGAGAAGAAGCTCCCTACCAAACAAACCATTGCAAAGTTGCAGCAGTCTGACATCTGGAAAATGGAAAATGAGTTCTATGAATTTGCCCTGGAACAATTCCAGTTCATCCGAGCCCATGCTGTTCGGGAAAAAGACGGGGACTTGTATATCCTTTCACAGAACTTTTTCTATGAAAAGATCTACCCCAAATCGAACTAAGTACACCACGTTCCTAGCAGATCCATGGACTGGAAGCTTGACCACGTCTCCTCCTTGGTTCTCAGCTCCCAAATCCAGATTGTTGGCAAGCCTGTGAGATGATTTACCGTTGAGCTGAGATTTGGGCTGTGAAAGGACATCGAACAAGCAAATGGACAACGACTGGAGATACCAGCCTTCCAAGAAGCTTCAGCTTCAGAACTTTTCTTCAGCCCAGCCTTTGGGTTGGGCTAATAACCTCCTGTCTAAAGAAAACTACACATTTGTTTACCAAAATTAACACACAGCAGAGTTCTAGTTGATGGTAAGATTTCAGAAAAGTATCCTCTACTCTGCTTTTGATTCTCAGAGCGGTTGTCTTTGCCCAAGACATCTGTATAGAGGAAACCATCTATCTCCCTCACCTTCCCATGGAGATTTAGGCTATATGGTCTTTAATGAATAGTGTTAACGACTGGTTGGCCGCTCATACTTTGTTATTGTGAATACCGTCAACTTAGACTGTCCAATAATGTTTGCTGAGAAATGTGGCTGCTACTGTTGGATTTGCCCATATTTATATAGGTTTTAATAAAAAGAGAATATCCAATTGTGAGTGTTAAGAAGGAATTAAACCCAATAATGTAAACAGATAGAGAATCAAAGCAGTATTTCTTACCCCTCGCCCCATCTCCTTACCAACTGCGGTTGGGAAAACTCATCAGAGAAGGATGTTGTTTTAGTTCAGACTTACACATTGATGTTAAAAGCAACTTCATTATCTATTCCTCCCAAAATGATTTGTAATGGATATAGTGGCAGTTCCATATTATAACTCCATCGGTGAGCTGTGGTGTGGTTGGGATTTTCCTACTACTTCTATACTTTTACCTGTAGAATATTTTTACTAAGGTGCTTTTTAATGTGTTTTAAAGCATTGCATTTACAAAGCAGTGAAATGCTGTAAATATTGCATATTGTATGTATTTGGACCAAAAGGCTATGAGTAACTAGTTGAAAGTGGTTTTGCACCAATTTTGTTATGTCAAGTGAAATCATCCCATCTGCTGTTCTGTTCCTCATTCTGGTCAACTAACTGTTGGACATGACTGAAATGCACTTCAACAATTTTGAATATTAATACAGAAAGCACTAGGCAGGCCAGGTGGAAGTAGAAGGTCATAGTGGAAAGAGCCCTGGACTCAAGAGTCAAAAGACATGGGTTATGGTCCTGGCTTCAAAAATCCTGTGTGACCATAGGCAAGTCACTCAAACTCCATGGGCCTCCATTTTCTCATCCATAAAATGTGGACGATGATCCCTTCCCTCCTTACCTCATAGGCCTGTCATGAGCATCCAGCCGAATCGGCGAGAGCGCTTTGGAGCTTGTAAAAAACACTATGGAACCGTAAGTCATTATAAAAGTTGTTTTAAAAAAAAAACATTCATAACATGCAATATTTCACCATTCATCCTCCATTATGGGGGGGAAGAGGGAGAAGATTCCACCTGCAAGCCATTCGGAAGAAATATACTGAACTTGATCCTGAGTCGTGTGGGACGGAATTCCTCTCTCATTGTCCTGCACTTCATGTTTCGGCAGCTACTGAAATGTGAAATCGCCTGGCGGACTTTTAAACGTGTGAAGATTCACAAACAGCTGTGTGGATTCAGGAGGGGCCCAGGTTAAAAGAAACACGGTTAGCTGATTGTGGAAGAGGAGGGGGGAATGAAACACATTTTGTCATCCAGAATGTGAACGATTTCCCGGTTTTGTTGTACAGTCATCATCAATGCATATTTTTCTATTTACCGTTTCTAAAATATGTATTGCTGAGTTTGACTTCCCTGTTCCCCATTTACTCTCTCCCCGTCTTGGAAAAGGAGCCTTCTGATAAAATGTTTTAAGTAAACACGGCTAAGGAATGCCTCACTCCGCCATATGAAAGCATTTTTGAATGTTGCCCCAAAGAGTATTTTTACCTGTCAGAAAAGGGTACTATGATCAGGACAAAACTTACAAAGACATTTGAAAGAAAAATGCAGGAGGGGTAGGGATATTAAAAAGAAACACTTAAAAAATGTAATCACATCAGAACACTGAGAAGTCATTGCTGTGTACATTGTGTTTTTTGACTGGCCTCATTTTCCATTTATTTATTGGCAGGAGATGTGGCACACAAATTGTTTCTTTTGGCAGCAGACAGAAAAATAGCGGACCCCCCCCCCGAAAACCTTCATTTCTAAATAGGAACAGATCTAAGGTAGATCTGTCATAAAGTTTACATAAATGCTAGCCCACAGCCTTCAGATGGGCAGCACGTTACTGGAGGGCAAGCAGAGGACTTGCAGGGGTGAATCAGCTCTTTCATATAACCATGGCACCCTGAGGACATTA
Organism: Phascolarctos cinereus; assembly: GCF_003287225.1. Taxonomy (NCBI): domain Eukaryota; kingdom Metazoa; phylum Chordata; class Mammalia; order Diprotodontia; family Phascolarctidae; genus Phascolarctos; species Phascolarctos cinereus. The sequence goes on from NW_027555958.1 coordinate 438,386,208, forward strand.
GAAGCATCATTATGAACTAGTACTGCTTCAAAGAGTTGATGTACTCTCAAAAGGCCCTGACTTCTATCTAAAGGATGACTGATGGACCCAAAAGGTTTCTGCCACAATTTCACAAATTTTGATGGGTGGGTTGCATCCAAGTAAGTTCTTTCCTTTCCCTGATCTAATACACAGTTTTTGAAGTGGTGACATTTATGGCATCATATGTCTGGGGTGACTTAGGCATGGTCCTGCCAGGAGTTGGGGGAGATGGACTCAGTGACATCTCATGGTCCAAGCCAGCCCATTTCTGCAAATGCTGCAGATTTCCTTATGATTCCAAAGCAGGGGACCGAGATTTGTAATAAATTCAGTACCCTCAACTGCTGAAACAATAATGTATTTTTTTAAAGTGGCAAATGTGGGTTTTTTCCAGCCTCTGCTCTTTGTCAGTATTTTTGACCATAGGGAAATACTTTTTTTAATATATGAAAGTGAATTAACCATTTTGCATTTTAAAAGACAATGTTATATGTTATATGTATATGTGTGTATATATATATATGTCTATATACATATATATGTTTATTTCCTAGGAGAGGAAAAGATACCTTTTTGTTCAGATTGTTTTAACTTCTATTTTCTAATTGCTCCAAAATGACAACCATCAATAAATTTATGTGACTGTTTTCAACTCTAATAGAAGATCATATGGATTTTGCCTAGCTTTAATGTGTAAAATATCCCTTTACCTGATAGTAAGAATAAAAGAATGCACAGGAATTACTTTTATATCACCTGTGTATGTAGTAATACAATTTGCCGAATTTGGGGTGCCTCTGAATTCCTGGTAATCTAATGAAAAAAATCAAAGAGTATTTTCAAAGGATCAGCTTTATATGTTTTAGTTCTATTTTTTTTTTCAGTTAAATCTTGTCATTTGAAATCCATAATTGCTTTTGTCACATAAATGACATTGACAAAATTACTAAGCTTATTAGTGTTTTTTCATGACAAACCACATTTTTACATTGCAGATGATTTTCTCATTGTTTGCATAATTAGAAAGAACTTAGTTCCACAGACAGTCATTTTCTCCTGTTGCTCTCTCTCCCCCTATTTTGCAAAACAGCTTTAGACATGAGAGAAGTTAAATAAACAGGTAATTCCTAAGATGGATTCCTGTTACTTGAACTTTTCAATCAGACTTTCCGTTAATGAAATTTCTAGGACTCAGCTAGACTCCCATTTGCAGTTTTCAGAATGAAAACTCTGTGGGCCTCCAATCCACAGCTTGTGAGAAGCATCTCATAGGCCCATTTCATGAGGCTCACCACCCTTGAGAGGTTAAGATGTCCCTGTCTTTATGTTATAAAAGTTTGCCTCTGCAGTAAGTAGTGCTGGGGCACTTAGCTAGAATTTTTTTTTAATTGATTTCCCTGGTATTAAAAATGGTTTTTGTGTGTGGTGCTGGCTACAGTAAAGCTCACACAGTCTGCTGAAATGGCCTGTTGTTTCCAATGCACTGCCAACTTAGCTCCTTCAAAGTGGAGCTTATGACTACTACCCAGTGGCTTGGAGAGATGCTGAAATGCGGCCTTGGGCTAGCCGGGCAAACAGATAACCTGACATGCTGAAAGCCTGTGTAGTTTGGTGACATTCACAGCATTGTTTTTAAACAGGTCCTCTTGATCAAGATGCCTTTCTAACACATCCATTACAAACCTGTTCTTTAGGCATCAGTGCCGTCTCCCGGATTCTTTGGGACCTTGCCTTTCGTGGTGAGAGTCAGGTGTGGGAGCGTGGAATGTAACTTTGAGAAACATGGATTGTGCTTTGTGACTTTTGTTTTAAAACTACATAGACAGCTGAATAGTGCCTTTTTTCCTCACAATCCATGCTGTAAGATGTCCACTCCCCTCTCTGTCTCTCCCTTTCTCACCCCCTTGCTCCCTCCCTCACCATGGATTCGTTTGTGCAATACTATTCCAACTTGAAACCATTCTGTCACTTCTGTTGGAAAGATAATCACTCGTTCTTAACCCGGTGCCAGCTTTCTGTTGTTGAAGTGTTTCAGTTGATTTCCTGATGCAAATGCTATTAAAATAAACAACCAGTGGGAAGGGAAAAAACCCTTTGGTGTCCTGTTTTAATATCTGTTTCCATAGCCTTCACACCGACTGACATTCTCCCAGTAGGCTTTGGTAGACAGTGGAAGCACCCTCAGTCTCACCTATATTGCTGGTGGAAGAGTTGGCATTGTTCTTGGCCCATAATCGTTTTGACTTATTTGTACAGTTGCTTTATTCAGAGTAAACTACCTTTTCCTTAGTGTTTGTCCAAGACCTCATCAGACTTGACCATTGGCAGCAGGATATGTACAAAATTTACACGGGGTATGCCTCATTTCAGAAGGGATTAGGGGGAAAGCATTGTCAAGTTAGCCCCCCCCCAAAGAAGGACAAATATGCCATAAGATGAGTAAGTTGGATGAGCATCTACTACACAATTTTATCATCTACAAAATGTTGGGGAAAATGCATTCCTAATGCGGCTATTACATTGGAGATTTCTAACGCTCAAAGGGATGTTAGAGATTATCTAATCTAATTCTCTCATTTTATACAGAGCCCAATAAGCTTTGCCCAAGGTGATACAGGTTGTAGGTAGCACATCCAGGATTTGAACCAGGCTGACTCCATACTTGGGATTTGCATTTCAATAGAGGCGATGTGCCCTATGTAAGCGCTATCACATCTTAAGTATCAGTACAACAATGGCCTGATAGATCATTTATAACATTTGTCTTGTGCCCATGGCGAACATACATAGTGTTGAAATATCTTTGTGAAGTTGTCACCCCTGCTGAATGCTGGTTGTGACATTTCTTAAGGGACTAGCTCATAAGTACTCATCCTCTAGCATTTTGGCTATAGACTACTTAGATCTTGGAATGGCAGTGGGTTCCATGTATTTTTAAGCATCACACTCAGTGGGGTGAAGAACCTCCATTTGAATTTCTTCCTAATTAAGTACATTAAGAAAATCTATGGAGTTTGGTATATAGAGACAGCCTCAGATTCAGGAAGCACGAAGTTGAATTGTTGACCCATATGGACATTTTGACCCTGGACTTGTTACTTAACCTCTTGGTACCCCAGGCAACCCTCAAAAGACTCTTAAATTGCAGAACAGTTGCTAATAGGCATTCATTAAAGTGAGTTCCTTATCCCCATGACATCTTAGATCTGGACACCACACACACACACATACAAATCATATTAAGTACATGCAACAAATAAGCTAGGTATTAAAATCTACCCTCAGCAAGTATACTAATTTTAAAAATCTCTTTATGTGAAAATGCTATGTGTCCTGCTAAAGGAGATCAGAATTGCTTCCTCCATATGCTGGTGCCTCTGTAATGAAATAGTTTATGTTCTATCTGAACGGTAATGGTTGCTGAACGAGGTATATGTGGACCCCCCAGGATACCTTTTAAGTATGGTGGCATGATTTTCCCTGTTGTTACCTTTCAGTGCTAAATAGCACATAAATAGTTAAAGAAGGCCCTTGCCTTAAAGCTAATTTAGCTGTTGCTATTATGATGTCAAACCTTTGTTCTTTGGAAAATAAACAGCGTGGGACAGTCCGTGTTTTTAAGCCTACAAATTTGATTGTGCTCTTACCCAGCCAGTTCAGGGGAAGTGGGGGAAGGAGAGGGTGTGTAGCTTGAATTTACTGGATTTTTTTTTTCCAGTACAAATCCCCATCCACTGTCCACCTGTTTTCTTCAGTGCTTGAGGCTGCAGCCACTCTTGTCTTCTTTATAGGCCTGTTCTGCCTTCATTACTGCTTAGCACAGATGTGGTAACTTGAAACAAGCTCATTTAAAAGGCTAGAAGTTGTCTTTTTTCATAAAGTTACTGGAAAAGGAAACTTGGCATTAAAATGGAGGCTTTAGGGCCTTTCAGCTTCAATAACAGGGAAAACCAGGAAAAATAACATGAAGTCAACTGTTCTCTTTCCTAAGTATCTCTGCCTAATATATGCAAGACAGTATGATACGGACATGAATAGTTCCTGCCCTCAGGCACTTACAATCTAGTAGAGGGAGGACATAGCAATAATAATGACAAATAAAGAAATAACTAGTACAAATACCATGAGACAGGTAGGTAATAGTAATTAATTGATGCAATCCTTATCCTGCAGCATGGGACTTAGCAGATACATTAATTTTAAAATGAGTTGGAAGTGAGATTGGGTAAAAAAAAAATAGATTTTTATTATAGAATTTAGAGCTGGGAGGCACCTTGGAGACTATTAATTCAATCCCTCCGTTTTTTCATTTAATGAAGTGAGGCCCAGATCAGGAAGTGACCTTCATCTAATTAAGTATTTTAAGTTTATTTGAATATTAATGCCTGCTGAACAATGCACGTGTAGACTCCAGAACACAATTAAAATAGTAATAATGATCAAGGCATGACTTTTTTTACTGTTTCCACAGGAAGAAACTTACCACCCAAACTGTTACCTTTCATAGCCAAATAAATTAAATTCAACACAGGTCACTTACTACCTTGTTACTTAAGTAAGTAGCCAAGCTAGGACTCCAGCTCTGGGTCTCTGACTCCTAATCCAGGGCTTCCGCCTCAGTGGGAATAGGGCTTTTGGGGTGTTTTTGGTTTGTTTTAATATGGACTTCCTCTCTTTGCTTGTCATTCTGGCCAAGGCTAGTGCTTGAAGACAACAGCCATCCTAAACCTCAGGCTAAACATCTCTGTGGTTTTTTCCATCACCGCCAATTCTTGAACGTCATGGTTTCCACTCTTTTCCCCAGTTTTGATGTCCTTCCTAAACTGTGATTGAACTCAGTTCTTCCAATATGTTCTGGTTAGGGTAGGATTCTCAACTCCTCATATTCTGAACAATAAATCTCTATTAATGCAGCCTAGAAGTTTTCAGTTTGCTTTTATGTTGCATTGTTGGTTTGGGTCGAGTTTGCTTAATAAATGCTTATGGGTCAGTTGATTGTATTCCCCTAAAGTCCCTAGGTCTTTAGGACTTCCCTTAATTGGCACTTTTTGTCGCTGACTTTTTTAATCCAAGTAAATACTGCTAAGACCCCAGGAACTTTTTTTAGATGAACTATTTAGCTATGCCTCTTCCATCTTGGGAAATGGGTTTTTTGAAACCCCCCCCCCAAAGATTTTACATTTATCTCGTACATTTCCTCTCCAATGTAGCCTAGTGTTCTAACTTGTCAAGATTTTTTTGAGTCTGACTGAGATCTAGTATGTTGGTTTATCCCAGGATTGTGTCGTCTGCAAATCTGATAGGCCTTTATCTAAGTCATTAATAAAATCAAACAGCACAGGGCCAGGCACAAATATCTAAGACATTCCTGAAGGCCTGTTTGGTTGTTAATATCAAACCATTAGATACTATGCTTTTGGTCTAGCCTTTTAGCCAGTTCCTAATTAACATCAACAAGAATAGCATGAGAGATCTTCTCAACTACTCTGCTAAAATTTAAGTAAGCTATATTTGGTGTATCTCCCCAATCTACCAGTCCAGGAATCATTTCCAAAAAGAAAAAGAGGTTAGTTTGGCATGACCCATTCTAGCTCCATAATCACCACTTCTTTTTTAGATATTCATTAAGCATCTCTTTAATAATATGTTCTAGGCTGGAGCTGGCAAACTATGGCCCCACCACCTTGTTTTTGTATAGCCCAGGAGCTAAGGATAGTTAGCTCTTAGATTGTAGGCCATACAGAAACAGGCAATGGATGGTGAGCTGTATTGACTTATAGGCCAGTTAGCTGTTCTAGAATGTTGCCAAGAATCCAATCCAATCCAACACGTAGTATTAAGCACTTAGGTATAAAATTCAATGCTGGGTTCTGGGGATACGATGAAAAAATCCCAACCCTCAAGGATCCTTCAATAGTCACTGCCTTACAGTTTAAAAGGTTTACCCTCTTTTATTTTTTTGGAAGTTAGAACAATTTTTATCTTCAAATTCTGTAGGACGAGTCATAAAAGAGTTCCTGGTCTCCAAAATCATGGATAGGGCTTCAGTACGTCTATTCAGTAGTTCGTTCACTACTCTAGGACAATGGTTTCCAAAGTGGGAATCTTAACCTGCAGAAGGAACATGGCCCCAGTGGGGGTCTCAGCAACCAACTGGATGACGGGAAGGTGGATTGCTTTCCATCCTCCCCATGAACACAACCGTAGCTGCCCTTCACACGTTATCAGTTGGGCCCTCCTGTACAAGTGCCTCTGTGTGAGCTCCCAATTTCTTCCTTTCACCAGAGTAGCTATTAAAGAATGCCTTCTCTCCTCTTCCATGTCATGTTCATTCCCTGATCCCAAGATGACCTCTTGATAGTGCAGGTGCCCTGACGCCATGCCTAGTGAGTATAAGCCCTATGCCTCCGACCTTTTCAATTTGTGGGGGATGGAATAAAATTCGCAGAATAAGCAGGTATAGATGGGGAAAATCTATATCACAAATATCGTTACCTTCTCTTCCCCTGGATTCCAACCCCACACCTTTTCTGAACTTATTTTTGTTGAGGGCGCCATCATCCTTCTAATCAACCGGAACTGCTGCCTTCCTTAATTTCTCAACTCCCTGTTATCCCTCACTTTAACGTATCCATTTAGCAGATCATGTCTCTTCTACCTCAACAACATCTCTTACTTCCTTCCCCTTTCTCCGTTGATATAGCCACTGCCTTTACCTAAACTCTCATTGCCTCTCCCTGAACTATTGCAATGGTCTCTCCACCTCAAAATGACTCCCCCACTTCTATCTATTCTTCACACAACTGCCAAAGCGATTGTCATACAAGTACAGTACTATGTCACCCACACCCCTGACTCAATAAATTCTGATAGCTCCCTATTGACTACAGGATCAAATATAAATTTCTGGGCTTGGCTTTTAAAGGTCTTCATCATCTGACCCTAGTGAAGCTTGCCAGCCTTACTAGGCATTACTCTCCTTATCGAGGAATGAAAGGCAGGATGGAATAGTGGATAAGAAGATGTGGTTTCAAGTCCTACCTATGGCAAGTCATTAGAGCCTCAGTGCTCTGGGCAGCACTCTGCAAGCTGCAGATTAGATGCTTACTTCCACTGGGAAAGGAAATTTCTTCACCTGGAACTTCCTTATGCCAGTGAAATCATGTGAAATTCTGATCCCTCCCTGACCTGGTCCAACCAAACTGGCCTTCTCACAGTCGTACAAAAACAATTAAAATATCCAGATTTGAATAGAATATTAAAGCATGTCACCATCCATCAAGCAAAGCTCCATGAAGAAAAAAGAATAAATTACTTTGAAAAACTTGGTTGAATTGAAATAAAAGATAGTTCACTTTAACTTACTGTTTTTATATTTTGTATGGTGACAATGCCCAGAGAAACATGGCTAGTGCAGAAAAATTTACATTTGTTGACTTTTAGACCCTGTTGTTTGCTTGTTATATTGTGTATCTTCAAATAAAAAAAATCTTAAAAAAATTTCACCTACTTGTCTAGCTATATTAAATTACCTGAATAATTAGTTACTAAAAGATAATTATTTACAAGTCTTAACTCAATTGTCCAAGACACACACACAAATTTTTTTAAAATAATGGAACCTATTCAATCAGGTTGCTCTTGCTAAAAAAAACAATTTTTTTATTAGTAATATATATGCTAGAATTAAAAATATTTCTTTTATCTCTATCATCCCTTTAATTTGAGTTTCATGTATGTCTTGAAATACACATAATACATTAGTATGGTAGTATACATACATAAATATATATATATATGTGTGTGTGTATAAATATAGGTATATATATATTGTTGATATGTGTGTAAAATGTGTATTTGTGTGTATACATATATACTTATGTGTATGTATATATGTTAGAAAACATATATATGTGCATACATGTGTGTGTGTGTGTTCTCCAAACATTTTTACTACTAGGAATGCATGATCATTATTGTTTGGAGACCACCACTCCAGGACAGAGTCATCTGGGCCAAGTGGCATAAATTCATCAAAAGGTCAGCATGGCTGGATTTTTAGTGTGGAGAGGAGGGAAGAAGCATAAGAAAACTGGAAAGGTGGGAAGAGGCCAGGTTGGGAAGGGCTTTAAATACCAAAGAAGAACTTAGTGTTTTTTCTTAGAGGTAAATATTAACCTGTTAGAAGAGGTTAGTAGTCAGTGGGTTCTTCTTCCCTGGAGGTCTTCAAACAGAGACTCTATGACCAGTTGTTAGGTCTGTCATAGAAGGGATTATGAGGAAAGGTTGGATTAAATGGTCCCTGAGGTCTCTTCCACCTCTGAGGTTCTATGGTTCCATGAAGTATTACACATAGCAGGTACGTAGACTTCATAATTGCTTCCTTGGGAAACACCATGGAGAGCACCATTGCCCGTATGAGAGTTTGGGTGCTTTCCCTGAAAGGACGTAATGATGTAGCAGAAAATGTGTTGGTGCTTGGATTCTAATTCTAACTCAGCTACCATCTCACTGACCTTGGCCAAGTCATTTACTCTCTGGTCCTCACTTTCCTTATCTGTAAAATGAAGGAATTAGATCACATTATCTCAAAGGTTCCTTCTAGCTTTGAGTCTGTGAACTTATGGGCATCCTCATTGACAAAATGGAGATAATAATAATAATGATTTTTCCAATGAAAGAGATAATAAAAATGGAGATAAGAATAACAAACACTCCTTTGAGAAGAGAGGCATTATAGTGTAGTGGCAAGTGAACTGACGGGGCAGCTAGGTGGCGCAGTGGATAGAGTATTGGACCTGAAGTCAGGAGGACCTGAGTTCAAATCCAGCCTTAGACCGAATACTTGTCACTTACTAGCTGTGTGACCCTGGGCAAGTCACTAAACCCAATTGCCTAACTTAAAAAGAGAGAGAGAGAGAACTGACTATGGTACAGGAAGATCTGAGTTCAAATGTAGTCATAGGTACTTATTAGCTGTATGATGCTGGGCAAATCACTAAACCTCCCTCAACCTCAGTTTTCTCATTTGTAAAATGGAGATAATGATAGCATCTACCTCCTTGGGTGTGAACAGCTAGGTGGCAGGCCTAGAGTCATGAAGACTCATCTTCCCAAGTTCAAATCTGGCCTCAGACACTTATTATCTGTGTGACCTGGGCAGGTCACTTAACCCTGTTTGCCTCAGTTTCCTCACCTGTAAAATTAGCTGGAGAAGGAAATGGCAAACCACTCTAGTACCTCTGTCAAGGAAACCCCCAATGAAGTCACAAAGAATCGCACACAACTGAAAAGACACCAAGCACCGACTAGGGCTGTTGTGAGAGCCAATTGAAACAGTATTTGCAAGTCCCTTTGCAAACCCAATAACAGCATTTGGTCCCTGGGGTCTTCCTGATTCCGTGTCCAACACACTAGCCAGCTGTCTTACTCCCTCTCAGAAACGGTGTGATTGAATGAGATCATATGCATTGAAGTACTTTGGCACACACGAAGTATTCTACAGATTCAAGGCATGTGTTATTATATACTAGAAGGGTGAGGATGGTCATTCTTTGACCAGCATATTAGAAGAGAATTGTGTGGAATAAAACGAAGGATTCACATAGTATCTGTCTTAAGCTCTTGACCAACTTGGCAGCAGGATCTAGTTAAGATTAAAAGTCCTCATGTCCTTGGAATGAGGGAGGATTCCTAGATATTGAGAACAATTTACCAAGAAATATGCGTCATCTTATTCTCAATCAGGAAGACTTTTAGAGCATAAGTTCTCACTATAAGCAAGTGGATAGATAAACTTGACAATATATTTAAGTCCCATTGAGCCAGTAAAGCTTTTATAATCAGGAGCTACCCTTTTTATAGCTGAAATACACTAAAGGGAAGTGACTTGTCTAAGATGATTTGGTAGATCCCCTGTATAGGCAGCTAGGTAGCATAATAGAGTCCCTCCCTTCTCAACAGTTCGGTTCATGGCATCTATGCTGGGCACAACAGATAGCTGAAAAGAGCAATCTCAAAAGATGGTGACTGAAAAAGTCTACCTCCACCCATGTGGCAGGGGATGCAATTATCAAAGTAGGCATGGCCAAAAACCAGGTTACAGATACAATAGATAAATATCTGTAATATTTTTAACACTTCTAACTACCATTCAGACTTAAAAATATGGGTCCAAAAATCTGGTACAAGTAAGAAATTTCCTTGGCTAAAAAATTCCAACAACTTCCCCATCCTGCCAATCTTTTGGGTTCTTCCTTGAACTTCCTTTTGCCAATGTTTTAAGCATCAGTTTTTAAAACAAAGGCCCTTTTTAGAATGCACACTTGAAAAAGGCTCTATGGCTCCATTTTAAGTCTAAGTTAACATCAAAAAGCTTGCCTTATTTTTTTGTGAGAAGACTCTGTTCAGCTTCGTTAGAAGTCTGTGACCATCATTAGTCATGATCTTTTGGGCTTTCCCAGCACACTTAATCTGTCTAAACTTTCCCACCCACCCTGCTTTCTTTCCAAACTACATAATGATGGTTATTTTGTGGGTGAAAGCTTATACCACTGCGCAGTGCACTGTGTGAGTTGGCTGAGGGAGCTCAGAACTGTATTACAGAACTGTAGTTCACAGACTCTTTCTGTTGACCACTGATAAATTGTTCTGCTTGTACAAGCCAATCGGGGTCTGGCATGGATGCCCACAGAAATGACTCCATGCCATTTTTTTTCCCTGGATGATTTCATAACTGAAATGGATCTTGAAATAAACCAGTTAGTACAGACTCTAAGTCTTACCAATAGCTCTAGATTCAAAATTCAAGTCAAGGCTAGAAACATTCGAATCATTAGCATAGCAAGCTTTTTTTTTCTTTCAAAACTAGGGAGGAAAACAAAAGCAAGAAGCCTAATCAATAAGTTAATTTAGTTTTTTTTTCCTTTTTGTTTGGCTTTTAAACCTCCTTCACAACCTAGTCCCCTCCTACCTCTCTAGACTTGACTCCCCTCTATGAACTGTATGATCCAGTGACTGGCTTCCTTGCTGAACTCCCAATGTGCACTTCATCTGTGGGCTGTAAGCATTTCTCTGTCTGATCTACCTGCCTGGAATGCTCTCCATCCTCATCTCCACCTCCTGGCTTCCTTCAAGTCTCAGCTAAAGTCCCACCTTCTACAAACAGATTTTCTGTTAATTCCCTTTAATGCTAAGATCTTCCCTCTGAGATTATCTCTACTCCGTGCTTTATGGATTTTGTAAACCCATAATTGTTGCCATTTGTCTCCTCTATTAGACTGTGAGCTCCTTGAGGACAGGGGTTCTCTTTTGCCTTTCTTTGTATCCCCAGCACTTAGCAAAGTGCCTGGCACACAGTAAGTGCTTAATAAATGCTTGTTAATTGACTGTCAAGCTTAGGTTTTTAAGGCCACTGTATTACAGACAATTAAAGGAATTTATATATGATTATAGGAAATGTGCACTCATACAAGTAATAGATGTCAAAGGATATCCTAAATCATTGCACAAAGGGATCTTGTAACCCTCATCTTAGCCTCAGGGTTCTGCTGGTAAATGTTTAACAACTAGGTCTCCAGGTTAAAAAAAAAGATGTAGCACAATACACTTTTAAGTTTAATCTGCATTATCAAGATTTTCTCCATCATTTTCTTAGGTCTAGATAACTAACAAAACAATAAATCAATTCCTTAGTGTTTGCCATTTTCCCAGGGGTGAATTCTCACATTGACAATTTAACAATCATCTCTCTGGAGCCAATTTCAGCTGGCTTCAGCACACTCCTGCCTACTCTGATCCTTTTCTAATTTAAATCACTCAGGATTGCTATAGAAATTTACTATGAAAGGGAACTTAAACCATTTGGACCCTTGATCATGTCTGATTTACTTTGTTATCTGGGGAAAAAAACGATCAGATGTGAACAGTCATCGCCCAAACTGACCAGTCTTCCAACTGAGTAGTTCCTTTCTGAGTGGTAAATGTCTCTCTCTTTTTTAAAATCTAGCTAATTTAACTTAAAGTCTTTCAGGTTTTGTTCTATTTATTAATTTTCAGGGCTACCTATAGCCACTCTCCTTTTAGAAGTGAATCTAGCATACTTTTTTTAAAGACATAATCATAACATTATAAAACTTAGTATAGGAAAGGACCTTAGAGGTCATTTTGTCCAACCTCATCATTCTACCAATGAGGAAATGATGATGATGATGATGATGATGATGATGATGATGATGATGATGATGATGATGATGATGGTGATGATGATGATGATGATGATGGTGATGATGATGATGGTGATGATGATGATGGTGATGATGATGGTGATGATGATGATGGTGATGATGATGATGGTGATGATGATGGTGATGATGATGATGATGATGGTGATGATGATGATGGTGATGATGATGGTGATGATGATGATGGTGATGATGGTGGTGATGATAGCTAGCATTATATATTTTTATATTTAAATTTATATTTAAAATTTGTAAAGCGCTTGACAGGTAATATCTCATCATATCCTCACAACAACTCTGGGTGGTAGATTCTATTATTACCCTTATTTTACAGATGGAGAAACTGAGCCTGAGAGAAAATAAGGGACTTGCCTGGGGTCACACAGCTCATAAGTGTTTGAGGCAGGATTTCAACTCAGGTTTTCCTGATGGCAAGTCCCATGCTCATCCACTATGCCACAGGGATAAAGTCACATGCTTAAGGACAGACATTATCATCAAGTCTAGAATCTAGATCCTTTGACTCCAAATTTAGTGTTCTTTCCTCCATACCATATGGCTTCTTTCAGTAGTGCATATTAATAAGGGAAGGGAATAAGCATTTGTTATGTCCCTACTATGTACCAGGCTAAGTGCTTACAAATATTATCTTATTTGAACCTCAAAACAACATTGTGAGGTAGGTGTTGTTATTATTCCTATCTTATAGCTGAGGAAACTGAGGTAAGTAGAGTTCAAATGACTTGCTTAGGTTCACACAGCTAGTAAGTGTCAGAGGTTGGAATACTATAAGCAGCTGCTTACAGTATTCATATTAATACCCAAAAATGAGTATCAGGTGACCATAATGTTCAAAAATCCCAGTGCTTGGCAAAAGTGAGAGATACAAAGCTATTTAAGAAATAGTCCAGTCAATATGTTACAGGGGAAAATACTGACTGTAGAATCAGAAGATCTGGGTTCATATCTTGTTTCTGCCAATTGCTGTCTGTGTGACCTTGGGCAGTAATAGCTAATAATAAGAGCTAGTATTTATACAGTGCCTCAAAGTTTGCAAAACACTTTCCAGATATTATCTCATTGATCCTCACAATGCTGAGAAGGAGATGCTCTTATTATCTCCATTTTTACAGATGAGGAAACTGAGGAACATGGAAATTAAGTGACTTTCCTAGGACCACACAGCTACGAAGTGTTTGAGGCTGGATTTGCACTCAGGTTTTCCTGACTCCAACACTCTACTTAGTGGGCTACCTATTCATTTTACCCCTGGAAAGCTCACTTTCTTCATCTGTAAAATGAAGGGGTGGGGGTGGACTGGATGGATTCTGAGGGCCCTTCCATCTCTAGATGTATGAACCTAGGATGATAAAACTAACCATCTTATAGAGAAAAGAGAGCACATTCATAGGTAGTTATGCTGCAAAATAGCCTGGGAAATGATGGAATCTTGGGGACAAGTGACCCCTTGTCAGTCATGTTATAAAGGGGATTCTTATTTAGGCATGGATTGGACTGGTAGTATAAAAGTTCTCTCTCAATTCTAAGCTTGTCTGGTTTTTTTTTTGTTTTGTTTTTATTTCTGAAATGTCTAAGAGAAGTACAAAGTGTAAAGCTAAAGGAAGGAGACTGTTTCTGAGGCCATTGTAAGACAATTCTGTGGAGAAGATACCATTTGAGTGGTTTCTACAAGAGGAGAGTGACTCCAGCCTGTAGAGATGCAACGTCCTCCCTCTGTTTCATGTTCTGGCAGTAGTATGAGCAGAGACACAGGTGCAATCCAATACAGGATGTTTACAGAGACACAGAGACGCAGTGGGATTCATGTGATAGGAGGAAAGAAAGAAAGGTGGGAGGCTACTCTTGGAGAACTTTCAATCAACAGCAAAGGCTTGTGGATACTGGCCCCAAGGCACTAGCTGGATCTTTCAAGTCTGAAAATGGGACCATTGAGAAACTTATGTCTTCTCTAAGCCCCATCCCGGTGCCACACCCATCATACAGGTTATGCAAACTAATGCACAAATTTCAACGGCCTTAGAGAGGTTAAAAATATCTCCCAGGGAATTATATTTTTAACATCCTGTGAAAACTGATCTATTGCCATTTGCCATGTCTGGGTGCCTGATGTCATCAGAGAACTCCATTTGAAGTGTGTGTTGGGGGGGGGGGGAGCATGATCCTCTCTTTAAGAGGTAGGCTGTAAATAAATGACATTTTATTCAACTGAGAGTAAGCAGAGACTCATTTTTTCCTCTCAAAAATAATTTAAAATTCACCAGAGGATTAGTAATTAGGTCTCTTGGCATTGTTTGGTTATCTGATGAGACTGTCTTGCCCGTTAACAGTGAAAATACAGGATGTGGAGACATTCATTCATGCGTGTTTTGGCCTGTTTTTATAGATGACTCTGAACATTAAAGCTTCCCCCATCACTCCTCCCCATACCCCCTGACCCACTCTGGCTTGTGTGGGAACCCTTCAAATAAAAATCTCAGAGAAAAACAATCCAGGAATGAGATTTCTTTTAAAAGCAGGACAGTTGGTGCATCGCCTTCCCTCACTTCCTTGCTAATGGCTCCCTGCTCGATAATTTAAACACTGATCCAAATCCAGATGGAATTAGATTCCCAGTCCTATTGGGGTCCTGCAGTCAGACAGTCTGTGGTAGTTGATGCATATCTTCTGAGTGGACAAGATGAGATTAGATTGCTCTCTGTGGGAATGAGCGCACTATTCATTTTGTCAGAAAGTCATACTGGAGGGCTGAGTGGTGCCAAGAGCAAAGTGGAAGCAAAGACCTTTTTCCCCTTATCAGGGCCAATGGTTGGTTCCACATTAAGCACTGCAGAGCTCGATAATAAAATGATTTAAATAATAAAGTGGATTAGAAGCAAAGAAGGAAGGCCTGGCCACCCAGGCTTGAAATATCAATGTCTTACATTAGAGAGGCTTTATAATCAGGCTTTGTTTTGCCATAAGAGAGATGCTTCCATCCTTGGCAGAGGAGGTGGACTCTTTGAGCCCTGAACCTTCCTCTCTGGCCTGTTCCCTGCAAAGAAAGTAAGGCCATGAATGTATCTCAAACAGGAGAGATGAGCTGACCTATTTTCTACTGAGTGATGCTGTTTTAGCTAGGCAGCTAAGACCCCTCTAAAGTCAAGAAGCTGAGAAGGGAGTTGAGGGGAGAGAAATTTCTCAATAATCCTTCAAGGGAGGCAATGTGGCACAGAGGATTGGACTTAGCATGAAGAGCCCCACCCCCCCAGTTTCAAATCCTGTCTTGTCATTTGCTACTTGTGACTTTAGGCAAGTCATTTGATGTCTCTGAGCCTCAGTTTCCCCATCTATAAAACAATGGGGCTGCACTCAATGACTTCTATGATTTTGAGTTTTAAACTGCCTTCCTTCTTTTATTCTAATCCACTTCATTATTTCAGCCTCTTGACTAGGTGAGAAATTATGTTTTGGGTACATAAAAAACCCAAGGACTATATCCATCCCCAGCGTAATTTCACTCGTGTCCAATGCTACTGACTGTTAAGTCTTTGTCCTAACTTCTCCAATCAAATTGGTCTGCTCTTCTCCATCTTGGAATCCTTCTGCTCCTCTTCTATTGTGAAGTCTTGGGGAAGAGAAATTATACATATGAATAGGGACCTTCCTTAGAAATCCTTAGTCTATTCCAAATCGTTGGAGACATGTGATGTGAATCCCAATCCTGACTTAGCTACTTACTGGTTATGTGACTTTAGCCAAGTTCCTTCCCTAGGCCTCAGTTTGCTCACCTGTAAAAAGACTTCAAAGTTTCCTTCCAGCCAGAGGTCTATGGTTCCTATGCAAATAATTGTAGAATTATTCAGGCCTCATCCAAGAGAGGGAAGCATTTCAAGGGACAAAGATCACTCTTTGATGTCCTAAAATCACTTCTTGCAGGTGACTGTCTACTTTGCCTAGGTGGGAAATCTGCCCTATTCTTGGGGGCATCAGAAAACCTTTAAAAGTATCTTAAAAGACTTCAACTATTTCTCCACCCTTCCACCCCACTTCATGGCTAGTGAAGTTTTTCGAAAGGCTCCTTGAAAGTAGATTAGACCCATCTAAGTAAGATTACGTTTCATAGCTACTGAGTTCTCTATAGCATGTGTGTCCTGGGCCTTGAGCCAAACCCTGCTACTACTATTACTACTGCTACTATACTACTACTACTACTACTACTACTACTACTACTACTACTACTACTACTACTACTACTACTACTACTACTGCTGCTGCTGCTGCTGCTATTACTACTACTACTACTACTAAGGATAATAATATGAGAGCTTTTATACTTGAGTTTCTTTCTTCCAGAAACCCCAAGGTATTTAGCAAATACAAAAATTATACTGAAGGCCAAAAAAAAAAAAACCCAGAACTGAGGGAAAAATAAAACCATGTTCCAATTCTAGTCCTTTCTGTTTTTAAGGTTTTACCTTATGGAAGCACTCTGCAAATACTTTCAAGAGTGTTTTATGGACATCTGGCCTTTCCTTATTTCTCCAGACCCAACCTGTTTCCCCAGCTTCTCTCTCCTTAGATTAGAGCAGCAAAGAGCTACAAGGTCACTCGTGTACTATAGTAAAGTCAATTAGCCAATCAATTAACAAGCATTTATCAACTGTCTACAATGATTCCTCAGGTACTGTGCTAGGTGCTGAAGGCACTATTCTAGGTACTAGAGGAAAGAAATCTGGACTCCCCTGATCCAGTGGTCTTACACCTTACTCCCTGCCAGGTACTCTTTGTTCTATTAACAGTGGCCTCGATCTTGTTCCATGAATAAGACATTCCACCTCTTGTCTCTGGGCATTTTCTCTGGCTGTTGCCCATGCCTACAATGCTCTCCCTCTCCATCTCCACCTCCTGGCTTCCTTCAAGTTCCAACTAAAGTCCACCTTATGCAGGAAGCCTTCCCCAACTCCTGTTCTGGTGCTTTCCCTCCTTTAATTTATTTCTATTTATTCTGTATATAGCTTGTTTGTGAATATCTATTTGTCGTCTCTCCTTTTAGATTTTAAGCTCCTTGAGGACAGGGATTGTCTTTGGCCTCTTTTTGTATTCCCAGTGTTTAGCATAATGCCTGGCACATAGTGGGCATTAGTAAATATTTATTGATTGACTGACTGACTGGATTGGGATTCAGGAGACTTGGGTTCAAAACCTGGCTCTAATTTTTACTAACTGGGAGAATTTGGTTAAGTCATTGAACCTTATGGCACCTTAATTTACTCACCTATAAGATTCGAGTATTGTGCTTACTCTACCTAACTCAATGTGTTGTTGTGAAGAAAGTGTTTTATGAGACTCTAAGAGCTATATAATTTGAGATCATTACTAAATTAATAACTCTGAGAGAAAGGGGAAAATAGAATTATAGTTATCCTTGGCCCATCATGATCTGAGATTGTTTCAGTTATTGGCATAAGGAGAATGTAAAACCTTTTTTTTTAAATAGTATTTCATTTTTTCCAATTTCATGTAAAGACAATTTTTAACATTCATTTAAAAAAATTTTGAATTCTAAATCTTTCTATCTCCCTCCCTCCCTAATCCTTCCCTAAAATGGTAACCAATTTAATATAGGTTATATATGTGCAATCATATAAAACATATTTCCGTATTAGTCATGTTGTGAAAGAAGAAACAGATCAAAAGGAAAAAAACCATAAAAAATAAATAAAGTGAAAATAGTATGCTTCGATCTGGATTCAGACTCCATCTGTTCTTTCTCGAGAGGAGGATAGCATTTTCCATCATGAGTCCTTTGGAATTGCCTTGGATTATTGTATTGCTGAGAAGAACTAAGTCAACCATGGTTGATTATTGCGTAATGTTACTGTTACTGTGTATGATGTTCTGTTTCTACACACTTCACTCTGCATCAGTTCATGTAAGTCTTTCCAGATTTGTCTGAAATCTGCCTGCTTATCATTTCTTATAACATGATAGCAAAGGATGTAAAACCTTTAAATACAGCTTTTTGTTACATGGATCAGGATAAAACATTGATCCCCTCATATTCTCTAACAAGTACTTAACTATAATGCAATTGAGGCTGAATAAAATAGATAAAAAATAGGTATGGTGAGGCTAGAGAGGCAGGATGATATAGTGTGGAATATGTGGACTTGGAGTCAGGACTGTCTGGGCTTAAATACCATCTTCAGCACTCACTAACTGTGTGATGCTAAGCCTGTTACTGAACCTTTCTGAACCTCAGTGTTCTCATCTGTAAAAGAAGACTCATAATAACCTGTAGTACCCACCTCAAAAGGGGCTTAAATAAGATAATATATGCAAGGTGTTTTGCAAATTTAAAGGGCTCCATAAATACCAGCTATAACATAACATAATAATATATAACATAATATAATAACATAATACAATGTAATATATAACATAATAACATAATATAACAATACAACATGATATAAATATAATGAAACACAATATAATGTAATATAATGCAGTGTAATTTAGCATATAACAATAAGACATCACACATAATACAATGTAATATAATAAAATGCAACATAATATAGCATCATATAACAAACATAACATAATAGCACATAATATAATTGCATTATACTATACATTATGTATTACTACACAATATAATATATACTATATGATAGAGTGAGAATCCTGACTCCCTACCCCTGCATCAACCAACCAACAAGCATTTATCAGGTGTCTACTATGTACCATGCACTGTGCTAGGCACCGAGAATATAGAAGACCATAAAACACTCCCTGAACACCAGAAGTTCACATTTATAATAGTTGAGCTCCTGCCTTGTCCAATGTGGGTCAAGCTTCCCACCTAGTCCTGGAACTCTTTATAAATAAAAAACTCTTTGGGGACCATGGGGAGGTTACATAATGAGTGTTGGGTTTATGTCTGACAGAAAGATGGATTTCTTGAGTTTTACGTCAAATGATGAATCACTGACCACCTGGTGCTCTATCCACCATCACTGCTCTGTCACTCTGTGACAATTCATGGGAAAAATGCAGATTTTAGACCCCCAAATAAGAATTTAGGGGAACCCTTTCACCAACCTAACCTCACCAGTAAATACTCACTGGTAACTGCAAAATAAACACATTCATAGCAGAAAGAAACACCCCCTTCTTTGGCTACTGAAGTGTATTTCTTTGGAGTATAATAACTGTCCCTACTTGCCAAAGATATTGCAAAGATAAAAAAGAAATCACATGGCAAAGGGTGCTCTGAGCTCATATCTCTATGGTTTTCCTTTCCTTTTTTTTTTAAAGCTTTATGGATGACTTTTGTTTTTATATCACAATCATTACCAAATATTCCCCTCCTGAGACTCCTCCTTTCTTTTGTGAGGAAAGAGTAATTGAGATGAACCCATTGAAGCCTATGGTTTGGCCTCTGAAAGCATATAATGTCAGGTGCCATCAATATGTTAACAGATTTTCGCGATTTTTTTCTTTTGCAGCAACATATTGGCCCTGATGGGATGGAGGGGGTTGTTGGGGATACTCTTTCATACTCTGAGGCCCAGGCCTCTGGACTCAAGTAGACTCAGCACTCAAAGAGCCTGAACTCAGGGGCAGCTAGGTGACACAGTGGATAGAGCTCTAGCCTTGGAGTCAGGAGGACCTGAGTTCAAATCTGGCCTCAGACATTGACACTTACTAGCTGTGTGACCCTAGGCAAGTCACTTAACCCCAGTTGCCTCACAGAGTATGCGTGGGGAGAAAGAGCCTGAACTCTAAAGAGAGGAGGGCCCAGGCTCTTTCTCATTGTCTCTGGCTTTTTATATCTTGACCCAGAAGCCATGGGAAAATCATTTAATGAAACTTAAATTTGATCATATTTAGGGTCTGCCCAAAAAAGGTAAAAAGGTACTCAAGCTACAACGTAGACTGAGTATAGGACAGCTATTTATGTCCTCCATAAGCAGAAGAAATGCTTAAAACACACAAAATTCATAAGCACCCATTGACAGAGACTTAAAGCATGAAAGGGTACCCTATCACTCCAGTGAGGTTCGTATTTATATACCCCAGGCAAACAAAATAATAATCACAATATTTACTCAGTAGAGGGGAAGACCAGGAATGATTATAAGTCTACCTAGAAACCTTGGTCACATTATCCCATCAATGTACACAATGTGTCTTCAGGAGAGTGGGCATACACTCATAGAAACTATGAGGGAGGCCCATGAGAAGGAATACTCAAATGTTCCTAGTCCTAAAGTTTACAACTTTAGACTGCAGGTTTGATAACCTTGGTTCCTTCAAAAAGCAAGCTACAGCTCACAAGCCATTTCTTTGTGTACTGGTCCCTTTCCAGTCTTGCTGTTTTCCTCTGGGGTAAAGCTAATCATTCTTCCTCTGTTTCTGAGTCAATAAAGCAGTGACAAACTCCTTCAGCACACAGATACCCTTAACAGGGCTTTGAGAAAATGTTACACTCATTGGTCCTCTTCGAGAATGAAGGACGAACAACAACACTCCTGTACTGCTACATAGTTCACTTGAAATGGAGAACTGTCAAAATATCAGATCTGCAAATAATAGCAGTTTCTGTTCCAAGCCTCTTCTCAAAGTTAAGCGCAGCCTCACAGAAAACAAACTAACAAACGATTAAATTTTTAAAATGCCATCCCCATCTTTCTCCCTCTTAAACCAGAGAGAAGAGTAGGGAGCAGCACAGGAAACTTTGAGAGGTTTCTCCTCTCTCAACAGATGTCCCTAGCATGGTAAGTCCAGTTAGCTCTTCACCCAACATGAGGATTCAGATCTTAGCCAATAAATCTTAGATCTTAGACAGATCTCAGCCATCAGCTGCCCTAGCCCCTTCTCCAGCCAATCAGGAAAATAATGCCTCTCTTCCCAATCAGCAAACTCCCAGCAAAGCAGCTGTTGAGTCAGCTGTTTTAGCTAAAAATCTTTGTTTCTAGCTTCTTGTGGCTCTTTTAGTGCTCAGTTCATTCTCCTGATTCTTCTATCTTTATGGACAGTTATTTATTCCTTGAGGCAGCTGGGTGGCACAGTGGATAGAGTGCTGGGTTTGGAGTCAGGAAGACTCATCTTCTTGAGTTCCAATCTGGCCTGGGACACTTACTAGCTATGTGATTCTAGGTACGTCACCTAACCTTATTTGCCTCAGTTTCCTTATCTGTAAAATGAGCTGAAGAAGGAAATGGCAAACTATTCCGGTATCTTTGCCAAGAAAATCCCAAATGAGGTCATGAAGAGTTGGACACAACTAAAAAAAAACTGAACAACAAAATAATTATTCTTATTCTTCTCTTCTATATATGATTATTATTACATTTGTCTTATTGTTTACTAAAAGTTTTATGTAAAAGAGTCAATAGTGTCATGCTGATGAATTTTGTGTCTCAGACACCAATCCTTTTTAATGAACCCTCTCAATCTTCCCTTATCCCCTTTATTTCTTTTGGAGCAAGATTATCCTATTCCATTCACAAATAACCATGTCCAATTCATAAGCACCTTAGGATGTCAATTTCATAAATTTCAGGTACATAAAGTTCAGGTGTACTTTATTCTGTTTTTTTAATTTTTTGGATTTTACAAAAGTCCCTACCTAGGATACAGATAAATTAGGGAGTGAGATTAGCACAGGAGAATCTGTGCCTTATAAGATTCATAGCCAGATTCTTTTCATAGAATCATAGAATTTAGAGAGTTGGAAGGAATCTTGACCAACCTATAACTTAGAGGAATTCAATGGGAAGTTTTTTTAGTCCATGTAAAATATGATTCTGTTGGTAAAAAGTAGATTTACACAGAGCTGGTCAGGTACTTATCTTTTTCCTCACATAGATCTAATGTTTTCTTTGAATATTTTTACTAATATCTTTTGATTTCTTGTCATATTCATTTCTGAAAATATCCTTTAACATCCTCTACCCAATGAACCCTTCCTTGTAACAAAGAATGAAAGAAAAACAAAAGAAAGAGAAGAAAAAGAAATACAGTAAAAAGCAATAAAACATTAACTGCATTTGACAATATATGCCATACCTGTGGTGGCACCACGTGCCTATATGCCCCAGTGATTGGGGAGACTGAGACTGGGTAATAGTTGAGTTTGAGAGATCTGAGCTGCAGTAGGGGTAATGCCCATCAGGTATCCCTGCTGTCTAGAACCAATATGATGAGCCTCCAGGAGGAAAGGGCCACTGGGCTACCCAAAGAAGAGCAAATGAGCCCAGGTTGGACAAACAGAGCGGGTTAAAGTTTCCATGTCAGTTTGTGTTGGAATCAGGCCCATGAATGGCTGCTGCACTTTCAACCTGGATGAGATGGAAAGACCCAGTCTCAAAAAAAAAAAAAGGGAAGAAAAGAGATAGGGTTGCAATATTCCACACCCACAGTCCCCCACCTCTGCAAAAGAGGAAGGAGGGCATATTTTTCTTCCTTTTTCTAGACTGCCAAGGCTTCTTGGGCCTTAAAATTACATACTAAAGAACAGATCTAGTTATTTCATAGAAGAAAGCACATCTGCCTTTCTAATCACTGCTTATGACTGGGGAGGGTCTTATGATCATCTTTAATCTTAGAGTTAACACTTCTACTGCTGAAAAAAGAGGTATGAACAAGAGTTTACTCCAGATGTTGCTCCAGACACGGTGCCAAACCACAGTGAGCTGACCTTCACTCGTGTATTGGCACCAATGGAGTTCATGTCCCATGCCCGATCTGCTGATTAAAAAATAATAAAATAAAGTTGTTGGAGCTCACATCTGAATGCAACATGTTCCTAATTGGCTTATGAGGAACTTCACAGTCAACATGAGATGAAAAAAAAAATCAACAAGGAGTGAATCTCTGATGTTTGCACTGGCAAAAGTTAGCCCTATTTAGAAAAGGAACCACAGAGAACAGATGTAGGCACCTCTGGGAATGAATGAGCTAAATTCGTTCTTCTATTTCTCCCTTCTGAAGGGTGGAAAGGGGAAAGGCTGGGAGTCATTATAGTGAGAATGTATACAAAATCTGGGAATATGTGTGACTACAACTTTACCAATTGTCATTGAGAGGGGTAAGATCTTGGGGAAAGCTGGGGTAGAAGGGAGATTGTGAAGGAGGTCTCTGAGACCAGTTCCTCCCCACCATTCTTTAAACATTGGGTAGGCTCTCTCTGACCAGGAAAGAGTACAGAACTTGGAGTCGCAAGACATGAGTTTGAATCATGGTTCTGACTCTACCTATTTGATTTAAGCTCCCAGGGCCTCAGAGATATATAAAGTGCCTATAAAACGAGGCACATTGGGACAGTTGTAATGATCAGAAAAGATTGTAGGATGATAGATTTATACAGAAAGGAGTCTAGATTTCATTAGGTCCCACTCCCTCATTTTACAGAAAAAGAAAATGGCAACTAGGTGGTGCAGTGGATAGAGCTCTGGGCCTGGAGTCAGGAAGACTCATCTTGAGTTCAAATCCAGCCTCAGACACTTCCTAGCTGTGTGACCTTGCTCAAGTCATTTACCCTGTTTGCCTCAGTTTTCTCATCTGTAAAATGAGCTGGAGAAGGAAATGGCTAACTATTCCACTCTCTTTGCCAAGAAAACCCCAAATGGGATCACGAAGAGTCAGACACAACTGAAAGAACGCAATAGCTACAACAAACTAAGGCCCAGAGAGGTGAAGTGACTTAACCAAGGTCACAGAGGCAGGTGGTTTCCTTGTGGGAGTTAAATCTATCTCTCAACAACATCTACTCCCTGTTGCTAATTTTTCCATCTGGGATCAAGGAGAACAACTAAATAAACATTCATTAAATGCCTACTATGTACTCAGAACTGAGGATCCAAAGACAAGAATTACATAGCACCTGTCTTCAAGGACTTCATATTTTATAAAGTAGAAGAAGAAAAACATATTTATGTATATGTGTGTGTATATGTATACACACACACACACACACACATATATACATACACACACACAGAGAAGTAAATATAAAATATATGTTATAATTTCAGGGTGGAATAAGATCACTAAAAACTGGGGATCACAACAGGCTTCCTGTAGGAGATGGCTATTGACCTGGATCTTGAATGAAACTGGGGATTTCAAGAAGTTAGGGGGAAGAAAGAGGGTGTTCCAGGCATGGTTGACAGCTTGTGCAAAGACATGAGGCCAGACACGAAATGTCCTATGAATGATAATATATTAATGCAATGTATTAATATGTAATTAATATGTTAATATAATAACTACATGAATAGTCTGACTGTAACATAGACTGAGTGAGAAGTAATATATGATCAGTATGAAAAGAAAGATGGCAGCAAGAGTGGGTTTAATTGCAAGGATGTATAATCCCTTTTTATGACAACTCTTCAGATTCTTGAAGATGGCTATTATATCCCCCTTGAGTCTTTCCTTTTTCTGCCCAAAAATGTTTAGCTCCTTCAATTATTTCTTTGATCACATGGGTTCCAAGCCCTTACCATTCTAGTAGCCATCCTGTGGGCCATTTTGTAAAGAGCTTTGTTTGGGGGAAAAAAAACAAAGCACGCTAATGTGAGGAGTAGAAGGGAAAAAGAAATCTTTGTTCCAAGAGTTCTTAACCCAGGGTTCAACAACTTGAAAAAAATTGTAACTGTATTTCAATAAAATTGGTTTCCTTGGTAATGCTGTGCATTTGTGCATGTAGACATATTATTCTGAGAAGTGATCTCTGGTCTTCATCTGACTTCCAAAGTGGTCCAGGACACAAGAAAAGTTTAAAATCTTCCTGATCCAGAAGAAACACCATCCATCACTGTCACTTTTTAATTTTGGGCAAATCAACGAACTACAGGTGTCAAACTCAAATAGAAATGGGGCTACTAAAGCGTACTTAAGGATGCCCATGGGCTGTGTATTGGCTTAGAAAACTGTGTGTTAACATCTTCCTAATGTATTTTTATTTATTTTGGTAAATATTTCCCAATTACATTTTAATCCAGTTGGGGCCCACTCGGGAATGTTTCAGGGCACAATGGAACCGCATGTTTATTTGGTGCTTCTGGTTTAAACCACTCTGCCTCAGATTTCATCCATGTGAGAAAGGATTGTTGACCTACTTCCTGTGATTTTGTCTTGGTCTCCTTAAAGTTCCAGAAGAATGCCCAGAGTCCAATATTCCTTCTTCTCTCCTTTCCCAGAGAACCATCCAATATAACAAAGATTTTTTTTTTCAGAAAAAAAGTAAAGGTGCCCACTGTCCAGGCTATGACATGTAATTGGAAGGACAACTTATAGAGTGGGTCCATTAGGATATGTATCCATTAGGACAAATGCTGCAAATGACAAAGAGTTGGTCTTAGAACTGAACAAAAAGAGTAGAGGGTGTTGGATTGCTTTTGGGAAACCACAAGGTTCTCTTAATGACTCCAAGATTCTCTCTGAAACAAATGGCTGTCTATTAAATACCAATATTCTCATTGATTGGCGAATGGCTAATGTGGTACATGAATGTGCTATCTATTTTACAGAGGAGGAAACAATGAAGAGGAAGAACACAGAAAAGCATGGGAAGATTTACATGAACAGATTAAGAGTGAAGTAAGCAGAGCCAAGAAAACAATAAACACAATGACCACAACAATGAAAACTAGAAGAACTAGCAAGCACAAAATAATCCAAAGTAAATATTTTTGAATTACAAATAACAGGCATGACCCCAAAGAAAGGGTAGGAGAAGATACCTTCCTGCACTCCTTTGCAGTGGTGGGAGGTCCACAGGCTTGGAAGACTGTATATATTTTTAGATTTTTTTTTCTATGTAGTGATCAGTTTTGCTGATTTGTTTCTCTTCTTCCTCTTTTTTTCCTACAAATTAAATTT
Organism: Phascolarctos cinereus; assembly: GCF_003287225.1. Taxonomy (NCBI): domain Eukaryota; kingdom Metazoa; phylum Chordata; class Mammalia; order Diprotodontia; family Phascolarctidae; genus Phascolarctos; species Phascolarctos cinereus. The sequence goes on from NW_027555958.1 coordinate 438,412,370, forward strand.
TTCTTTGCAATATGGGGTGGCTTTCTGGAAGAGAGGAGGAGAAGTAATACTAGGAATAATTAGGCAACATAAAAACAAAATATTTCAATAAAATTTATTTTTAAAAAGAAAAAAAATACAAATATTCTTCCAGTAGCATAGGGGTTTGGGTCATGGAACACCATGGTCTCTAAGAGATTCAAATTGTAGATGGGCATAAGTAGGCTGCAGCACTCTGTCATCTGTGAAGAACTGAACAGGAGATGTGGTGTGAAGCATGTCATCAGAGAAATAAAATACTAAAATGCAAGCTGCTTGAGGGCAGGCACTGCTTCATTTTTGCCTTTGAATCTTTAGGGATTAGCATGGTACCTGGAAGTAAGTATTGAATGATTGTTGTTTGATTGACTGGGAAAAGAGGTGGTCCAGTCATCATCACCACCACCACCACCATCACTACCACCACCACCATCCTCCTCCTCCTCATCATCTATTCACACATAGCATTTCCATAGTACTTTAAGGTTTGCAAATATTATCTCATGTACTCCTCACCACAAACCTGGAAGGCAGGTGTTATTATAACCCCTATTTTACAGAGGAGGAAACTGAGGCAGACAGAGGTTAAAAGACTTGCCCAGGACATAGCTGTTAAGTGTCTGAGGCTAGATTTGAACTCAGGTCTTAATTCTAGGCACAACACTCTACGAACTTTGTCACCTAGTCCTACATGTGTTGAGAGTGAGGGATACCTGATAGCCAGCCTTGAGAGAGCTTCTGTGCTCTCTTGTTGTTCATGAAATGCACTAAGACCTAGAAGAAGACCCCTTTGTTGGACTCACTTCTTACGGAGCATTGACATAAGCACTTCAGCAAAAGTCATGCCGGAGTAGTAGTAGTAGTAGTAGTAGTAGTAGTAGTAGTAGTAGTAGTAGTAGTAGTAGTAGTAGTAGTAGTAGTAGTAGTAGTGGTAGTAGTAGTAGCAGTAGTGGTAATAGTAGTAGCAGTAGTAGTAGTAGTAGCAGTAGTAGTAGTAGTAGTAGTAGTAGTAGTAGTAGTAGTAGTGGTGGTGGTGGTGGTGGTGCTCCTTTGTTCTTGAAGAGGACCAGTGACTTCACAAGGATGATGTCAACGCAGGAGGAGTAGATAAGGGTAGATTGAAGGAAACACATGGGTCAGATTCCAAAGTATCATTTTTGGGTCATTGAAAGTTCAGGAAAATAATCACAATAATGATAGCTGAGATTTACAGAGCACCTTAAGTTTGGAAAAGCACTTTGTATAAATTATCTCCTTTGATCCTCACAACAACCTTGTGAGGTAGATTATTAACATTTCCATTTTAGAGCTGAAGGAATTAAGACAGAGGGGTGGCCTGGTACATGGAGTAGTTAACTTGGAGTCAAGGAGCCCTGAGTTCAAATATGGCCTGAGACACTTACTAGCAGTGTGAACTTGTGCAGGTCTGTTCACCTCAGTTTCCTCATCTGTAAAATAGGGATAGTAATAGTACCCCCTCTCCCAGTGTTGTTGTGAGAATCCCATGAGATAACATAGCATTCTGCCATCCTTAAAGAATTATACAAATGTTGTTGTTTCGATTATTGTTATCATTTTATTATAGTTCAGGGAGATAAAGGGATTTGACCAATGTCATCCAGTTGGTAAAAACCAAAAGCAGAATTCTCAAACCTAAGTCTCTGCAGACTCAATGTGTTGGTCACTCTCCACTGCCCAGAAGAAAAGATGCCATACAAATTTAGAAAAAAAAAAGCGCAACAAAAAACCCAACTCTATCATCAAGTCAGCTGCCCACCTATTAAAATGTTTAAGTTTAGAAGATTTCATTTCAGGACATATTGAAGCATTTGTCCTCAGTCTAACTTGGGATTCACAAATTTCCCTCATGTTGTGCGTGTGGTCATTTGCCATCTCTTTCTGCTCTCTATGAACAGGTCTTTCCTTGTTTGTTAGTAGCCTGGTTTATTTAGCATAGAAAGCTCTTAAAATCCACCTACATAAAACTTTGTGGTGCTGTGGGCTATTATCCGGTGTTAGGGATAGGCAAATAGGAGGCATTTTGGGTCAGTCGACCCCCCTCTCAATCTTTTCCAAACCTTTTAGGTTTGGCAAAACCTGACACGTGTTTTGCCAAACTCTTTCCTTGTAATTTGTAAACCCCTGTGTATTTTCAGGGAAATATAATCCACATGTTCCTGATTGATTTACACTTAACTCTTCTAAATGTTGTTTTGCTAGTTTGATTTGAAGTCCAAAGAGTCTTCAGAACTTGTTTATGTCGGCCTAGGCCTATTTTCTTCAAGTTAGGAAACTCTGTTTTGCTAAAAGGAAACTAACTTGAACCCCAGCAGGTTAGAAATTGAGCTAAAATTCAGCTCTCAGGAAACTGCCGTGATCTTTGACGGCACACTGAATTCCATACTCACCAGCCAGTGATGGAGCTGAAAACATCCCTGCAGGGGCAGAATATGTGGTGGGTTAGATCAGGAATCAGGGTTCTAGCATTCAGTAATTCTCTAGCCTGTGAGAATTCTGCAGCAGTCTTCAGCAGCACTTTCTCTTTTCCTGACCATTAGACTGTAAGCTCCTTGAGGATAGGGACCATATTTTTGCCCTTCTTTGCATCTGTGGGGCTTTGCACAGTGCTTGCCATAAAGTAAGAAATTTACAAGTGCCTGTCTGTGGACTGAAAATGTTGGCATTTTCCTCAGCTGCCAAACACCCTACATAATTTCTTTCAATGAGATCTAAGTTACTTAAGCTTGATTGGAAAGAGCCAGACAGTAGGGAAGGCCAGAGTTACCCAGTTTTTCTGCTTTGCCTAGAGTATTGATGTCATTTACTCATTAATTCATTCAATAAGCATTTCCTGGGCGCCTGCTATATGCTAAACACTGAGATACAAGGAAAGGTAAAAGACCATCCAAGCTTTTAAGAAGCTAACAGCCTAATGGGGGAGACCATATGCAGACCATTATTTTCAACAAGATATTTACAGGCTAAATTGGGAATAGTCAACAGAGGGAAGTCACTAGCAGTAAGGAGAACCAGGACACGCTTCTTGTAAAAGGTGGGGTATGAGCCAGCGTCAGGGAAGCTAGAGATGGAGATGAAGAGGAAGAGAATCCCAGGCCTAGAAGATTGATTGTTTGTGAAAATGCCCTGAGTGAAGAGATAGAATTTCTTATTTGAGTGTTGCTAAGTCACAGAGTACATACTGTGACCAGTAAAGTGTAGGCTGGAAAAGTCCGGTTGTGAAGGACTTTAAAACAAGATTTTGTGTCTATTCCTGGAGATAATAGAGAGCGATTGGAGCATGTCCAGCAGTGGAGTGACAAGACTGGCACATTAGAAACATCACTTTGACAGCTAAGCAGGGAGACTCATCAGCTGGTTATTGCAGTAATCCAGGTTTGAGGTGATGAGGACCTGCACCAGAGCACTGGCAGCATCAGAGGACAGGATGGGAAGTTTATGAGAGACAGTATCTACCAGACTTAGCAACTCTGGTAATGGAGAATGAGGGAATGAAGAAAATAAGCATTTATTAAGCACCTGTGTGTGTCAGGCACCGTGGTAAGGGCTTCCCAAATATCTCATTTGAGACTTGCAATGACCCTATGAAGTAGATGCTGTTATTATCCCCATTTTGGAGCTGGGGAAATTTACCCAGAGGTAAATACAAAATACATCCAAAATAACTTCAGTAGAGGGAGAGCCCTCAGGAAAGCCCTTACTTAAGTGTGTGAGCCTTGAAGAAAGCTAACATGTGCAAGAGTGGTCATGAGGAAGGAGATGATTGCAGGCCTGGGAGACAACTTCTGAGGAGGTGTGGAGGCACAGGACAAAGCGTTATGTTCAGGGAACGGCAAGTGATTCCGTTTGACTGGAAAGTAAATTGAATAGAGGAGGGGAATGGGTGGGTAAGTCATGGGAAATGAATTGTGGAAAAAACAGGCTGCAGCCTTCGTCTTTAAAGGACCAAAATAGGAGTTTGTCTTTTCTTCTAGTGGTGATGAGCTGCTTCTTGAGCAAGAGAGTGGAATGATTGGAGCTGGGCTTTTGGGATTGCCTTTATTTATGGAGCAAGAAGAGGAAGGGACAGGAAGCAGAAAGACCAGGAAATTACAGTATCCCAGAAACCAAGAGAAAAGAGGATATCAAGACTGAAGCAAGGTCAAGAAGTCAGTTAACCAGAGTAGCAAGGATGTATCTGGATTATATAAAGAAGTCAATGAGTCAAATCACTATTGAACTTATAGGCAATATCTTAAATAGTTCCTTTGTGTTTTTCTTGTTGATATTATATGAAATTTCTTCTTCTTCCTCTTCTTCATCCCCTCCTCTTCCTCCTCTTCTTCCTCCTTTTCCTTCATCATCATCTTCATCTTTGTCTTCATCTTCTTTTTCTTCTCCTCCTTTTCTTCCTCCTCCTCCTCTTCCTTCTCTACTTTTTTTTCTTCCCACACGTTGAGTGACTTATGATCACAATCTTCTCAGTTTGTCTCCCACCCTTGGTTATCATGATCATATTCTTCCTTTAAGAGGGAAGCCCCCATCATTTTACTTCTCTCTGTCATTCTTAATGGAGAGAACTTTGCTTGACTCTAACTATATTCCTTCATTCCTCACTTTCTCTCATCTGGAATTTGGGTTTATTTTTCTTCCTGCCTAACTACTTCGAATATACCAAGTCAATAAACAGATTCTCTGTGGTTACATATGGCAAACAGCTGAAATTTACAGCTGAGGGTAAAATTTCCTCATTTGGAAAAAGAAATCATTTCATGGATTTAGAAAGTGGTTATTCTGATCTCTTGGGTAAATAAAAGTGTTTTATAACCTTCTACAAATACTGATGCCTTGATTAAATTTTTATTGTGAATTATTAATTAAACTGAGGAAATGCAGAGGACTGAATGAACCCCAGACGAAATAGGCTCCAGACTGAGACACAAACCCAAGGTGAGGATGACTGAAGGGGAAGCTTAATGATAACCAATATGTAGAAAACAATCAGAGCATTTTTCTCTGTTGGATGCTCCAGGCTAGCCATGAAAACAAACCCATGTGTCTAGGCCAAGCTTAATACAAACCAAGCACTGGGCCAATGAGACAATGCACATCCCCGCCCCTCCTTTCGGGGATCTTTCTGTCTGGTTCCCGTGGGAAGCTGGCCTTTCAGAGAAAGAAGCTTTGGCTGTAGGAGATGCTTGCCTTCTCTGTGTTTAGGGACCTGGAGAGGCAAAATGAAAGGTGAAATCAGAAGGAATGTGTTGAATTACCCCATAGGGCAAATGTGTCTAGGGGCTTTTGGAAAAACCTGTACTTGTCCAGGAGATAAGAAGGGTCAAGGTAGGGGTCCTTACCTTGTTTTCTCTTATGTACCCCTTTGGCAGTCAGGTAAAGAAGACTGTGGATCCCTTCTAAGAATATGCTTTTAAATAAAAATTACAAAGGAAACAAAGTATATTGAAAAACAATTATCAAAATACTCTTTTAAAGATCAAGCCAATATATCCCAGGTTAAGAACCTTTGGCCTAAGGGGAGGAGGGAGAGAGTGACAGTACTGTTGATGCCCCGAAAACTGTGTTTACCGCCAAACTGTGGCACGGCAAAGACTTGCTTATTCATTCAATTCTTGTACTTAATGATTATTTCTTGTTGTTTACCCCGATAGAGTATAAGATCCTTGAGGACAGGGCTTTTTTTTAAATTAAAAATTAATTAAATTTTGACATGGACCATTTTTAACAGAATTACAGAATGCTGCAATTGGAAGGAACTGAAGGGATCATTTGGTCCAACCTATACTCTACACAAAAAAATTCCCTTCCCTACAGGCATTTCTTAACTCTGTGTGTGTATGTGTGTGTGTGTGTGTGTGTGTGTGTGTGTGTGTGTGTGTGTGTGTGTGTGTGTGTGTGTGTGTGATGTATCCTTCTTATCCTGGTGAATCTGTGGACTCTCCAGAACAGTGTTTTTAAATGAATAAAGTAAAATGGGTAGAATTAAAAAGAAAATGAAAAAGAAATGAATTAAAAAAAAGATATATTTTTTTAATCCAAATTCCTGGCCCCCTGAAATCTATCCACAGACCCCTTGGGGAAGTCTGTGGACCCTGGGTTCAGAACCCTTGCTCTGAAACATTCTAATTCAAACATTTTAATTAGGCTAAAGTCTTTAATCTTTCAAATCAAGCTGGTAGTTCTTCTGTCTCTCTGAATTTGCAATTCAACAGTAAAATATACTACAAGACAATTATAGTTATCAAAGGCTTAGGCCCAAGAGGTGGCCATCCAGCCTTTGCAAAAAGGCCTCCAATGAAGGGAGGCCAGCTACCTCCCAAAGCATTCCATTCAATCTTGGGGCAGCTCTCATTAGAAATAAATTTTCTTTTTCCCTGAAATCAAGCCTAATTTGACTCTTTGTAACCTCCACCCATTGCTCCTGGGTAGGCCCTCCCAGGCCAAAGAACACTCCTTTAAATTTTTATTACTATCTTTGGCTTTGACATCTCCTTTATTTCAAAATATATCCTCCCCCCTCCTTTATTATCTCTGTACCCTCAGCACCAAGCGTAGCTACAGTAGGCTTTTAACAAGTGTCTATTGAATGAATGAATTCAACAAACATTGAAATATTTTTATTTTCTTTTTAAAATTAAATTTTATTTTTTCAATGAACAAAAATGTGTTTTCTCTTCCTCCTACCTTCCCCCATAAAAAAAGAAAAATAAAGTCCTTATAAGAAATATATATGTAATATATAATATATAAATAAATAATAAGTATATGTAATATATAAATATATGTGTATGTAATATATAAGGATATGTTGTATATATAGATATATACATAATATATATGTGTGTGTGTGCATATATATATATATATATATATATATATATATTTATGTAAGCTAAACAAATTCCCATCTTGATCATGTCCAAAAAATATATGTCTTATCCTGAGGCATCACTTCTGTGTCAGGATATGTGCAGCATGGTTCATCGCTAGCTCTCTGTTATTGTGTTAATCAGATGCACAAAGATTTGAACATTCAACTTAATGCAATTCAGCAAGAGTTTATTAAAAAGTCATTGCGTGCTAGGCGTTGTGGTAGACACTAGGAATGCAAAGAGAATGATGAAAAACCATTTCTGCTTTCAAGGAACTTATACTCTCCATGATATGTAAACAGATAAGTAAATACAAGCTGATTTGAAGGGGGAGAGAACCCAGATTTATCATACAAAGGACACATTCTGTGCAGAACTCACAGTGCCAAAGGGGGACACAGTGTCTACCTGAGGAGATAAGTCTCTCCATGTGCTTTCCCATAGCTGCCCAAGTCTGGCACCATCTTGGATCTCAGGACTGGTTTTCCTCTCCATGCCTAGGCTCTCCAGTTCTCTCATTCAAGACAATGAGCTATCTTAGGAAACATCAGTGACTGACAGCACTGTGATGATCAGTCTCATCTTCTATCTGAAGCCCAGAAATATCAAAATATCCAGCATTCCCTGATGGAGCTTCAGATCCATAGTGGTGACTGCTGACTCCCAGGAGCCAAGCGGTCATCTGAATCTGAATCAGTCATAGTAAGAAGATTATATTAAGACATGATCATATTAAATGTCTACTGCGTTAGGCCCACCTGTTCTCCCTTGCACATGATAATCCATTTCCTGACTTGGGGACCTTTAAGAAGTAGTTCAGTAGCACAGTAGATAGGGTGGGGGGCCTGGAGTCAGGAAGACCTGAGTTCAAATCCTACATCAGATACCAGCTGTGGGATTTTGGGCAAGTCACTTAGCTTCTATCTTGCCTCAGTTTCCTCAAAATGAGGATAATAATAGCACATCTCCTTGGATTATTGTGAAGATTAAATTGTAAAACACTCAGCACAGCACCTGGCACATCTAATGTCTGCGCCCTTCTCTTTGTACTAGTTGCTTTGTGCCCCGAATACTACCTTGCCTTCTCAAGTGGATAGAGCACTGGCCCTGGAGTCGGGAGGACTTCAGTTCAAATCCAGCCTCAGACACATAACATTCACTAGCTGTGTGACTCTGGGCAAGTCACTTAACCCCAATTGCCTCATCCCCCCAAAAGAAAAGTGTTAGAAAAAAAGACCCAGCTCAAACACTGCCTTTTCCAGGCCCCCTCCCAGTTCCTGCTTTCTCTTTGAGATCACCTTCATCTACTGTGTCTATATCTTGTATACACATAGCTATTTACATGTTTTCTCCTTCATTAGAATGTGAATTCTGCAGAGAAGACACAGTAGTTTTTGTCTTTCTTTGTATCCCCAGAGCTTAGCATCTTGTACCTTGGTGAGGGAATTGGGGGTGAGGTAATGCTGAACTTGAGTACTCCAAGGATCGAAAGTCGGCAGCTTATTACTCATAAGCACCCAACTGTGGGTGGCACAGGCACTCAGTGAAGGGGGCTTGGGCAGACGGCGGGATGTATACCCCAACCAAGAGCTCTGTTCTTTTGGTCTTTGCTTTTCTATCTGATTATTGTTGCTGGGCAGACAGAGCGGGAAGGAGACCTTGGAGGCAATCAACACTGGGTGATTTGTACTGGTCCTCCCCACCCCACCCCAACCACCCTTATCAACCACAAGGACACTGTGATTAGTCAAGTTCTCTAAGCCTACATTCATAGATAGCGGAAGGTTGCTTACGCTGATAGTTTAACAGCCTTGCTTTCCTAACTCTAAATGGAGCTGACCAGAGCAGTTATTGGGTACATGAAAAACTACCCAACATATAGGTGAGTCAATCAATGATCAACCATGGAGTCACCGCTGTGATCTAGGGCCCAGCAATAAGTCAGTCCTCATAGTCTGGCCCACAGTATTCATAATCAATGTTTGCTGACAGATTGACTAGGGAGTCCAGTTCTTGGCACTCAGGGAGGTAATCCATGTTAACTAACACATAGTCCCTGGCTCTGTGGATTTTGCCATGTTAGCAGGGAATGTTGCATTCATATAAAAAGCCAGAATGAAAAAATAGAGCATGATAGGTACCCATGAAATGTGCCCTAGGAGGGCTGAAGAAGGAAGCTTCCTACCCAGGGTAGGATGCTGCTATGGCTTGGCAGATCCCCTGTTATCTAGATTTTCTAAACCATATATGACAGATTAGTGGCATTTTTAAAAAAGATATATTTCACCCAAGTGGGATTCAAGCTTTGTGCCCAAGGGTATCAGTCCCTTCTGCATTCTGCTGTGGGCAGTCATTTCTAGATACTGAATGGGGATCAAAATAAAACCATTTGTTCTGGGGTCAACACGGACCCATCAAAAGTAAAATGGATGGCTGATTCTCTGGCAGTGGGAAGGCACCATGGCTCACAGTGATCAGAAGCCAAAGCCACCCTTTCTCTTCCTCATTCACAGAGGGTGTAGGTAAGATTTGTCCTCAACAATGGCATTTCCAGAGGCAGGCCCTTCTCTTCAGAACGGCAGAAGAAAAAGGGAACTTTGGCATTAGAAATTGCTATTGTTTTCTTTAGAACAGCTAAGTGGTGTAGTGGATAGAGTGCCAAGCCTGGAATCAGGAAAACTCATTTTTCTGAGTTCAAAACCAGCCTCAGACACTTCCTAGCTGTGTGACCCATTTAACTCTGTTTGACTCAATTTCCTCATCTGTAAAATGACCTGGGGAGGAAATGGCAAACGGCTCCAGTACCTGGGCCAAGAAAACCCCAAATGGGGTCACAAAGAGTCAGACACGACTGAACAGCCACAAAACCATGTTGTTTGTGCTCACTGGCTTCCTGTAGCTCTCAATGGCTATCCACGTCCCCACACATGCCTGTATTGCCTGGCAAAGCTTATACATTTGTTTGGTCTTCATTTCTACTAAATTTAGAGCTCGTGGAAAGTGGTAAATTGGCATCGCTGTGTGCTAGCATGACGTCACACAAATAAGTCTGAAGATATCGATTACTAAGAACCCTGTAAAGATAAGACGAATGGTTGAAAGAATTGGAAGACACTGTTTCCTCATTAATATCTGCCAGGAATCATTTGTTTAGAGGGAAGATGAAGTGCCCAGGAACTCTCAGAGAGAAAATTGGGTGAAGAATCAGGATGATTGGTTTCTCTTTGGGTATTGACACAGATTTCTTCTATAGCCTTCAATGATTTGTTGATTCATTTATTAAGCTCCTATGTCCCAGGCACTGTGCTACAACACAGTTCTGCCCTCGTGAAGTTTACATTCTCTTGGGGAAAATCAACCTATACCCTGATAAGTCAACACAAAATCTGTACAAAGTAAATAAATACCAAGTAATCCGGTGGGGGCTGGGCGAGAGGCTGGGGAACTGCAGTGGCAACTAGGAGAATCAGGATAGGCCTTTTTTACGAAGCAGAGCTTTCTAAAGCATAGACAGGGGTAAGTATGAAATGCATTCCAAATATGGAGCCCTGCCTATGCAATGTCACAGATGTGAAAGATGAAATAGGATGGCCAGTGTGACAGACAGCCAGTAAGCTAGTTGGGAGGGATTCTGGAGTTAGGTCAGGAGACTATAATGAGCCTGAAAAGTAGACTAGAGTCTGAGGATGTCGATGCAGACAGAGTGAAACTGAGTCTAGAGTCAAGAATCTGGTTAAGAGATGGGGTGGAGAAAGAAAGAGGGCGAAAACTGCCCGTGGCTCAGATAGATGGTTTGATTTGAATTATCTGGCTTACTTGTATAATTATCTCTACATTGGCCATGTCCACCAGACTACTGCCTCAGCTCATTGAACAAACATGTTTTAAGAATATGCTATATGCCAAGCATTGTGCTAGACCCACTGAAATAAGGAAAAAGGGAAAAATTGACTTGCCCAGTGTCCCACAGCTAGTAAGTATCTGAGGTAGGATTTGAACTCAAGACTTCCTGAATCCATGACCAACACTACAGCCACTACATGGTCTCAACATGTTTCTCCTCCTCATGTGGCAGATTCTATGAGGATGCCGAAGGAGTAGAGTTGGGACCACTAGGAGATTTGGACAAAGGAAGGAAAGCTGAGGAAGGGGGAGTTGGTGAAGGAGGTGGCACCCTTCTTTTGCTTCTGTTCTACAAAGATCTATGAGGCAATGTGTCACAGTGGGTAGAGTGATGAATCAGGATCAGGAAGATACAGGTTTGAATCCAGTCTCAGACACTTACTAGCTGTGTGGCCCTGGGAATATCTCTTAATTTCTCTGGGCCTCAGTTTCCTCATCTGTAAAATTGTGGGGGAGGCTGACCTAGGTAACTTCATCCTAAACTCCTACAAGTTCCTCTGCTTACAGAGCCTTCCAGACTCCTTCTTTAAGCCTTCCTTTTAAGTGACTGTGACTTATGGACCCGTTTACGTGGCTAGAGTGGGTAGATGAATTTCTGACCAAGCCCCATAAAAATGAAGAGAGGCCCCACCAGTTCTCTGTGATTCTTCTCCCCACTACCTCTTTTGGAGATGGCAGTTATTGGGTGACATTGCCCATGGGGAGTGAGATAAACCTTGACTCAGATGGAAGCCGTTACCACCGAGCTATTGCCAATGTATCTGGGTCTCTAATCTAGCCCTGCCCAGATCTGAACTTACAGCCAGATAAACTGCTGGATGCCCAATTTTAGTTTATCAAGTTCTAAATAATTATCGGGGGCAATTATCCCACTATGAGACCTGTGGCCATGAGAGATAACAACAGGCTTGTGGCTCTGAAGCTGTTTGTTGCTAACCCTGAAAAATGCATCCTCTTTTCCCCCTGTCTTAAGCTTTAAGGAGATCCAATGGTCCAGCAGGAAAGCGACCCCCCCCGTCTCTCTCTGTCTCTGTCTCTGTCTCTCTGTCTCTGTCTCTCTGTCTCTCTGTCTCTGTCTCTCTCTGTCTCTCTGTCTCTGTCTCTCTCTGTCTCTCTGTCTCTCTCTGTCTCTCTGTCTCTCTCTCTGTCTCTCTCTCTGTCTCTCTCTCTCTCTCGTGTGTGTGTGTGTGTGTGTGTGTGTGTGTGTGTGTGTGTGTGTGTCTCCTTTTGCTGGCATCAGAAAATGAAAACCATGGGGTATGGACACATCCCAAGAAGTCCCTTTAGCATCCCAGGGATGTTTGCTAGTACTACAACCATAGAATAAGAAGGCTGCTGAATATTTGAGGTCCTATTCCTACCTTCTCATTTAGCATATGAGGAAGAAGAAAACCAGAGATTGGCACACTATTAATTGATGATAAACCTAGGAATAGAATTCATCCTTCCTGTCTCCCAGGCTAGCACTCTTTCTATAATCACCATCGCCTCCTGCCTGGATTAAACTCTTAATTGGCCTCCCTGCCTCTGGTCTCTCTCATTATGAATTTATTCTCTGTACATAATTTGAAATTTAAATTTCTAATGCACAGGTTTGAATATGTCACCTCCCTGACTGCTCAAGCATTTTTAGTGGTTCCCCTATTTCTCCTCGGATAAGATACAAACTCTTCTGTTGCTTAAAACCCTTCCCAAGTCGGCTCCAACTTACATTTTCTGGTCTGATTTCATATCACTCCCCCTGTGTTCCAGACAAACTGGACTACTTGTAGGCCATGGCATTTCTATCTCCTACCTCTGCACCTTTGCATAGTCTTATGGTCCATGACTGGAATGCATTTCCTCTGGGAATCCTTAGCCATCTTTCAGGCTTAGCTCAACTGTCCTCTCTACAAAAAAGCATTTCCAGATCCTCCCACTTTCAGATGTTAGCAATACTTTCCTGAAGCTATTTTGTATTTACTAATCTATGTGCATATTTGCTCCCTCTTCCCCTTCCCTGACCCCTCATGAAAGCTCTTTAAGGCCAGAGATTTTTTTTCCTTCTTGTCTCTGCACCCCTAATGCCTAGCACAGGCCTGCCATATGGTAAGTCAGTTAGGCAGTCATTAAGCATTTATTATTGACTGACTGATTGCTAAGCACATAATGAATGCTTGTTGAAGAGAATCCTCGGGAGATTTATAAGAAATGAATAGTAGTCATACATGCCTGATTTTCTAGCAAAGAGATAGACTAGAGCAGTTTTCAAAATGTGAACCAACCATGAGGGTCCTCTAGAGGATCTGAGGCCTGGTGACTTGAAGGATTCTTGTTCATAAATCAACATAATCTGCACATTACTGGGTGAATTAATAATTTACTTGAGCTATTCAGGAAAAGAGGGGCACTGGGATATAGTGGAGAGAAAGCCAGCCCAGACCTCAGAAAAACCTGGGTTCCATGTCTTGCCTCTGATATATTTTAGCTGTGTGATCACGGACAAATCTGACCTCTTGGTGTTTTAGACATCTCTCAAAGAGTATGTGATGGATATGCTTTGGTGGGAGGAGTTGCCCGCTCTGATCCCAGGACGACAGATCTACACGACGCCTGGCGCCCTCATTTTAAAGGAGACTGAGGTCCACAGAGGTTGTGACTTGCCCAAGGTCACACTAGTCAGATCAGAGTTGGGATTTGAAGCCAGGTCCCCTGAGGCAACATGGTATAGAGGTAAAAGCCTGGATTAGGATTCAGAAGACCTGGTTTTAAATCTTGCCTCTGCCACTGTGTGACCCTGGGTAAGTCATTGAATTTCTGGACATCATTTTCCTCATCTGTAAAAGGAGAGGGGTTGTACTTGAGGGCCTCTGAGCTCCCTTCTAGTTCTTAATTTTTTAAATTTTTATTTATTTATTTTTAACTTTTTATTATTATTTTTTTTATTTTTAGGCAATTGAGGTTAAGCGACTTGCCCAGGGTCACACAGCTAGTAAGTGTCAAGTGTTTGGTCTGAGGCTGGATTTGAACTCAGGTCCTCCTGACTTCAGGGCCGGTGCTCTATCCGCTGTGACACCTAGCTGCCCCCCCCCTTCTAGTTCTAAATGTACAGTCCTAAGATTTTATACCTTCCAAGCCAGTGTGACCAATCACAAGTCTGAACCAAAAATAAAATAAAATACAGCAAAACCAAACTGCTTTGTTGGTATCTAATAAAAAGTCGCCGTGTCCCTTCTGTGAATTCTAGCGGATGCTCTTGTGGAAGTGGGAAAGGAAAGGAAACAAGCATTTATTAAGCACCTACTGTATGCCAGGCACTGAGCTAAGTGTGGATCCTCACAATGACTGAACTCCATTCTGCAGGTGAGGAGATGAAGGCAGACAGAGGATGAATGGCTTGCCCAGGATCACTCACGTGGTTAGTTAAGCATCTGAGGCCATATTGGAGTTCAGCTCTTCCTGAGCTGTGGATTGTTCTGTGGATTGTGCCACCCAACTGTGGCTGCCATGGAGGAAGCAGGATGCATGCAGCATCACCGCCCCTGTCCGTGGGGTCCATGCCCTGACATAACCACTGGCTTGCCAGGTCTTTTACAGGCCCTTTCGAACTCTGGAGATAAATAATGGCATCTCTTTCTCAGCAACCTCTGAATGTGGCCGTGTTGGCATTTCCAACACTAGGTGGTGCAAGAGGCCCAGGTACCTCAAAGAGCGAAGCTTGTTTGGGACTTTGGAGGCTTTCAGGAGGCCCCGGATGCCAGCCAGCCTGGCTGCCTCGTGGGGTTGGCAGAGAGCCTCTGCTGCCAACGCGGGGCTTTCTTGCAAGGGTCGAGATGTTTGCTGGTCTTCTCTCCCCCCCCCCCCCCCAACTGGGCTTCCCATAAAATGCACAGATCTGCTGTGATGACGAGGTTCAGGCGTTTTTCTAACCCGGTGGCTTGGAACAGAAAATCCCAGTACTCAGCCTTTGCAATCCAAACCGATAAGAACTGGGGTTTGCCTCCCTGCTGGGGTTCATCTCCCTTGGGCATTAAAAGTTCACCTGCTTCTGGTGACACAATTTAGAGCTTCTCTGCCTTTCTCTCTCTCTCTCTCTCTCTCTCTCTCTCTCTCTCTCTCTCTCTCTCTCTCCCCCTCTCTCTCTCCCTCTCTCTGTGTCTCTCTCTCCCTGTCTCTCTCTGTTTCTTTGGCTCTCTCTCTGTCTCTGACTTTATCTCTATCTCCATCTGTCTGTTTTTTTCCCTCTGTCTCATTCTGCTTTGATCTGTCTCTGCCTTTCTGTCTCTGTCTCATTCTGCCTTTATCTCTGTCTGTTGGTCTCTGTCTCTGTCTGTACCTGTGTGTGTGTGTGTGTGTGTCTGTCTGTCTGTCTGTGTGTATATCTCTCTGGCTGTCTCTCTCTGTGTCTCTGCCTTCCTCTCTGTCCGTTTTTCTCTGTCTCCTTCTGCCTTTATGTCTGTCTGTCTCTTTCCCTCTCCTCCCTCTCTTTCAGGACCATATTAACCTCATTATTTGTATTTTTTAAAAAGCTTCACTTAAATGAAGAAATCAGGCTCACACATGACGTGAGGCTGGAGTGAGGGCCTTAAAAGGCTGACCTTTGTTACAAAGTGGATGATGGCACTCTCCGAGGGCTGCCGATCGATTAGGAGGGAGACCATAGGCCTGCGTCTTCTCAGTCAATGCCTAGCAGAGCTGGATGGAGGATATTTAACCAGGTAAGTGGCTGCCGGGAGTTTGTTTCTCCCCAGGCTGCTGCCGACCCTCCCTGCCCCTCTTGTGAGCTCCAGCCCTGGCTGAAAGAGTGAGGATGCCCATCTCCTCGAGGGAGCATGGCAGAATAACATGTCTGCTCTGCTGAAACACCAAGAAAGGCAAGGAGTATGTGCCAAATGCTACACTTCACTGCAGTTCATTCAGTCAATTGGAATATTATGGCATGCATTAGCCATGTGAGGCTTTTGATAGGGGTTTCTGCTCAGCTCTGCTTTTCTAGCAGATGTTATTTGCCTTCCTTAGATTCCTGCCGGGCTTCCCAATTGCTTCTCGCATCATAATAAATCTCTCAGACTGTGGGCTTCAAAGTCTCCCTCTTCTCACCTCTCTTTCTTCTTCACCTCCTACACCTCAGACTGGGTACCTGGAGAAAGCACCAACCAAAGCCCTTCTTGGCCCTCGATCAGCTCCGGGTCCCCATTTCTATGTCCTTTCTGTTGCTGTACCTTGACACGATGTGGAATGGAGGGAAGAATTCAGCCTCGAGAATCAGAGGCCTCGGTCAGGTGATGATCAGAAGAGTCACAGCTTAAGGGCACCTGGGGTGGCACAGTAGATAGAGCTGGGCCTAGAGTTAGGAAGACTCATCTTCCTGAGTTCAAATCCAGCCTCAGATGCTAGCTGTATGACCCTGGACAAATCACTTAACTCTGTTTGTCTCAGTTTCCTCATCTGTAAAATGAGCTGGAAAAGGAAGTAGCAAACCACTTCAGTATCTCTGCCAAGGAAACCCCAAATGGGGTCACGAAGAATCAGACACAACTGAAAAATAATTATACAACAACATAAGTTACGTTACTTTCCCCTTTTCCCTTTAATATTTAACTAAATCACCCACACATGAATAAAAAAATTGCCCTCTTTGTAACACGGTACAAGAGAAAGAGCCCTGGATTTAGAGTCAGGGGACCTGAGTTCAAATCCTAACTTGTTTATTTACTACCTTTTATGGTCTTGGGTAAGCCATTTAATGTCTCCAGGCTTTGGTTTCCATATCTGTAAAAAGGAGGTTCCAGTCCCTTCCAATTCTAGATGGATGTGCCTATGGTATCCATGAGATGTTTAAAAAAACCAGCTGGAGGGAAGGCCTCTAGCTTGTTGGGTATCAGATACTCTCTGGAAGAGTTATAAAAAAATAGGGCTACAGAAGCTCACGGGATGGGAAGACATGGAGGACTTTGACCCTGTGGAGGTCTGGCCCACACCTGTGATGTGGATCCATTCATTGAAGGAAGAATTGAGGAGAGCCTAGGATGACGAGACATGGTTCCTCAGATGGAGGTTTCCCTTCCCCTGATGGGATGCATGAGATCCTCTGTTCTGTAAGGAAGAAGGAGAAAGGCTGCCATGATACATGTCCCTTTTCATGTCTCTTGGGCAGGTTTGCTAAGTCATTTTAGATGACTGACTTGACTTTGGAAGATTTCTATCTCCTTCGCTTTAAGTTTGGGATCTCCTGCTTCAGAGAGATATTTGGAGAAAAGTGATGTCATGCCATAGAAAGAGCAATGAGGTTGGAGTCACCTTGGGTGACCTTGATTCACCTCTGAGCCCCAGTTTGCTGCTCTCTAAAGTAAGAAGATCCAATCAGAAGACCTCTAAGCTACCTGTCAACTCTAAATCCACGAACCCATGACTGGTTATGGACCCTCCTGTCTGAAAGGAATTTTTTTTTTAGGCAGTTGGGGTTAAGTGACTTACCTAAGGTCACATAGCTATAAGTATCAAGTATCTGGTCTGAGGCTGGATTTGAACTCAGGTCCTCCAGACTCCAGGGCAGGCCCTCTATCCATTGCATCACCTAGCTGCCCTGTCTCTATCTTCAAACAGGCTGTGCCCCCTGCCTGGAATGGTCTCCCTCCTCATTTCTACACAATGGGAATCCCTACCTTCATTAAAGATTCAGCTGGAGTGCCTTCCCCCATGGGAAATCTTCCCTGATTTCCTCAGTTGTTAGTACTTTCATTACTTTTAAAATAATTAGTTTTACTTTAAAAACATTAAAAATTACTTTTTAAAAAAATCTATTTTTTTAAAAAAAATTACTTATCTGCCTATGTGTTGCTTTCCTCTCAGCAGAATGTAAGCTTCTTATGGTCAAGGACTTTTTTTCCTTTGTCTTCCCTAAGCACAGTGCCTGGTTCAAAGAAGGTCTTTTCTTCCATAACTTCCTTCAAGATTGCTCAAATCCCACCTTCCTCAGTAGGACTTTCCCTGTCTCTGCATCACAGCTCCCTCACTTCCCTCTGAGTTTTCCTTCCACACATATCTTGTATGGACCTGGTTGTTTGTATGACATCTTCTCCTTTAGAATGGGAGGTCCTTGAGGTCTGAGACAATGTTTTGTTTTTCTTAGCATCCCCAGTACTTACCACAGTGGCTGGCATAAGATACATACTTAATAAATGTTTGTTGACTGGCTGATTGACAATCAATCTTTGTTGAATCAATGAATTGAATTGAATTGCCTTTGATGAAAAGCTAGGGTTGTTAAAAAAAAAAAACCAAAACTTCCTACAAAGAGCCAGTTGATGTATTTCTCTTGGTAAACAGTTCTGAATGTCTAGTAACCAGGGTATGACGTTCTTACTTTTATCTCAACTAAGTCCTGCTGGCAAATAGATCAGGGAACTTTCCAAAAATGGTCCAATGTAAATCCCTCCTTTTATTCTGTACAAGTCTTCAATGGACTGGTTAGGCAGTGGCAGTCCTCAGCTTCCCAGTTTATAATGACCCTAATGCCTTGGCTCTGTAGAGTGCTGGAGCAATCTCTATGTACTTTAATCTAGATTAACTCCTGTGAGCTTCACAACATTCCAGAGAGGGGGGGCAGTTATTATTATCTCCATTTTATTAATGAGGTTACTCACAGACTCATCAGCTGTTAAAGCTGAAAGAAACCTCAAAGATCACCTAGTCTATCTCACGTCCTGTGATAGATAAGGGAACGCAAACAGAGAGAAGTTGAATGACTTTCTCAAGGGCACCCATTGAGTCACTGCATCAGATCCAAGCCTCCTAAACGCTTGTCAAGTGCTCTATACCACAGTGTGTTTTTGGATCCCCTAAAGTCCTAAAACCCCTGTAGCAATGGAGCTCTACGTGTTGATCTCCAAGGATGGAGTTAGGGTCTTTAAGTCGTTGCTATGAAACTTCTCAGGACCATCAGCTCTCATATTTGTAATGGATCTCAGGGGCCATAACCAAACCTTGACCTGAACCATAAATCATACATGACAGGTAATCAGTCAGTTTCTGCTTAGAGATGTCCATTGAAGGTCCATTACCTCCCAGGGCAACCATTTCCCTTTTGAAGGGCTCTAATTATTAGAAAACATTTTTCATGTATTTTTATTATTTTCATGTATCATATTTATACATCAATGTATATTTATATATTATTATATATTTTCTTATATAGTTTTAAATGTACCTCTCTGCAAATGCCACTCATGATCACCCTTTTTTGGAACCAAACAAAACAAGTCTCATCCTTTGTCCACAAGATAATGCTTCAGATACTTAAACATTGTTTTCATGTTCCCCCTCTACTACCCCAAATCTTTTCTTCTGCTGTCTAAACATTCCCCATTCCTCCAACCAATCCTTACACGACATGTTCTCCAGTCCTATCGCCAGCCTGGTTGCTGTTCTCTGGACAGATTTCCAGCTTGTCTATATCTTTACTAAAATGTGATATGGGGATGGTGGCACTATCACACAATTCTGGACAATACATCTCTCACTGCAGCTTAGGAAAGCATCAGCCCTTTGGGCTGCCATGCCACACAATGACCGCTCATAATAGGCTTGCAATTCACTAAAATCCCGAGATCATTTTTTGAAAGGATTGTTGTCTAGCCATACCTCCCTTATTCTTTTTATTTTATTTTATTATTATTATTTTAGGCAATTGGGGTTAAGTGACTTGCCCAGGGTCACATAGCTAGTGTCAAGTGTTTGGTCTGAGGCAGGATTTGAACTCAGGTCTTCCTGACTTCAGGGCCGGTGCTCTATCCACTGCTCTATCCACGGGGCCACCTAGCTGCCCCATACCTCCCTTATTCTGTACTCGAGAAGTCGAATATTTCAGCCCAAGCATAGAACTTTACATTTAGCTTCATTACATTTTAGCCACAGTGATCTATCCTGATGTTAATGTTTTAACCTGTTAAGATCTTTTTGGGTCCTGATTCTTCCTACAATGTCTTTGCTGTTCCTCCCAGCTAAATGTTATCTGAAAATTCTACAAACATCACTACTATAGTTTTAACCAAGTCACTGACAATTATTTAATAGAACAGTACCATTCCCTTAGGGCCTTCCCTCCTGCTATGTTGATATTAACCCATTGATACACTTTGGGTCTGATCATTCAATCAGATCTTTATCAGCTCAGCTGTATCACCTCCTGGCCCAAAACTCTCCATCTTGTTCAAGATTACATTGTGAGAGAATGTTAATTGCTTTGCTGAAATCTAAGAATGCTGTGTCTACAGCTTTCCCCTCACCTGCCAACCTACCCATCTAGCTACTCTGCTAAAGAAGAAATGAAATTAGTCTGGCATGATGGAGCCATGCTGGCTTTTAGTAATCACTGCTTCCCTTTCTAAAAGCGCACAAACTACCCTTTAACTGACGTATTCTAGAATTCTGCCATGAAGAGAAATCAGGCTCACCGCTCCAGCAATCAAAGAAGGGTTCAAGTCAGGAGTCAAATAGCCGTCCAGTTTGGGCTCAGATTTGAGCAAAGACTCCCGTAGGATATTAAATGGCTTTGAACTGGCTTTTCTTCCCTTTGTGGTTGGAGACCATGGCTCTTTGGTCTACTGGGGAAAACTGGACTTCTCGTTAATAAGAGCAACATTAGTAACACATCTAGTCATATCCTAATGTGAGTGACTTGGTTTATTAATGCACTACTAAAGATGGTTTCTTAACTTGCAAGACAGCCTTAAACAGTATTTCATTTAAAACTGGTTTAATTATTTTTAAAAGACGGCCCAATTAAAAGCTATATGCTTCCTCTATGTATGTCTTTATGCATATATCCATATATATGCATGTGCTTAGCAATTTAATTACATGGAATAAATAATTTACTTTGGAAAAACACTAAGGAAATTTCTATTGCTGCAATCTAAAATTGGGTCATCTCCAATGAGGATGGAGGAGGTAGAAAGTGATGGCTTCCTGCTGGCTTCTAGCAGGGGGCAGCTCTGGCCTCGCCAATCACCGTGCTGTTATTAGATGTCAAACTGGGGTAGAGGCTGCTGGTGACCTCTTTACTCTTCTATTCCTCACAAGAGTGATTTCTTTTGTTTTTTGAAATGGAGCACCCAATCCCCTTCAATGCAAGTACTACTTTCAACACATCATCTTCTCTAATTCCTTCACTTACTTGTGAATTAATTGGAATGTATTTTCTATCTACTCAACTGTTTCCATGTTGTTTCTTCCCAGTAGATAGCAGGCTTCACAGGGACAGGAGCCCTCTCATTCTTTGTTTCCCCAGTGCTTAGCACAGTGCCTGGCCCCAAACAGATATTTAATAAATGCTTACTAAACTGAGGTACACTGAATCAAATTGGCTGGAGAGGTCTGGTCTTTGGGCCTTGGTTATCAGAGAGCTGACTGCCTAGCTTCTCTAATAAGCAAACATGTTCTCCTTAAGCAAAACAGACCAAGTTTATCTGGATTGGATTTAATTTTGCTTTAGCTTTTCTTTAAAGGGAAGAGGTGAAAAGTGGTTATTTCTGCACCAACTATTTCAAAAGCAAGTTACCATCTACCCCTCTGGGTGATTGGATGATGTTTGTCACCATAGGGCCCACAGGACTACTTCGAACAGTTATTTGGTGGGTTTTTTCTTTCAAAATTACCCAATGTTCCTTTAAGGCCCATTTAGCTGCAGGTTTTGTTTATTCTCCCGGCAATCAGCGTTTAAAAGAAGACAAACAAGCATTTTTCCTGGTCTTTGAATCCCTGCCGATCCCTCCCTTCCTCCCCCAGCTGAACACCTGAAGCCAAAGGGTCTAGCCGAGTCCCTCAGTAACCCAAATCCCCTTCGTGGGACCTGCCCTCCTCCTTCTATGGAGCTGGAATGAGAAAACTTAATAGGAGTAAATGTAATTTCAAGAATTGCAAATGATGTTAGAAATTTGCAATGCAATTAGCATCACTGGATTTGGCACTCCTCTGAAGGCGAGAAACTCCTCCGTGCACGGCAAGGGCCTCCACGCAGGCTCAGTCTGCACAACCTGAGCTGGCAGCTGCTTGGGATCATATTTAAGTAAGGATGGGTTGGCCTGGTTTCCTTACTCAGATGCTGCTTGCTGCTGCTGGCAGCCCCTCATTGTTCCTTTTCTCTCAAATTCAGTTGGGTAGGTTTGGTTCCTGGGTCACTTCTCCAGCTTCTAGCAGAAGGCACATCCATCGTCTTTGAGGCCCTCAGCAACCCTACAGGATGCATGGTACCACTTCAGTAAATGGACATCCAGGGGTGTGTTGGGTTAACCAGCTTCTACTAATGCCAACTCAGTATACCTCCTCCCTCCATCTTCCTCCTACAGTTTCCTAAAGCTATAAGGCCCTCAGAGCCCACATATTCCAACTCCCTCCTTTACAATGGAGGTTCTTAACCTGGGGCCCAGAGGCCCCTGAGGGGGTCTATAGATAGATTTCAGTTGGTCCATTAATTTGAACGGGAAAAAAATACATCTTTATTTTTGCTTGCCACTAACTGAGGTTGAGTATTTCCTTTGATTATTTATTAAAAAACAAACACATTACTTGGAGAAGGGGTCCATCAGCTTCACCAGACTTCTAAATGGATCCATGACACAAAAAAAGGTCAAGGATTCCTACTTTATAGATTAAGAAACTCAGAACCAGGGAAGTTAAGAGACTCGATGAAAGGTTGCACGGATAAAGGCTGAAGAGAGACTGGAACCTGGGTCCCCTCACTCCTGAGCCAGCAGTCCATCCATTCTATCATGTTTCCCACCACCCCACCCCCTTTCCTTCTCTTTGTTTTTCTTCTAATTAAGCTAGACCAGCAAGTGGCAAGCAGAGGCATCGCGGATTTACTTATTTCTGCCTGGTGGCATTCATCATCACAGAAACTAGGAACTGTGTTCTAGACCAAAAGAATGAGAGACAGAGAGAGGGCTTGGCTTCTGAACAAACCCACAGCTCTGTTTTTCTTAGAATTTTTTTTTTTTGCCATCTGGAAAATTAACGCTGGCTAGGGATCGGAACCTTGTTAGCCGCTTAAGTGATTGCAAAATCCAGAAGCTGTGTCCTGAAGGGTCTATAGAATTCAGTGTAGGCTTCCACTCGGGTCCCTCCCCCTCTTTCAAGTAAAGAGCAAAGAAATCAGAAGCTTGTGAAGGGGGGAAGTGAAGAAGGGCTTCCAAGATTCCAGATGTGCTTGTGAGACAACATGTTATGGGGCAAATTGATCTCACCCCTGGGAAACTGGAGATTTTTTTTCCCCCAAAGTTCTTGTCTGCAAAGCAGGCTAATGCTATTCCATATTAGTGCATTAAAGTGTGGCCTTATTAATTCAAACATAAAGGCAACAAAATAAGCTGTTAAATTTAAAATATAATACATATATAATGAGGGAAATGTGTGAAAGCTTTATTCAAATGAAAATACAGAAGTGTTTGAACTACTGAGGTATCTTTTGTGTTGAGTTATGAGCATATGTAATAGATTTAATTATTAATTTCCCCATTGTTCTATGCACACAGACAGGGTTCAAGGCACAGTCATTCTCTAGCTTTCATAGATCTAATTTGTATAATTATTGCCTGAATAAAGAATTGCTCCAATTCCTAGCTTTCTTCCTTCGCTTCATCCTCTCCCCCACCCCAACTCCAATACTACTTCAATGCTACATTCCAAAAGGGGACACCTGCCATTTCTTTAGTCAGCTGATCTTCTGGGCTGATGGAGTGAGCCACTGCCGATGACGTCCCCTTTCAAGTCTCTTTTGTCTAAGTGAATTATCGTGCCTCCTTTTAATTTTATTGAACAAATTACATTTGTCAAGGTCTATCTTTGTAAATAAATGATAACTCGAGACACATGGATGTGTATTTCTGCTGTTCAAGGGCTCTCTCGTTCCATTTCTGGGAGGCAGATGAACATGAAACAAAGGAAAAACTTTCCTCTAAAAGCAATTATCTTTCTGCATTCCCATCAGTATAATTATATTGCAGGGAATTTTAAGAAGCTGGGGAAGGAGAATTGAATGTTTAAAACTGTGTTGGCTGAATTGTTATGTAAAAGTTGAGCAGGCTGTATTGCATCATAGGAGGGTATAAGCTCACTGCTGGCTGAATGCCTCCCAGTCCAGTGGGGGAAGGGGGAAGGAGACCAGATGTAGGCATGTGCCCACCCAACCATTTCTCTTGAATAATATTTAATGTTGGCTCTGAAACTTGAGGGCTGGAAGCAAGGTGGCTGTCGATAAAGAGACAAGAAATAGGGTGGCCATTTTCCATGAAATGGTTCACTTTGAAAACCTTCTTTGGCCCCTGGCCAGTCCAGTAACCTAACCAGTTTATGGTCTGATCCAGTAGGGTTGACGGAGCATGGAGTAGCCTGTAAATGCACAGTAATGGAAGTGTCAATGAGAATGACACAGGAAAAAGAGAATAGCTAGTTTAGAAATAGGAGTGCAATTTGGGTGACTGCCATGATACTGTGTCACTGCTAGGCAACCACGTTGGTCATTTTATCCTTGGCCTCCATTAAAGAAAGTCTGGTAGGAGCAAGACTTGCTTCAGTGGGTTCTTTCATATCACTCATTTTCTTCTGGTCTAATGGAAAGACAAAATGATTTAGAGTGAGAGGACCTGAATTCAAATCCTGATCTTATCTTGTTTTATTTTTGCCTTTGTATCCCTAGTACCTGAGAGACAGCATGGCACAGTGTAGAGGCCAGACAGACCTGGGTTTGAATTCTACCTCTGATACGTCCTGGGTATGTGACCCTGGCCAAGTCACTTAAATTCTTAGTGTTCAAGTCAGTTTGAATACTGTAAGTTGCAGAGGAGGTGCTGACCATCACTGGTGGACAGAGATTACTCACAAAGGCACTCCCTGCCCCAGTGATATCACAGATCTGTGAAATGAGAAGATTGGACTGGAGACTCTCCAATGTCACTTCTGGCTCAAAATCTAAGATTGCTGATGGGCTATTTTTCCAATGTCCATCAGCTAGTTCACTAAGGGATAGGGAGAATTAATTAACAAACATTTCTTAAGCACTTACCATGTGCCAGGCACCATGCTAAGCACTGGGGATACCAAAAGAGGCAAGGAGCTTACAGTCTAATGAGGGAGACAACATGCAAACAAATATGTAAAAAGCAAGCTACATACAGGATAAACAGGAAATAGTTAGCAGGGGGAGGTCACTGGAATTAAGATTGAGAATTTTGGAAGGTTCCTGTAGAAGGTCAGGTTGGCTAAGTTTTGGCCAATAGGACTAAATGATGAGACTGAAGATGGGCCAAAAATGTTGTCAAGGGATATCAGAAAAGGGAAGTGATAAGAAGTGAATTGAGAAGAGCATGATAATCATCACACCAGAACAAGAGAGTAGCAGCATGAATGGAGGAAATAGAATATTCCCATCGATGCTGGTGTTGTGCCTCTGATCATGGGCTCCATTCCCTGGATACCATTTTCAGGAAAATGGTGGGAGGAAGAGTTATCATCCAGGACAGTAAAAAAACAAGACCATTAGGAAAATGCAAGCAGGCTTTTTGGAAAAAGAATCTCTTCCTCAAAGAAAATGGGCTAGATTTTTAATGGGTACTTTTTCGTCTCTAAACTCCGCAGTTGGTGTAATAAAGAGCTAATCTTGAAATCAGGAAGACCTGGGTTCAAGTGTCTGTTATCTGTTGGCTGTGTGGCTCTAGAGAAGTTACTTTCAATATCTCAGGCAGCTCTCTGAGACCACAAATTGCAGACTATGAAGGGCATTTCCTTATACCAATGAAATCATGGGTCTTGTCCCCACCCCAAATCTTTGGGTCAGAATTTGCTGAATGTGAAAGTATTGTTAACAAATAAATATCCATTTGTATGTTATTAACACAATTACTTAATACTGTATGGGCACTACCACTAAAGGGATGGACTGGAAGAACCAACCAGCACATGTGTACTCATGGGATGATCCATAAGGCCTGTCTACAATGACAATAACAACTATTTGTTTTTCATTTTTAATATTTTATTTTCCCCAATTATATGTAAAAATAATTTTAATTTTCATTGTTTTTATTTTAAGTTTTGAGTTCCAAATAATATCGCTCCCTTCCTAAGACAGTAAGCAATCTGATATAGCATGATATAGCATCTGATAAGCAATCATGTGACACATTTCCATATTAGTCATTTTGTGGAAGAAAATTTGAACAAAATAAAAAAGGAAGGAAGAAAGGAAGGAAGGAAGGAAGAAAGAAAGAAAGAAAGAAAGAAAGGAAGAAAGAAAGAAAGAAAGAAAGAAAGAAAGAAAAAAGAAAGGAAGAAAGGAAGAAAGAAAGGAAGAAAGAAAGAAAGAAAAAGAAAAGGGAAGGAAGGAAGGAGGGAAGGAAGAAAAAGTGGAAAATAGTATGCTTTGGTCTGTTTTCAGACACCATCACTTATTTCTCTGGTGGTGGATAGTATTTTTCATCATGAGTCCTTTGGGATTGTCTTGGATCACTGTATTGCTGAGAATAGCTAAGTCATTCACAGTTCTTCATTGTACAATATTGCTGTTACTAGGTACATTGTTCTCCTGGTTCTGCTCACTTTACTCTGTATCAATTCATGTAAGTTTTTCTAGGTTTTTCTGAAATCATCCTGCTCATCATTTCTTAAAGCACATAGTATTTTATTCAATCATATACCACAGTCTTTTTAGCCATTCCCCAATTGACGGGCATCCTCTCAATTTCCAAGTCTTATCCACTACAAAAAGAGGTGCTATAAATATTTTTATACAAATAGGTTTTTTTTTTACTTTTTTTAAAGATCTCTTTGAGATACAGACCTAGTAGTGGTATTGCTGGTTCAAAAGGTATGCACAGTTTTACAGGCTTTGGGGCATAGTTCCAAATTGCTCTTCAGAATGGTTGGATTAGTTCACAACTCCACCCACAGTGCATTGGTGTCCCAGTTTTCCCACATCCCCTCCAGCATTTACAATTTTCTTTTTCTGTTGTATTAGCCAATCTGATAGTTGTGAGGTGGTTTTAATTTGCATTTCTCTAATCAAAAGAGATTTAGAGTATTTTTTTTATGTGACTATAGGTAGCCTTGATTTCTTCTTCTAAAAATTGCCTGTTCATATACTTTGACTATTTCTCAATTGGGGAATGATTTGTATTCTTATAAATTTGACTCAGTTCTCTATAGATTTGAGAAATGAGTTCTTTAGCAGGGATATTTACTACACTTTTTTTTTCACAGTTTTCTGCTTTCCTTCTGATTTGGGTTGCATTGGTTTTGTTTGTACAAAAACTCTTTTTATGTAATCAAAATTATCCATTTTGCATTTCATAATGCTCTCTATATCTAACAATAAGTATTTTTTAAAAAGTATCTACTCCAAATCACATGCTGTGCTAAATGCTAGGGATGCAAAGATAAAAATGGAGAAAAAAATAGACCTTGCCCTCAGGAACTTATATTCTATAGAAAAATCTCTTCTCCACTGGTCAGTTTCGATTAGAGTGATTTCTGTGGACCAGCCTGCAAAGGTGAGGCTATTTCTTTCTTTGAGGCAGCCAGATTGCTGGATGAATAAAGCACAGAAAGACCTGAGTTCAAGTTTGGCTTTTAACGCTTATTAGCAGTGTGACATTGGGCAAGTCCCTTAACCTCTGTTTGCCTCAGTTTCTTCAACTATAAAATGAGGATTATAATAACACTTAGCTCTCAGATTATTGTCAGGATCAAATGAAATCATATTTATAAAGTACTTAGCATAGTGTCTGGCATGTAAATGTTTTCCCGTCCTTCTTTCTGGACAGCACTATCAAAATACATCTGATACCTAGGAAGGGAGGTAGTGTTCTGAGAAGTGTAATCCTGTCTTTTTTTTTTCCTGACAATATAGGTTAATTTATCAGTTTATTAACAAGGCAACAACCTTGAAAGGTATGGGGAATCTGTTAGAAGTGAATAGGGACAGAGAATTTTTCATGGAAGGGAAGAAAGGAAACAAACATTTATTTATCATTTTCTATGTGGGAAGGACTGTGCTAAGGGGGGTGCTATGATATCCTCATTTTATAGTTGAGGAAACCAAGACAGACAGAGGTTAAATGACTTGCCCAGGGACAAGCGTTTGAGGCTGGATTTGAACAAAGGTCTTCCTGACTCCAAGGCCAGCACTCTATCTACTGTGTTAACTCCGTGACAATAATGAACTCTCATTGGGAGAATGGGACACCGATTGGAAGAATGTAGTCCAAATGAGCATACTTTGGGCGGGATCTTGTTCAACAGGCTGCACATTCAGGAAGCAGGCAAGGGAGAGACAGATCTTGGATAACCAATCAATCAATCTATCAACAGCATTTATTAAGCACATGCTATGTGCCAAGTACTCTAAGGGGTCATCACCGGACAGGTAGAAACAATGAAACCTTTGTCTACTTGTGCTTTTACCTAGGGCTGGACTCAGCCTTTTTTCAGATCAAACTGTGACCTTTTATTTCCCTTCCTATGGAAGGTGCTGGAACCACTAAATAGGATTTTCATCCCTTTCAGTGATTTTTATTCAGCGCTAGCTGAGGATGCCTACTCCTTCCTCAGCCCTCCTATGACCACAGTTCATACTGGTTTGGGGAGTCAAGCCAGTAAGTCAGTCAGTAACAGGACAGCTTGTGTTTTAATTCCTCCTTAGAAACTTATCAGCTGCGTGATCTTGGACAAATGACTCGACTTGGTTTTGTTTCTTCATCTGTGTGTTTGTTGTTCGGTAGTTTCAGTAGTGTCTTTGTGACCCCATGTGGCGGTTTTCTTGGGAGAGATCCTGGAGCAGTTTGCCATTTCTTTCTCCCACTCATTTTTATAGATGAGGAAACTGAGGCAATAGGGTTAAGTGACTTGCCCAAGGTCATTTAGTTAGTAAGTGTCTGAAACTAGATTTGAAGTCAGAAAGATGAGTCTTCCTGACTTCAGGCCCAGCATTCTACCCACTGAGCCTTCTAGCTGCCCTCCTCATCTGTAAAATGGGGATAAGAATAGCTGCTTACCTCACAGGGTCGTTGTAAGGATTAAAGGAGATAACACATGCAAAGTCTATGCAAACCTTAAAGTACTTCTAGCAGCTTTTAATATTATCAATAAACCTTTATTAACAGTTTTTTTTAATGTGCCAGGCACAGTTAAGCTCTCCAGAAGTTTGTATTCTAATGGGGCAGACAATATGTAAATCATCACATAGCTGGATGTTATACACAGTGTAAATGGAAGGTATTCTCAGTAGGTCGGAGCCTATTTAAAATAATGTAAACGTAGGCTCATCAGGTCGTAGACTTTGAACTTGGCTTCGTTTTATAGATGAGGAAACAGAATTATGTAGCCGTCACATGACCTGCCCAAGGTCTGCCAGTGGCAAAGGCCAGATACTAACCCAGGGCTTTTCATTCAAAACTCATCACTCAGGACAGTGTGGGGTCTCTTAGTACAGGGCAGAGATGGGGTGGGATGAGGAAAATGATTAATAAATATCTTTTCCTCTGCTTCTTTCAAGTAAGCTTTGACCAATCAACTATGTAAAGTACCCTTCCTCACTCCCATTCCCAATTGGTTGGTAATTTTGTCTTTTCTCCCTCCATATCATCAAAGATCTAAAGTTCTATTTTCCACATCTTTCCCATTCTCTACACCCACATGGCCACCACCCAAATCCGGCTTTTCCCCAATCCAATCCGTTTCCCACAATGCCACCTAAAGCACATCTGATGGGTCAGTCTCTCGTTCAAAACACCTTCAGTGATTGCCTCTAGGGGACACAAATTATTGACTCCCCTGTTTCAAAGCAAGAGTGTGCTGGAGCTAACTCCGACAAATGAGTAGATTGTTACATTTTCAGCATGAGCATTTACACGCTGAAAATTGGCAAGCTATAAATTGGGGCTGCATTTATTGTTTGTTGACTTACAGACTTAAGAAAGTGATGGAGAAAATGTTAATAATGCAGTTTAAAAAGAAAAGCATGTCATGGGCACATTCTCCTCCCCCCCTCCCCGCCCCCTGAAAGCTGATTGTTAAGCATTTACCATCGTATCACTTCCCGTTTGGCATTTTAACACCCTTCACAAGCTGGATCCAATCCATTGAGGCTGATTCCACACTCTTTCCTCTCAAGCATTGTATGTTCCAACCAAATGAGCCTACATGCTCTTTTCCCAGGACTCATATTCCATTTCTTTGCCCTTGCACAGGCTGTTTGCTATTCTTGGAAAGCTTTCCCTCTTTCCCTCTGTCTCTGGTAACCCTTACATGGTGAAGCAGGTCAGAGTGCTGGACTAAGAGTCAGAAAGACCTGAATTCAAATCCTGCCTCAGATACCAGCTAGGTGACCCTGGGCAAATAGCTTGACCTTTTTCAACTTCTGTTTCCTTACATTCGAAATGGGGATAATGATAGCACCCATGTCACAACCTTGTTATGAGGATAAAATGAGAAAATATGTATGGTGTTTTGCTTACAAGCCCTTTATGAAGGCTAGTGATTAATTTGTTATTGTTATTATTCAGGTTATTATGATATATTATGTTATATCATACTTACTACACTAATGTCATGTTATATTATATTATGTATCATGTTACATTTATTATGTATTATGGGTAATATATCATTTTATAGATATTATTATTACTACAACTACTACTACTATTATGATAAGGTCAGTCTTTACCGATCCCCTACTCCCTCACCTGAAAATATTTTATGTTTGCTTTGTGTCTGCTTGACATTTCAGGTGCTGTTTTTTTTCAAGTACAATGAAATCTTGAAGGCAATGACTTTGCTTTTTGTCTTTGTATTCCTAGCACCTGGAGCAGGGCCTGACCCATCATAGGCATTCAATAGGCTCTCAGTAAAGAGAATTAAATCACATTTTGTAAGGTATTGCCCTCATGGAGTTCACAGTTTAGCAGGGAGAAGTAGAAATGAAAGGCCTAAGGCAAGATGGCACAATGGGAAGAGCCCTGTGAGTGACTTTGGGTAAGTCACTTTACCACTACAGATTGCCATTTCCTCCTGTAGAAAATGGGAGGATTGGTCTAGAGGTCACTCATTCTCCCCGGGCCTCAGTTTCCTTTTTCAAAAAATGAGGGGCTTGCCTTAAAGGTCACTTATATCACTTAATTTCTCTGGGCTTTAGTTTCCTCTTCTGTAAAGCTAGGGCACTGGGCCAGATCAGGGGTGGGGAACCTGCAGCCTCAAGGCCACATGTGGCCCTCTAAGTCCTCAAGTGCAGCCCTTTGATTGAATCTAAACTTCTAACCCCAAATCGTTCTGTGAAGTTTGGATTCAGTCAAAAGGCTTCACTTGAGGACCTGGATTATATGGTCCCTTCCAACTGGAAACCTGTGACTTCCAGATCCTTGAGGATTTAGCAGTCACTTAGCAAACACTTG
The DNA here is from genome assembly GCF_003287225.1 of Phascolarctos cinereus. Taxonomy (NCBI): domain Eukaryota; kingdom Metazoa; phylum Chordata; class Mammalia; order Diprotodontia; family Phascolarctidae; genus Phascolarctos; species Phascolarctos cinereus. The sequence goes on from NW_027555958.1 coordinate 438,443,598, forward strand.
AATTGAATGGAAATGAATTCTGCACTGTTTTCTCTACCTTTTTACTCTAACCTGTTGCTAATAAAAAATACAGGCCCTCTGATGAGCATCCCTTCAGCCTGGCTTAATGGGTCTCTGTCCCAGAAGCCTGTCTTCTGGGCATGTAATTATTACTTTCTATTATTGTACTTCTCCCTTTCCTTTTCCTATTTCAAGTAACGTATAAACCCAAGCCTCAAAGGCTGGATACCACTGAGGAGGGGAAATGTACCAAGTAACAAACTGCTGCTGGGCCAATGGGAACGGTCTTTAAATGCTGCTCAGATGACCATACGGGACCGTCAGGAAGGTGCTTAATTGTGCGATGACTCGGCAGTGCCCCGATGACTGGCTAGCCCCTAGCTGGAGGATGGGGGGACAGGGGAGCGTGTGGCCAGTGGGCCTGATGATGAACCTGTTTTCTCACATAGGTTGTAGGTCCTTCCATGGAGCAAGCTGTCAGCTCCGTGGTGGGCCTGAGCAGGAACAGGGCTTCGAAGCAGCCCAGAGATGGAAGTGCTTTCAGAGAGAACACACAGGGTTCCTTTGATGAGAAACTGTCTTACTTTAAGACTAATCCAGGATGCGGAGAGGGGCAACCAGCCAGAACTAAGACCACTCTCTTCACAGGAAACTTTCCAGACATTATAATGGCTCCACAATGGCCTAGCTTATACCAGGGCAGCTAATGGGGTGTCACCAAACCAGTTCATGCTCAGAGGAGTCCGCTTACCCTATAGGTATCCTTTAAAGGCTGGATTTGGGCCAGGGCTACCCCTGCTTCAGGTCATAAGGGAGCTGATCTGCAGGATGCCACCTAGGTGTGGTCAACTTTAGGTTAGCATGAGAAGTCTACTTTAGCCCTGGAGCTCTGGGCCCACCTTGTTATAGTATTAGCCTAGCCTGGCATGGCTCTATAGTATGATGAATAAGGCACTGGATTTGGAGTTAAGATGAGCTGAGTTTAAATCCTAACTCAGACCTTCTTCATGACCATGGGCAAATCATTTAACCCTTGTATGTCTCCATAAAACAAAAGGGTTGGATTCAATGATCTCTAAGGTCCTCTCTAGGTATAACTCTATTATCCAATGATCTTTACTCTTGGATTCGAGTCCTCATGTAGCGTGAAGGCCTTTCCCTGATGAATTACAGACCTTCATGAGACTCCTTTCGTAACTGTGGTTCTACCTATTCTTGTCCTTCTCCATAGTAACAGGACCTTTCATAGAGTTAACAGCATTACCCTTAGAGCTCAAGTGTTTCTCCAAATATGTTGTTGCTGGCTGAGTGTTTGTGAAGCCTCTTCTATTGGTCTCCCACTGGCCTGGAGAGGTTTGTATCTGCCGTGAATTCAAACTGAATGTGTTCCAACAACATCAGACCATTCTAACACACGGCTTCTCACCCACATCATTCCCTTGTCCCCAAAGAACATAAAACCTTTCATGCTTTTGGCGAGGCACCACACTCTGGGTTGTTTTATAGTTTTATTGAAAAAAACATTTTTTTTGACAGAAATGGAAACAGATGATTTGAAGAGGCTTGGACCTCCACCAAGGTCAGTCAGGGAGAAAACAGTGAGATTAATAACCGAACTTTCTGCTTCCTGTGTCTATCCTTTGCCTCCTTTTCATGAACAACCCTGGCAGAACATAATCTGGATTTAATTTGGAGCCCTCTCTGCTGGAGCTGACTGTGACACTCTTTTCTCAGGAAATTTCAGGGCTTCCTTATTGCCTCTAGGATAGGGGTCCTGAACTTTTTTGTGTGTCCTGCTGGAAGACACAAAGTTTAGCTAAGACATGGTTCCTTCTCTTATGGACCTTAATAGCTTAGTAGGGAATGAGGGATAAATTATTTAAACAATGTGATTCAGATGGATGTGCAAAGTTCCTACATAAATATTGTGCTAGATACATGAATTTTGGGCAAAATGTAAGAGGTTCATAAAATTTCAGGGAGATAGTAAGAGAGCTGATAGTTGTTCTTGTTGAATTCAGGTCACTGGGCACAGATGTACTATATCCTATATTAATGGACTGGAAGAATTAGGAATTAAGATTGCACAGTCATTGTTAGTACTCTTCAAAATACTGTGGAGAGCTAGAGAGACCAGGAGAAGGGCAGATAGTCTGATCTTCTCCAAAAGGAAGTGAATGAAGTATAAAAATTAGAAGCTAGTGAGCTTGCCTCCAATTTCTAGAAAAATTCGAGAATGTGTTACTAAAGGATTGGGTGATGACCATCTCACAAAGGGAGCACGATCTCGAAGAGTCAGTAGGACCTTTTTAAGAGTAAGTCATGCCAAGTAAAACTCATTTCCTTTTATGATAGAGAAATTAGGCCGTTAGATCTAGAAAATTCTGCAGATGAAGTTTACCCACATTCTAGGGCGAACATTTGACAAGATCTATCTCCACAATCTTCTGGAAAAGAGGGAGAGAGAGAGAGAGAGAGAGAGAGAGAGAGAGAGAGAGAGAGAGAGAGAGAGAGAGAGAGAGAGAGAGAGAGAGAGAGAGAGTAGATAGACAGTAGTGCAGTTGGGTAGATTCAGGGCTGGTTGAATGGCCAGACCCATATGTTTAATAATTAATGGTTCAAAGACACTGGGAAGGTCTCCAATAGAAGGCATTGGGGATCTGAGTTTGGCTTCATTATCATTGTTATCAATGACTTTAACAAAGCCATAGATGGTCTAACTAGTCAAATTTGCAGATAACACACCCCAGCCTGGGAGGAACAGCGAACCCACTGAAGGACAGGGGCGGATTCAAAAAAGATACCGACAGGCCAGAACATTTGGGCAAGTTAAATAAGATGACATTTAATAGAGGGCAAGTGTAATTCTTGCACTTGGGTGCACAAGATTAAGTTTCATGAGTACAAGGTTAGGGAGACAGTGTTAGACAGCAGTCAGTCAATGATCATTGATTAAAATGATTACCATATGCCAGGTACCGTGTTGAGCGCTGGGAATACAAATACAAGTAGAAAGAAAGATGGTCCCAGCCCTCGAGGAGCACATATTCTAATGGGGAAGAGGACGCATAAAAGAAACTGAAAGGGACGGGAGGGATGGGGGATAGGGTAAGGTACCTGGTGTGAAGGCATGGTAGGGAAAGTCTAGAATACAGCCTGAAGAGGAATGATCCAAAAACCACATCACAGTCTTAATGGACTACAAGGGCAAAATGAGTCAATAACATGATGTGGTGACCAAGAAAGCAAATAGGATTTGAGCTGCATTAATCTATCTATGAGCATGTATTAAGTGCATACCATGTGCTAAAAACCATTGAGAAGGACCTAGTGTTCAAGACTGAGGAAGCGATGATCATTCTGCCCAACCCTCCCATGCTCAGACCACATCTGCAGTATTATGGTCAATTCTGCATGCCGCAGTTTAGGAAAGAAATATTATCAAATGAGATAACATTTGCAAAGTGCTTAGCACAGGGTTTGGTCCACTTTTTTGTTGTTTGGTTATTTTCAGTCATTTGAGTCTTTGAGTCATTTCAGTCGTGTCCAACTCTCCATGACCCCATTTGGGGTTTTTTTTTGGCAAAGATACTGGAGTGGTTTGCCATTTCCTTCTCCACCTCATTCTGTAGATGAGAAAACTAAGGCAAAAAAGGATTAAATGACTTGCCCAGGGTCACATAGCTAGTAAGTGTCTGAGGCCAGATTTGAACTCAGGATGTTGAGTCTTCCTGACTCCAGGACTGGTGCTCTGTGCACTATGGCACCACTAGCTTGGTGTATAGCAGATGCTTAATAAATGCTTGTTGACTGACTATGGTAACAAAACACATGGCATAGTTATAGCTGAGGATATTAGCATCCACCATGAGCATATGTTGATTTTAACCTTTGTATGAGGTCTTTACGATGTGACTGCAAAGAATTTTGAGGTTGACAGATAGGGTTATGACAGTTAGATGATGATAGATTTAATAGAGAGCCAGAACCAAATCCTAAGTACTTTGTTGTATCATACTACTAATCCCCACTGTGGTGGGACTGAACAACAAATAGGTGACGTATCACCCTTCGGATTTCCTGGCTCATCCTGGATGTGCACTTCATACTGTGGCCTTGGTCCCCGCTAACTGTCTGCTCCAAGCCTTACCATGACGCTCTAGGCTACAAGGACTTCCTCATGATAATGCCACCATGCCTTACCATTCCCATGCCTTTGGTGTGATGGTACAAAGGGTTAAAAGTTTACCTATTGTTGATGGCTACATATTCAGAATACTCTTTTTACTCTTTAGGTAACCCAGATTTGACAGAATGCCTGTTGGGAGAGGATTGGCACAATGGGAAAGCATTGGAGCAAAAAGTTGGATTTCAAAAGGTAAGATATGTTCATTAGTCTCAGATGGATCATCTGTGATCTCAGATCCCCCAAACAAGTGGCCAGGAATATCCTGGAAACAGGAACATGGCGAGAGCCCAAGGTTGGCCCTTCCAACTGGGAAGGCTAGGGGCAGCTAGGTGGTGCAGTGGATAGAGCACCGGCACTGAAGTCAGGAGGACTTGAGTTCAAATCCGGCCTCAGACCAAACACTTGCCACTTACTAGCTGTATGACCCTGGGCAAGTCACTGAACCCCAATTGCCTCAAAAACAAAAGCCAACTGTGAAGACTTGAAACAAAAAGTAATTCAGTATGAAGTCGGGTGCGTGGGTGGGATGGAGGTTGGGGGTGGGAGGAAGTGTTGCAAAGACCCAGGCCTCATGACCATTGCCTCTGCACTGTGGGAAGGAGGGGAGGCCCAGATAGACGGGGTAATGAGTGGACAAGCCAGAATCTATCCAAGGAGAAATCCAGCAGTTATCGTCAGTCAGTAAATTTGATTTGAGTCATAGCTATCATCTACATAGTGCTTTACAAACAACATTTCCTTTGAATCTCACAGAGCTCTGTGAAGATGGCTGATGCCTGAGTGATGAAGCCCAGATCCCCCCAGATGCCTAGGTCAGGGCTCTTTCTGTTACATAATACTGTCTTCTGAACCCAGCAAAGGAATGGACCAAGAGCTTGGTGTGATATGTCGGACACAAAATCAGAAGACCTGGGGTCTAGTCCTACTTACATTACTTATTAACCATGTGACCTTGGACAACCACTCATTTGAACTTCACTTCCACGTCAATGACCTGGTGACGATTATACTTGCCCCACTTGCCTCACAGCCTTGTCATAAAAATCTAATGTAACGTGGATGGGTCACTGGTACATAGAGATTCACTGAAAATGATTGGTTCCTGAGGGTGAAGAGGATGGAATCTAGTGACCCCAAGTACCCCAAAGCAGCCAGAGCTGACATCTGGCAACTCAAGTATTCTCTCTCTTTCTCTTTTTTTTTTTAGGCAATCAGGGTTAAGTGACTTGCCCAGGGTCACACAACTGGTAAATCTCTGAGGCTGGATTTGAACTCAGGTTCTTCTGACTCCAAGGCTGGTGCTCTATCCACTGTACCACCTAGCTGCCCCAACTGAAGGGTTTTCTTGATCTCCCATGCTGCATGTATTATTAAAATCCCTTTAATGATTAGTTGTTGACTCTCTCCCATCCTTAAAGGAGGGCTGTGCCCTGATTCCAGAGAAGAGCTATAAGGAAGGGAAAAGCCGGGATTACGTTCCACAGGCCAAGCCCTTTGAGGGATGACAACAGGTTTGGTGGTTGCAAACCAAACCCTGGGACTTGCTGGTGGAAAAGAAGATGGGGTGGGGTAGGATACAGCAGGTAGTTGGCATCACAAGAGGGGCCTCTACTTCCTTGATAACAGAGAAAGGGAGAATGAAGAAAAAGAACTGTCCAGCATCATGGATGCAGAGAGGAATGTGCGGACAAGTCACCAGTCGTCCTCTTGATTGCCTCATCATTCTCAATAGCCTCTGCATTGTTGGGGCTGCCAAGAACCCCTGAACCCTTTCTGTTTCTAGGATGCCCATGTGATATGTCCTCAGCTTTAAAGGCAAAGGAGAAGATGGGAACTGACTCCATGACTTTCTGGCCATTTCTTGAAGTTTAAGGTGGTAAGAAACTCAGCTCCAGATCTATGTGGGGCCATGATGGCATGGAGAGAAGAGTGGGGTCGAGAATCCAGGAGGATTGACTTGCAGCAGCTTCAGTCCTGTTCAACTGGAGTGAATGTGGAGTTTGTAGAGGATCCTGAGGGGCAAGAGCAGCAGTCGTGTTTGAGAATTAGGTTTCCTGTTCAGAAAAAAAAAGAGCCCAGCTCTCAGGTTTTATCTTATGAGTCTAGAGCCAGATTTAGAGCTGGAAGGGACCCTAGAGACCATTTAGCCCATCACCTTCATTTAACAGAAGGCAAGAATGGTTTTTTAAATTAAAATTTGTGTATACCAGAGGAAGGATTTGAACCCAGATCTTCTGCTCTTTCCCTTATACTGTGCTTGCCACTGTAAGCTCCTGTTTCTAAAATGAGGAGGATTGGACTAGATCTCTCTCTCTCTCTCTCTCTCTCTCTCTCTCTCTCTCTCTCTCTCTCTTTCTCTCTCATTTATCCTTTCCATGTCTAGTTCAGATGGTAGGTTAACAATACCTAAAAGATCTTGACTCAACCATTATATTTTCCTCTATTCTTTAGCCACAGTCTCCACCCTCTGGATTCCTTACATGAATCACAACTCATTTCTCTAAGCTGGGCAGCTTTGTGGAATTTAACTTGCGCCTCTTGGTCCCTCTCAGCCCCCTCCCCTGCCCTCACTCAGTATCAGAATAGCATTGTTACTATTCTCAAACGTAATTGGTGCAAATGAGAGCCAGAGCACGTGTCCATAATGTCCAAATGCTGTGGATTTCTTGTTCAGCTGGACCACTGGCTAACTTACATTTACATAAACATAACTGGTAACTTTCCTCTCCTCTTGCTCCTCACTTGGTGAATGAACAGTATTCACTGAGCAAAAAAAAAAAAGCATATTAATCTTTTAACTCTGTGATGGGATAAAAGATTAGCAATGGCCCCTGATGCTGAGGAGGTTGTAGTTTAAATACAGAAGACTAGACAAGGCAGGAGAAGGCCAGAGAGGAGAAAATTTAGAGAAAACGTGACAACTCTTCAGGGCTTAGAAGGGTTGGGGTATGGAAGAAGGGGATCACTTTACTGGGCTCTGGAAGGCAGACTTAGGAGTAGGAACTAGAAATAGTAGATAGAGTAGTAGACTTAAGGATCAAGAAGATCTGGGTTCAAATCTCACCTCAGACAATCACTGGCTGTGTAACTCAGCCAAGCATTCACCCTCAGGAGCTCTCAAGATTGTTGTGAAGCTCAAACGAGATAATATATGTAAAATGGTGTATAAATATTGTTCTTAAAAGAACAGGATGGAAGTTGCAGAGGTGTAGTGTAGTAGTCTGAAAAAAAATTTCTAAACTTTGAGATTTATACTTACTATGTTAAGCAACAAGGGCACATTGTTGTTTCATAATGGGTGTGTGTGTGGACATAATCAAAGTAGTATATTGGGAAGATAAATCTGGTGCCTGGAAAAGAGAGAGTGTGGTCCAAGGAAGACCAGTTTAGATCTTGTAACCCTAAGTGAGGGATCCCTTTATGAAACAAACAGGTTGGATAGCCAATTGTTAGGGACGTTTGTGTGGGATTCTCTAACAGGCAGGAGTTAGGATCCATGGCCGCCTTTTCCATGTTGATTTCCTGTGACTCTGGGATCATCCATACACACAACACAATGGAGTGGTCAGAGTGGTAGACTCAAAGTCAGGAGATATGGGGCGTAGTCCAAACTCTGCCACAGGATGTCATCTGTATGTTACTAGGTAAGCCACTCACACTTCTCTGGGGCTTAGTTTACTCATTTGTAAAATAAGGACATTGGGGGCTTTAAGGTTTGAAATCCGGAAGGGTCTCTTCTAACTCTACTAAGGTCCTCATCTGTTAAATGGGGATAGAAATACCTGTAAAACCTCCCTCTCAGAGGCATTGGGAGAATCAACCTGAGCTCCTGAGTCACAACTGAATGCTACAGCATGTCAGTTAATTTGATTACTAATAATCATTCCATCCATCCATCTGTCCATCCATCCATCTATCCATCCATCCATCCACCCATCCATTTATCCATCTATCTCTATGTCTTTCTGTCTGTCTATCATGGTGTCTAGAGTGGATGGTGTCTAGATTTGAATCCTGGATCTTACACTTACTGTGTGACAAGTCACACAGTTGGGCAAGTCACTTGTGGACAAGTCTACTTTTCTGGACCTAAATTTCCTTATTTGCAAAATGGGAAGGGAGGGATTGGGTTAGATGGCCTTAAAGATCTCTCCCAGCTTTAAACCTATGACTGTTTGATGTATCTATTCATTTATCTATTTCTTGCACACAGAGATTTAGGGTGAAATGGTGAAAAGGACAGGGGATTTTGAAGTCATACTGTTTAGCTTCAAGTCCCAGCACAATCACTCATTACCTGCCTCCCACCTCTGTGATTTTGGGTAAGTAACTCACAGTTTCCTCAGCTATAAAATGATGGGATTAAATTAGACTATCTCTAAAGTAATATATTCAATAATCTATGAGAAAATTAGGTGGTATGGTGTATAAAGGATTGGATTTGGAATCAGGAAGACTTGAATTCAAATCCTGCCTCTGAAATGTGTGTGATCTTGTGTATATCACATAACTTTTCTCAACTTCAATTTCCTTTTTCTCTAAAATAGGGATAATGAGGGCACCTACTTCATAGGGCTGTTATGATGCTCAGATGAGATAAAATATGTAAAATGCTTTTCAAACCTTAAAGGGCCATACATATCCTGTTAGCTATTATTATCAGCTATAAGCTAAATTTAATAATTACAGGCATTATTATTATGATTACAGGTGCAGTTATTAAGATGGAAATAAGAGTTGGGGATTTGATCAACTGGTAAGAGACACAATAGGTGGAATTACTCATGGGAAGCTCCTTGGAGGCATCTCTTGTTGAGATGAATGTCAAAAGGGAGGACAGACAAATAAGAGGGAAATTCATCCAAGCACCGGGAAGAAACTTGGAGGAAAACTTGGAGAAGAAATTTAGAAGTGAGAAGATGGACTTGACAGGAGTGAAGGGGAAGGGAATAAGCACTTATTGAACATCTACTGTGTCAAGCACTGTTCTAGATGTTTTACAAATATCTCCGTTGATCCTCACAACAACCCTGAGAAGTAAATGCTCTTACAGTTGAGGACATTGAGGGAGATAGAGAGATGATGACTTTGGGGGCTTTAAGGTTTGAAACTGGGAGAGGTATAATATCCAGGGTCACTTCTAACACTAGCATGTTACACATTTTTACATTTCAAGTAAAGAGACTTTCCCAAGGTCACACAACTGTTTGTTGTTGTTCAAAGAGGACCAATGGCATGAAGAGGGCGGTGTCTTGACTTGTAAGTGAATTGGTTTAAGTGAGGCAAGACCATGTAAAGTCATCAGCCTCACCCTCTCCTCCACAGTCATTGGAGTCCAGTGGCAAGATATAAGTCAGAATGATTGTTGATGGCTCCCAGGCACACAGCTAGTATGCATCTGAGGCTAAATTTGAACTTGGTTCTTCTTGACCTCAGGCTCTCCACCCACTGGGCTGCCTACTTGCCTCAGCTGAAAGCTGAAGGCTGCATTAGCAGTTGAAAATAGTTTATTTTTTCAGGCTTTGGGGAAAAGGGGAGGCCACTGTAGAGTGTTTCTCTAGCTATTGCTGAGTTTTTCTCATTTCTGCAAGGAGAAATGATTGTCTTTTGCATGAGGGAGTCCTGGGGTCTTGTACTCTGGCTGTGCCCTGTTGCTGACTCACAGGAGAAGAAACCCCCAGTCTGAACATGGGGACCTGAGGTGGATGGCTTGTTGACCTTTATCAACCATTCCCCTCATTTTACAGATGAAGACACTGAGATGTAGGAGGGTTAAGTGACTTGCCTAGGGTCACACTGGTGGTAAGCACTCTTTCCATTATACTGAAGACCAACGGAACAGAACCTGTTCTTCAAGATAATGACTGTTAAGAGAGGAGGGCTTCTCCTCCAATCTCTGACCCAAAGCCCCAGTGACATACTGGAAATGGAGAACGCTCAGCTGTGACTGGGGGGAGAACGACTAGGAGACTTCAGTAGCTTGGAAATAGATAGCCAAGATTAGCACCTGGTTAGCTAGGACAATTAGTTCAAGTAGGAAGCTACCAGATGACTAGTTTTGGCTCTCTGTTGCTCCTTCTTTGCTCTCAAAGAGGACTATGACATCAGGATGGTGATGCTGTATGACTTGCAAGTGAATTGGATTTAAGTGAGACAGGGCTGTGCAAGGTCACCAGTCTCACTTTCTCCTTTGGACCCTTCTGGGTTCAGTGGTGAGATATAGATCAGGACGACTTGAGCTGGCCCTAGATGCAGTGGGAGACGTTGGCATTTTTAAGCTAAGGTCTTTAACAGGTCTCAGTTTGACTGAGGCAATGTCCATTCAGTTATTAAGGCTAGCTAAAAAATTAGGCAGAGAATGGCCTCTTTTACCTAGTCAAAAAAATAGTCTCAATCTGGGAGGGGAAGATGGTATCATATAGAACTTCAATTTCTAATTTCAATTATATTATACATTATTATATATTACAGTTTTGACTCCTGGGTTCTAAACCTCTGCCGTTATGTGACTTTGGCCAAAGCATGTAACATCTCTTTCCCTCAGTTTCTTTAACTGTAAAACAAGGAGATTGGACTAGGTAACCACCAAGGTCCCTTCCAGAAGCTGGAGATCTCTGCATATGAAGTGTTTCAGCATCTCTCCCCATATGGTAAATTCTATTTATCCAAGGGGAGGGAGCATTTATTAAACACCTACTATGTGCCAGTTACTAAGCTAAGAGCTTCACAAATATTATCTCATTGTATCCTCACGATAACCTTGGGAGGTAGGTGCTATTATAGTTGAGGGAACTGAGGCAGACAGAGATTAAGTGACTTGCCCAAGGTCACACAGCTAGTAAGTATCTGAGAGTAGATATGAACTCAGGTCTTCTTAGCTCCAGGCCTAGTGCTCTATCTATTGTGCTCCATATCCACATATATTCATAGTTGCAAAAAAATAATTGCTTGGAGAGTACATTTTATTTTTCATGTTCTGGGTACAAAGATTGCTAATTATGACTGAGTAACACAGCAGAAAGAATGATAAAGTTGGCATCACAGGGCCCGAGTTCAAATGCTAACTCTGTTATGTACTACCTATGTGACCTTGGGCAAATAACTTAATTTCTCTGGGCCCTACTTTTCTCATAAAAGTGTTGGACTAAATGGTCTCTATGGTTTTTTCCAAATCTGGAAAGATCATCTTAGAATTAGGTGGTGCAATGGATGGAATGCTGGGTCTGGAGTCATGAAGACCTGAGTTCAAATCTACTCTAGACAAAAACTAGCAATGTGACCCTGGGCAAGTCACTTAACCCCTGCCTCAGTTTCCTCATCTGTAAAATGAGTTTTGGATTCAGTGGTCTATAAGATTCTCATCAGCTATAAATCTGGAATAGGGCATTTCAGAATAAAGAAAAGTCCTTCTACCAATACAGAAGCCTTCTCTATAGTCTTAGAGAGTCGCCTAGAGCGTGGATAGATTTAGTGACTTCTTCGGGGCCACGCAATCACTATGTCAGAGGCAGGATTTGAACCTAGATCGTCCTAACTCCTAGACTAGCTTTCTATTAAAAGATATCCAAACCACCCCAAATAGTATCGTCTTGCTATATATATATCACAAGTATGGATGGATGTATAATTGTGTATAGTGTGAAACTTTGCCATTGAATTCCTTATATAAGGGGTGAGAGTACATTTCTGGTCCAGATTTGGACCACTAAAATGGCTTTTCTCCAGCAGAAAGCTGTAGATCGGGAATTCATCTCAATCCAAGGCTTCATGATAAACAGGATTAATCACTTTGTCCTCAAGGTGCAGAGAAACTAACCAGAGGGCTCAGTGTTGACTCCTCTGGGTTCTTGCCTTCTACACTGGACAAAGGGGAACTTCAAGGCTGGCTTTGGATCAAGGCAGTCTGAGTCACGCGGCCTCCGGTGGCCTTTCCCGAATGGCGGACCCACCTAGGCAGGAGCAAGCCTTGTATCTCCTCGCTCCCCCTGTCCCCCAACCCTTTTTTCATTGCTAAAAAAATAAATCAGTTCTAATAAAAACCCAAGCATTTATAGTGTATTCTTTATTGTCAGCTAATCCTGCCCAACCTCATTAAACAGCCGTGTGTGGGTTATTTGCTAGAGCTGGAATTATCAAAGGCATTTTTCAGCAGGGGCACCAGGACAAACACTGGTTCCAATACCAGCTCCTACAATAACAGGGACATCTTAGGATCAGACTTGACCAAATGACCCTGTTCACTGGCGATTAGTTCTTAATTTCGGCACCAGGGTCATCCCTCAAGGATTCGTACCATAAGTCACTCTCATGAAAAAGATGTGACTTATTAGAAAACTCACTGTACTCAGTGCAGTTAATGAGATGTGGAAAGCTTTGTAATTTGATTTGCTGGGCCATATGCTGTAAGGGGATACTGCTGATTTCATTCCTCCCTGTTTAATTTAAGCAGTATGCAATATCTTCTTCGTATGGCTACTTATATAATAAAAATTAACTTGGGGTATAAAAAATACACCATTGTGGGGTTTATGACTTGGTGTGGTTCACTCTCAAGTGTTTTTCATTTAAACATCTGTAAGTAATGTGTGGGTCTAATTTTAAATCTCGGCAAATATTTTCCGTTTAACATTTGGTCGAACTGACAACTTTGCCGAGGTGGCTTGCAGGGATTGTCAGTAACAGATACTCGAAGTATCCCCAAGGCTATATTGCCTTTTCTTTTTCTTAATTGAAGATAGCAGTAATTCAAAACTTGGTCTTTTTTGACCCTTTTTACATCTTGCGGGGTTGCAAAAAGCCAGCTCATAGAAGCAGCCGTTTCAATCCCTTTAAGCCCCAGCTGGAGTGGAATCTCTTACCACTCTCAAAGTAGTTACCTTGGTCCTTGCTTTTCCCCTGTAACATCTGCTTGCAAGGACGTCCATTGCAAGTTCAGGGAAGCTTGATGTGGGAAAAGGGCAGTCACAGACTCCGCTCTGAACAATGGAGTACTTAATAGGGAATTTCAAGGGAGGGTTGGTAAGGAGATGTTGGAGGAAGGGAGATGGAGTAGTAAAGTGAGATTATGGAGGCATCATGAACCCCAGAGGGGAAATCTAAGGAACCAAGTTCAAGTTGTTTGCCTGCTATTCAAAATTTTATTTCAATTCAACAAACATTTATCATACATACCAAATGTTCTAGGGCAGCACCGGGGTAAGGGTGGATTTATGTGAACATGCATGAGAAAAAAAATTACATCTTTGTTTTTGCTAACCTCTAACTGAAATTTAGCATTTCCTTCTATTATGAATTTTAAAAATATCCCAGTATTTTTCGGAGAAAGGGTTCGCAGGTTCACCAGGCTGCCAACGGGGTCCATTAACACAAAAAAGGATTAGGAACCTCAGCTCCAGTGATACAAAAACCAAAATACTTCCTGCCCTCAATGGAGTTTAGGAGAGGGGAAGCAGTAAATACACAAATAAGCATATATAAGATAGGAGTGGGGATGAAGACAGGATTCCTGTAGGAGAGATACCTGAGCTGTGTTTTGAAGGATGTTTGGAACTCTGTGGGGGCAGCTAGTGGTGAAGTGGATAGAGTGCCAGGCCTGGAGTCAGGAAGACCTGAGTTCAAATCTGGACTCGGACACTTATTAGCTGTGTGACCCTGGGTAAGTCACTTGACCTTGTTTGCCCCAGTTTCCTCATCTTAAAATGAGCTGCAGAAGGAAATGGCAAACCACTCCAGTATCTCTGCCAAGAAAACTCCAAATGGGGTCAGAAAGAGTCTGATATGACTGAAATGATAAACAACAGAAGTGGTAACAAAAGTGAGGATGGAGAGTATTACAGGCCTAGGGACTATCCTTTCAATTTGGGGACCATAAAGTAAGCCAGGTTGCTTGGAATATAGAGTGTGTGAGGGGGAGTGATATATGATCACTCTGGAAAGAGAAGCTGCTGGAAGCATCTTGTGCAGGGCTTTAAATACTGGACAGAGTACTCGGTCTTGCATCCTAGAGGCAATAAGGAAGCACTCGGATTTCTTGAACTGAGGAACAGCACGGTGGGGTTTTTTTGCTTGCCATTTAAAAGCCCTCACAGAAGTCCACCATACAGGGAGAGGAAAGGGGAGAGCAGGAAGGGATCTCAGCTTCCCAGAGTCTCTGGGCATCTGGTCAAGCAAGAGCCCAGCCCTGTGTCCCAAAACAGGCTTGATCAAATGACTTTGACCTTCCTTGATCAAAGTTGACAATGCTATGTCAAAATAATAACATCCTGTGACAAAATGAAGGAGATTGAATGCACAGACTGGGTGTAGGGGCCGTGAAAACCGGTACCAAGCTTGCTACTCACTGGATGAGTGTGAGAATAGCACATACACACAACCTTTTTTCTCAATCTTCATCCAGTGCCAAAGTAGAGATGGTGACATTGGGGGTCAGCAGGGGGAGACATACCTGGAAACATTATTAAACTCCTTATGCTGACTTCAGAAAAAAATTAGCAGGGGTGGGCAGAAGGTTGAAAGGGAAATAGGACAGCTAAAAGAGAGGTTTGGGATTGAGTTCAAGCGTATCATAGGATTCTAGATTTAGAGCTGGAAGAGATCTTAGTTCATTTATTGTAGCCAACTCATTTTTACAAATGGGGAAACTGAGGCTGAAGCGGCTTATTCAATATCAGTCACAGAGGCAGTCCACAGCAAAGTTGAAATCTGAGCCCAGAACTGACTCCAAATCCAGTCTTTCTCCCACTGCACTGGGAAAACTTCAAGAGTTTACTCTGTTGATTTTTTTGGAGATCAGGACGTTATGATTATTGTAAATTAAATGAATTAAATAATGGACCTCTAGGCCTTGATTTCTAAGCAATCTCTGATATCAGTGGACGGCTTTGGGCAGCCCAGCAAAGAAACAGCGGATAATGGGAACAAATTAAGGCCAATGACAGTGCCTGCCACTGGGGGTCAGAATAAGCATGCTTGTATGAATGTGGACAACCTTTCCTGAACTTTCACGGAAGGGGAAGGCAGCTGTGAACAGAACGAACACGCCCCAGGAAATCAAAGGCTGGCCTCGATCGCTAATGGGAGATGCATCTTGGGGTTCCTGGAGACACAACCTCAGCCCCTTGTCCCCACAAGTTCAAGCCTCCAGCCAGCATTTGGGGAGCAAAGCCAGCTTCCCTCACCTTCCCCAGCAAATCTGCCAGGTTCCAGGTTCTAAGATGCCTTTCAAGTGAGCCAGGCAGGTTGACAGATGCTGGGCCTCTGATAACAAAAGCAGCCCAGCCCCACTGAAGATTCCACATAGAAAGGAAACGCTTCATTTGAATGCAGAATGAATACCAAAGAATGGAATGGATGGCTTAGTCCCTTGAAATCTCAGAATGGAAGCTTGTTATGTCTTAGCATCATGCTTGAGAGGGAAAAGTAGGGAAGAAGCCAGCGAAAAAAGCCCCAAACAAGCTTTAATTTTCATTTAGTTGCTGTTATTTCCTTTAGATCAAGGTTGCCTTCTTGTTAACCCTGGACTACAGATGCAGAAAATGAGATTTCCCCCCACAGAGGGATTAGCCACAAAGAAGAGCTCTGGAATGTGAAGTTCTTGAGAGAGGAGATCAATGGGTCTGAAATGTTTGGGGGAGAAAAATCTTCAGGGTTGTAGAGCTAGGCTAAGGCGCTTTTGAAAAAGTTCCAAAATTATCCTCATTTAAAAGTATTGTGGAGAAAAAAGCAAGTCACTCTTTTCTTCCCGAGAAAGTCACTGTTTTTTCATCTCTAGGATATTGTTAATGCTGAAGATCTCTGATGCCACAATCATTTTAAAAGTGAGGATTTAAAATCAAGGCTATGAATTTTTTTTCTCCAAAGGTCCTTATGTAGAAGTCTCCAAGTTCCATTCTCATTCATGGATCATAGATGAAGAACTGAAAGGGACCTAGCGCTTGTCATTTCCAACCCCTCATTTTACAAATGAGGAAACAGAGCCCCAGGAGGACTAAGGGTTGTGCCCATAGTCATACACCTAGTGAGTGTTGGAGTCAGGATTCAAATGAGATCTTATTGGTAAAGTGCTTAACACAGTGTCTGGCACATAGGAGGCACTTAACAAATGCTTGTTTCCTTCCTTTCCTCCTTCCCTCCCTCGTTCCCTCTCTCCTTCCCTCCTCCTTCCTTCCCTACCCTCTTTCTTCCTTTCCTTTCCTTTCTTTCTTCCCTCCTTTCTTCCTTCCTCCTTCCTCCCTTCCTCCTTCCTCCCTCCATCGCTTCCTATCTCACTGCCTTTTTTCTTTCCTCCCTCCCTCTCTTCCTCCTTCCCTGCCTTTTTTCTTCCCTCTCTTCCTTCATTCTCCCCTCCTTTCTCTTTATTTCTTTTCCTTCCTTCTTTCCTTCCCTCCCTCCCTCCTTCCTTCCTTCCTTCCTTTCTTCCTCCTCCCTCCCTCCTCCTTCCCTCCTCCCTCCTCCCTCCTTCCTTCCTTCCTTCCTTCCTTCCTTCCTTCCTTCCTTCCTTCCTTCCTTCCTTCCTTCCTTCCTTCCTTCCTTCCTTCCTTCCTTCCTTCCTTCCTTCCTTCTTGCTGTGAGGCAAGAACACATGGAGGTCAGAAGAAGTGATACGAGGACACTCTCAAGGTCTCTCCTGAGAATTTTGGAATTGATTATGAGACATGGGAGACACTGGCACAGCACTGCCCAGCATGGTGTGTCCACATCAGAGAAGGTTCTGTACTCTATGACTCTATGAGCAAAGCAGAATTGCAATGACTCAAAAGAAACATGAGATGCACAAATTTAGACACATCTGTACTCTGAATACTCATATGGACTATTTGTACCCAACCTGTGGTAGAGCCTTCTGAACTGATACTGGCTGATCAGCCACAGTGGGACACACTGTACCTTGACCCCAATGTAGTGATGTCATTTCTTCCTCTTTGAGAATGAAGGACAACTAACCTTCCTTCCTCTAGGAACAGACCTCTATCCACACAGCCTCCCAATGATGCTACATGGAAAAGGAATTGGTACCTTTCTCAGTTTCAAATTCAGAGGGAAAGGGTTTTGTATCTTTTAGATTGGATTATCATGTCTAAGAAAACTGTTAAATGATGTAGCAAATGTAATCTCTTGGGCCATCAGCTATAAGACCTATGGAAAAGAGGAATTTTAACTACCAGAATACATCCTCTCTGCCCCCTCCCCTTAATTATGGAATTGTGCAACAGAAACTGAAGTTCAGCACAGGGAAGGTTAATGTAGTTTTAATAAACAAGCATTAGGGGAGATGGACTCCTGAATCTGGTGTCAGGAGATGGAATCTTGGCTTTGCTGCTTACTATCTCTGTGACCTTGAGTAAGTCATTTCACCTCTTTTGGAGCCCAGGATATCCCAGGTCCTTTCCAGCTGTAAATCTGGGATCCTAGTAACAAACCAACAACAAAGTATCACATTAAACAGACCGCTTCCTTTTTCCTGTGAACACAAACTCGCCCTCTGTTGTTCAGCTTCTACATAGACACTAAACGTAAGCTGGATGCATCATAGATGGTCACACAGATGGAGAGGTACCTTGACACCTTGGTCAGTATCAACAGATCTTCACCTGCCCCTTATTAAGCCTGACACCCAGTTTACATTGGCCTGAGTGCACCTGGGAAAAATGTTCTTTTCTTTCTGGAAGGTGAAGAAGCCCAAAGTTTATTTAATCTTTTCTAGGCAACTTATTTTATTGCATTTTTAATTTCCTCTCTTGCATTAACATGACCCTTCTCACTGGCTTCCCACGCCTGGTGCTTAATTACTTATCATTAGCAATGTACATGGGGGCCTTACTGCATATTTATAAATGTGATCATTAGTACATGGAAAGACAAAGACTTCTTTAAGACAGTCATTAGTTATTCTGTTTTCATGGAAATGTTCATTAGGAGAAACTACCCACCTGGTTAAATAATTATAATTAAGAATTGGTAATCTCCTTTGCATTTTTCACTTGATCTTCTGTCTGCGCTTGTGATGCTGATGCAGTCTTACTTGGCTATTCTTCCACCTTCCATCTTCATGTGGAATTGTCAAGCACTTGAAAAATCAGTTTGGAAACTATAGGCAGTGAGTGATTTATTGAAAAGAATATTTTATGCAATTATCTGTGGATACTGGAAGCAAGAGATTATATAAGCCAACACTTCAGTAAATGGTGTTAAGATCATGTCAACAAGGGCTCAATTGAATGCAATTCAATAAGCATTTATAAGGCACCTATAGTTTGCAAGACATTGTGAAGTTGAGTTCATTTTCTTCCCTTTAATGCAGGAGACATTGGAATTCTGGAATTTCAACCTGACTTTGGTCAATTCTTCTGTTGCCCATTAGCTATAAAGACAGCTAGCTGGCCATGCACACTTCAGGGAGGGGCCTACTGATATTTACTGTGTCACCTCAAGTAAGTAACATCAATTTTCTGAACCTCAGTTTCTTCATCTGTTTGAAAAGAGAGAGAGAGAGCGAGAGAGAGCGAGAGAGAGAAAGAGAGAGAGAGAGAGAGAGAGAGAGAGAGAGAGAGAGAGAGAGAGAGAGAGAGAGAGAGAGAGAGAGAGAGAGAGGAGGGGAAGGGTTTTAGACTAGATAGTCTGAAAGGTCCCTTCCCAGCTCAAAATCTATGATTCTATGACCCTTCTTTGGAATAAACATCAAAGGGCTCTCAAGCAAGACATGGACTTATTTTTAAAGTTTTCTGACTCTAGGGGGAGTCACAAGAGTCCAGAATGCTGAGAAAAAGAGCCCCATGGCCCGTGGTCCTGCCAAGGCTTTTTAAAGCATGAGGGTTTCATGAAAATCTTCAGAATTACAAGGAGACACTTGTAAGCGTGTGCCAGCTGGGGTGATAGCCATATAGGAAAGCAAGCTGAGTCATTGGGCTACCTCTTGCACACGAGGAGGATAGTTGGTGCCTCCATGGTCCCCACGGAATGATAATTCACCAGTAATAAACCACAACTGTGCACAAACCTGGGCGGGGTCATCAATATCATCTGTAAACAATTAGGCAGCTCCTGCTCACTCAGCTCAGTTTTGAGAAGCTGAGGAAGTCTGCAATCAGTTATATCTCCAATTACCATAAAAATATATTAGCCATTCATTCATTTATTAATGATTCATCAGTTAACCACACATAATGAGCAAATAATTAGCCGTGCTGTACGGTTGCCAAAATTGAAGAAGTGTTGGCATTTTACAGATGAAAGGTTGCATTTATGCAGAAGTCTGGTGATGATAAAGTTAATATGGAAGATAATTATAAAAGTGGCTGTCCTACATTACAGGCGGTCCCACAAAACTTGCCTAATTGAACTGAAATTAATATTCTTCCAAAGTATGCATGTTGCCGCACACTGCCTGCTGGATTTCACTGGGAGATCTCCCTTTAGGAAGGTACACAGCACAATACAAGTTAATAAAATGCCAGACAGCAAGACTGTCTTTGTTTGCTCAATGCAGGGCCTCATGGAAAACAATAAATTGCATTCATATCAGCTGAGGCCCATCCCTTTGCTAATTACTGTTTGGTGCTGAAATGACTTCTGTGAAATTGGGAGCATGAAGAAACATACAGTCTTACGAGGAAGGCTTTTCAGACTTTTGCAGTGAATGTGAGATAGGCCTCAGGCACACAGATGTTAAAACAGTGAATTCCCCTACAGATTACACTAATGGAAACCCTGTCAGGGAAAGTCAAATCCGGGGTCTGTGGTCAAAATCTAATTAAGGTTTCTGTACTTAAAAGGAATACGAACACCCAGAGGCGGGGAAGAACGTATAAGAAACTCACTTGTTTGTAAAATTGTTCGTGTGAATAGTAACTACCATTGAGCGATTACCTACAAGGTAACACCTGTTCCTTGCCCAGTGGAAACCCCCCCCCCCTTCTTGGCCAAATTTAATAATCTTGGGTTATTCCAGAGGTCAGCCAGCTTTGGCTCGGCTCATACCACACTGCCCTTTGACCTTGAGGGTCAGGCACAGGTCTGGGATGAAAATGAATGTTTCGGGCTTGGGCTGAGATCCCCAAACATGCTTTCTGGTACTCCATTAAAACCACTCTCCCATCCCCCAAGGGCCAGTGGGAGGTATTGGGAAGGACACACTTCTTGCTTGGAGTTCGGGAAAGGCCTGGGCTCCTTTTGTGGGGAAACAAAGGGTCGTCTGCCTGGTGCGAGCTTGGGGATCCTGCCGTAGAGCATCTCCTGGATTCTGCACAGCTGCAGTGTATGCTCATGGCCTGTTTTATAATAGAGGAAATGAATTTATAATGCCGCAGTCTCTTCATTTGCACCAAGCACAAATTTTCCCCTTAAATACTTAAAAACAGCACTCAGCACTGGATATACCTTAAATTTCAAATAAATGAAATCTTAATCCAGCATGTTGCTGAGGCTGAGTTGTTATTAAAGAAATAAATTTGAAACAGCAAGCGGTTTGAGGATTTTTGAATTTAATTATTTAAATCTACTTAGGGTAACTCTTGTGCACTGTTTCAGTTTCCCATTGAGAACATGATTTCTGGGAAAGGTATCCCACCCAGGGCCTGGGCAATATTAACTTTCACAGACAACTGTGGACTCGGCAGTGGAGACAAACTCAGAAAAAGGCATTAGAGAGAAACTCAGAGACGTTTGTTTTCCTGTAAAATTCAACAGAAAGATTAGTCAGTAACATAGGACAAGCCTTCTCAGAGGTTTGAGGAAGTAAGCTCCCCTTGCAGCTCACATGGCATTGTACAAATGTTTTGTCAAAATGTAAGTCTCTTGCAACTCTTCAGGGAGCGATAAGCGGGTGGCATGTTTCACTCAGCAATTTGAAGGGGTAACAGTAAAAGAGAAATCAATCCAGGAGCGATGTAACCTGGAGAATTAAAATGGCAAGCAACTTCTTTAGGGTGCTGGTGATTGTTATTTTACCTGGTGAATAGCGGGAGGGGGCTTCTGTTAGCTCACTGGGAATGGATGCTGAGCTAGGAATGTCCCCAGAGGCCTTAACCAGGGCTGGTGGTAGGCATGCGTCTGTTGGCAGTGGCCACCAGGCCTCACTCTCGTGGATTACTAAAGTCCTTGAAGAAACTTAAGTACAGATTGAATCCAAGTTGACATTTCAGTCACTAGTTCCCAGCCCTAATAACACTTCTATTCAATAGTCATGGCATTTTGGGGGGTGGGCAGGAAGGAAAGGAGAAACGCCTATGTTTCTGATGGTAATGCTTTCTGAAATGTAGTCAATTCTGACTATCAGGGCAGATTAGTGAATTCGGAAGAATATCTTGGCAGCCATGTGGATGACGTATCACAGAGTAGAGAGACTGGAAGCCAGGAGTCCAATTAGGAGACTGTTGTAATAGTTCAGGTAAGAAGTGATGAGGGCCAGTTTTCAGAATAATACAGACCTATTTTGGAACCCAAAGGAGTTTAAAGGGAACCAGTTGCCAGGAACATTTTGAGATTCTTATTCTAACTTGGTGTCATCTATATCTTTAGACCTTGAGGATACCATTTTAGAGAAACTCTAGTATCAACAGCTTCCTACTCTGGGTCTGTCATCTGATAGCCACAGACACTTGCTTATTTTTCCGAACTGCCCGAGGGAATTTCCTTACTTCCCTATACCCCATGTAGGTAAGAAGATATTGACTTGGAATTATTTCCATATCTATAGTTTCATTTTTTTTTCTTGTCCAATATAAAATATACTTGGAAACCAAAAGGGTTTTAAGGGGGGAAAAAAGCAGATCTCAGTGTGGGGCCCAGCCTCAGCCTTGGCTTCATACTGAATAAATGAAAAAGAACAGGAAAATTGCGTAATTCACAGCGTTCAGAGACTTGACATTGAATAACTTTTGTGTTCTCTAGAAGAGGAGATCTGTCTCTTGAAACCCTTGGCTCCCAAAAGGTGCCCCTCTTCTCCTCCCCTCCCTCCAACTCCCCGTCTTTAACTGTGTAATTATTTTAGTATTTATCTGTGAATATGTTATATCACCCTTACCCTCTGCCAAAGAATGTTCACTTTTGCATTTGTACCCCTAGTCCCTAGCATGGTACTTGGCACTAAATGAGGGCTTGGTGACTGACTGATGATCAATCTGTCAGAAGTTAGGGTAAAGTAAGTGGAGCCCTTATTTTCTAATAGAATCTCACTGACTTTTTGGTAAATTCCCCTCAAACTCTTTATGACTCTGTTTCTCCATCTTTCAAAAGGGAATACTCCTATAGATCACACCTCTTTACAAGCCTTTGTAGGTGGTTCAAGGGTTAATATATGCAAAGCATTTTGAGTCCCTAGATGCAATATAAGTACAAATTATTAATGCTAAACTGTTATTTTATTAAGTACTGTAATAATAAGCCAGAGTCTTCAGCAGCCAGTTACATTTCCTCATGTAGTTGGTGACATTTAGATTCCTTTGTTAGGCAGATGGTGCAATATTGCACCTTTTGAAAAAGTAGGCATTTGGGGAAGGAAATTAATTCAGAACTATTTATAATACAACAAGACACTGGGCTTCTTAATAAGTGAATTTATACCATTTTCCCAAGTTAAATCACAGCTGACCCAGCCTTCAAAGAAATTCTTTATAATTCCCTAGTCTTCAGGTGGAACTTTTGGCCTTGGGCAATAGATTAGATGGGTGGCCCAAGGAGGTTCAGTGACTTATCAGAGGTAGTGAGCATGAAAGGTGGAATGTGAATCTGGCTTCTCTGACTCTACAATTAGAGCTTTTTCTACTGTGCCTCCAATGATGTCTGTTCACATCCTACATCCCTACCCAATTCAGCTGCACTGCCCCCTCAAACCACTTTGAAGCCCAAATGTTCTTTGGGAAAGATCATACAATTGCCAGTGGCCTAAATTAACTGGAATTGACTCCTTATTGTGACTTTCTTACAGGATCCATAAAATGTCTCCAGTCTAACATTACAACCTTATTTGCCACCCCACAGCCTCTTTGATAATTAGGCTGATTTCTCTGTCGCATTAACATGCTACGCTCAGCCCCCAGGCTTTTGCTCAGTCTGTTTCCCTTACCTGCTGTCCTCCCCTTCCCCTCCTCTTCAGCCACCTGCATCTTACCCATTGGTCAAGGCCTATTTCTTTCACAAAGACTTTTCTGGCCCCTTTTGCTTTTCCCTGTTTCCTTCTCCTCTTAGGCACCACAGGACTTGTCCACAAAATTCAGCCCTCGGTCACACCCCGTTTTGTATCTCTTATCTTTGTTTCCTATGTGTAAGTATTGACTCACCAACTAAATGATAAGATACTTGGGGAAGGGAGGATGGTTTCTTACACTTCTGTACCCCTCACCCCCACCGCTCACTGCCTTATTCCTTTGCACCTAGCACAGGCATGCTATAATTACTTGGTGATTAATGGATAATCAGTCCAGGTTAGCTAAAGCTGGAAATGTAATACTCCAGTAGTGATGATACTACCTTGAAATACTGGCAATCAGGGAAAGACGGAGTCCTGTTGCTATCGCAATCCGGCCCCTATAGCGTGGACTCGTGTAGCCTTTGTGAATTTCACTGGTACAAACCATAGGTAGATATATTACAAGGGCACTTGGGCTAATGTCTCTAAATAGGGAAGAGATTTAACAGATTCATTAGGTAGGGTCCTTTATTCATTATTGTGAAAGATAATCATTTGTTAACTTAAGTAAGACCCTCTGCCTTCCTGGGAACTGTCATTCTGTGAAAATATTGATGGGAGCAGGGTGCCTTGCTAGAAAATGCGAGAATTGATTGGCCATCCACACGTTGAGAAATTTAAACACATTGTCTATTACTGACAAAAGACAATGATTCTAATTAGAGGGATCTGGGGGTGGGTGGGTGGATAGAGCTCTGGGCCTGAAGTCAGGAAGACTTGAATTCAAATCTGACCTCAGGCATTTACTAGCTCTGTGGCCCCAGGCAAATTGCTTGTCCTCACTCAGCCTCAGTTTCCTTGACTGTAAAATGGGGAGAATAATAACACCTATTTTCTAGGGTTTTTGTGAAGATGAAATGAGATGATATTTGTAAAGCACTTAGCACAGTGCCTGGCATACAGTAGGTGCTTAATAAATCCCCCTTCTTTTTCTTTCCTTTCCTTCCCTTCCTCCTTCCCTCTCTCCCTCCCTCCTTCTTTCCTTTTCTCCTTATTTCCTTTCTCCCTTCTTTCCTCCCTTAAAGAACGACAATTCAAACAAATGATTACAATTGGCCATAGAAATCTAAGCAAACCCTAATGGATACACAAGGTGTTCCTCATTTACCTAATATATACTTACAACCTTCCCTGATATTTGAAGATGTCTATAGGCATGGCTGGGAGAAGAAAGGATGACTCCCTTCCATGCTATCTACATTACAATTTCTGGTCATGACTGGGATGCACACTAGGCCTGTCCCTCTTGGTGGCTTTACTTTTTGACCATGGAGCTGCTCAACCTCCTTGACTCAAATTGAGGAACCCTGTTCTTGACACAGTGTTTCATGATCCTTCTCCAGCCTCGTCCATTTTGTAGTCATGTGTCATTGTATACTCAAAGTGTATGATGTTCTATCTCAGGTGCTTGTGGTCACCCACATTCAATTCTCCACGCCCTGGCTATTGACAATCATGTTGACTTTTGTCCTGCCGCCAGACTTCAATGCAGTGGAAGAGAGGGTGAGGCTGATTACGTTGTGCAACTCTGTCTCACTGAAATCCAATTCATGCTTAAGTCAAGACATCACCCCTGATGTCACTGGTCCTCTTCAAAAACAAAGGGCAAACAACATCACCACCTACATCAACTACCAATTGCTTGGGTAGTTTGCTGCTTTTCATATTCCATCCTTTATCACAACAGACAATGTCAGTTGCAATAACTCAGCTCTGACTGACATAAAGCAAATTTATCTGCAATGTGAATAATAATTAGATCATAGGTTTAGAGCTGAAAAGTCATCAAAAGGTCATCAAATCTAACCTTACTTTATAGATGAGGAAACTGAGGTCCACAGAGACCTCCATCATAAGTGACTTGCCCAGGGTTATGTAAACGACCAGAGGTAGAACTTGGACTCAAATCTATAGCTCTGTTCATGGTGCTCCATAGTCTGCTCAATAAACAAATAAACAAATAAATTAAAGGTCAAGATAGGAATAGCTAGCATTTAAATAGCACTCTGAAGTTTGCAAAGCACAACAGCCCCATAAGGTTGATGTTATTATTATCTCCATTTTATAGATGGGGAAACTGGGCCAGAGAGAAGTTATAAGACTTCTCCAAGGTCACATAATAAGTGTCTGAGGGTAGATTTAACTTGGGTGGTCCCGATTCCAGGCCCAGCGCTCTATGCATATGGTGCCACCTACCTGCCTAAGATCATTTCTTGTTTCCAAGTCTAACATCATCAAGGTTGATGGTATTCTGTATGGCCTGTTCACATTGCAGATGGCTGCACCATGTGCCAAATTTTATTAAAATTTTATTTTAAACAGTGATACTCAAATATACAATGGGGAAAACCATTATTTGACTGTGGTCCAAGAACTTCAGAGGCTGTATTGCTTCAAGATGTTACAAACATCACTGGGATTTTGGATTGGGATTCTTGACCTAGTCATCCAGAAGCTTCTTCAGGCTGATGTCAGTACTTTAAAAGAACATGCAGGAACAATAATAATATTAACAGCTTATAATTTATTTAGCATTTCCAGAACACTTTCCTCATAACAGGCCTTAGCCCTGTGAGATAGGCAGCGTAATAACAACTCTTAGTACTATTTTACAGATGTGGAAATTGAGTCAGAGAGGTGGAATAACTTGTCAATAGCTAGGAAACATCAGAGCCAGGAATAAAACCCCGTGTCTCTTCTGATGCTAAGCCCATGCTGTCTTTCCTCCATGCTCCATAGATATGGACCTTTTTTGTGGCCAAGCTCACTGAGCAAAGACCATATGAAGACAGAGATCCTACATGAGACTGCAGGGGTTCACAGCCCATGCTTTCAACAACAAAATACAACTACTAGCCATGTAGCCCCAAAGAGAGTCAAAGCTGAAAGTAGTTAAGGGTTGGCTAGATGGCGTGCTGTCCAGACAAAGAAACACAGGATCAATGTATAAGAAGGGCCAGCAGGGAAGGTGAAGGGAACAAACATTTATTAAGAGCCTACTCTGTGCCAGACACTTGACAAATATTATCTCAATTGATCCTTACAACAGCCCTGGGAGGTTGGTGCTATAATTATCCCCATTTTACAGTTGAGGAAACTAAGGCAGAGGTTTGCCTCAGGGTCACATAGATCCTAAGTATCTGGGGTTGAATTTGAATTCAGACCCAGTGCTCTACCACCTAGCTGCTGTGGTACAAGGTACTCTCCTAGGACAGCTGGGTACTGCTTGCCCTCAAGGACTTTATATTCTATTGGAATGTTCAATTATAGCTATCGTGCACCTAAAACTGCATGCCATGTTTGGTACTAAAGTGAATGGATCCCACACATGCTCCCAACCAGTGGTGACATTCTTTTTTAGGGGGTGAGGGAAGGGGAGTGTAGACCTGTGATCTCATCTGTTTGGGCAGCTCTTAGTGTAGACATCCCCACTGAGACAGATGGGGAAGGGATATGTGCCTCGTAGTCCTTGGACAGATACCTACAGGGATCTGAAGGATAAGAGACTTGTCCCAGGTCATGCAGACAGAATCCTGCCTCTGGCTGATGCTCCCTGCTTTGGGCAAGTCACTGAATTGCCCTCCCCCTCAGTTTTTTCACTATAAAACGAGGGGGGGTTGGACTAGATGGCCTTTGGGGTCCCTTCCAGCTCAAGCTCTAGAAGCCCATGTGTCCAAGGCAGGACTGGAAGCTGGATCTTCCTGACTTTCAGCTTTCTATCTGCTTCACCCGGCTCAGGGCAACCTGCGTGGGATCTGAAATGATGAGATGGAATCACTCCCTCTGGGGTCCTGGAGCACTGCTAGCCCACTGGCCCAAGAGGTGCCGCTCCCTCCCAGAAGGGAGAGCAGGCTACTTGTGAACTTCCAGGACCCACAGGTTTACTTTTACTTCAGATGTCCCAGATTAGAAGCCCATTAAGTCTCCGTCTATACAAGACAGTCTATGTGGAGTCACTTGGAATCCTCCATTGATTGGAAATCCATCTTTCTATCACCCCTTTACTGGGGTCTTCTCCCATTAGAATATAAGCTATCTTGTTTGTTTGTATCTGTATCTTCAGTATTTGGAACTTGGTAAGAATTTAAGAAAATGCTCTTTTCTCTCTTTTCTCCCCCCTCACTTCTCCTCTCCTCTCTTCTCTTTTCTTCTTCTTTCCTGTCTTCTCCCTTTCTCTCTCCTCTCCCCTCTTCTACTCTCCTTCACTTTCTTCTCTTTCCTCTCTTCTTCCATCTCCTCTCTTCTTTCTTTTCCTTTTCTTTCTTTTCCTCTCCTCCCTTCTCCTGTCCTCTCTTTTTCATCCCTTTCTTCTCTTCTCTTTTCTTCTCCTCCCCTTCCTTTTCCTCTCCTCTTCTTTCCTCTCCTCTCCACCACTTTCCTCTCCTCTCTTTTTCTTCTCTCTCTTCTCTTCTCTTCTCTTCTCTTCTCTTCTCTTCTCTTCTCTTCTCTTCTCTTCTCTTCTCTTCTCTTCTCTTCTCTTCTCTTCTGTTCTCTTCTCTTCTTTTCTCTTCTCTTCTCCTCCTCTTCCCTTCCTTCTCCTCTTCTTCTCTCTCTCCTCTCCTCTTTCCTCCCTTCTCTCTCTCTCCACACAACACCAGAGGATCACCTCTATAGAACACCTAAGAACAGGACACTGAGTCTGAAAGAATAAGGGTTAACTTTTAGAAGACAGATGCTATTGAGAAATAAGGTAAAAACTGAATGGAGTAAAGGTCAGTGAGAGCCAACTACAGGCCTGCTGCAGTCCAAGCAGCATATCATCTTGTCCCTGTAACAAGTGTCTGGTGGGCAAACGTACCTGGTTCAGATTAAGACTGAGAAGACCCGTTACAAGTCATGTCTAGTCATAAATAAGGTTGAATGTATCTAGATTTACATAAAAATTTACAAATTTCCAAACTGATGAAAGAATTGCTAGTTGAAAGCCTTCTAGGGGTATCTATTCTCTGCCCAAGTCTCTGCCCCTTCCTTCACTCACTACCTGACCTTAAAAAGCCTTCTAATTCCTCTTCTCCCTCCTCCTCCAATCTGACAGTAGGTCTCTTTAAGACCCAATACAGTTTCCCCATCTTGTTTCCATTAAGAGTGGGCCAGCTCCCAACGTGATTCACTCAGCAACCCTGCCCAGATGAGAAATCAGTGCTGACTTTTACAGAGCCGTGATTTCTGTCTTGAGCTAGGACTGAGACATTGACATAAAGAGGAAACAGTTCCCCCATTTACCAGGAGGCCAGGATGGGGAGTGGGGCAAGCAGTGGGCCCGAGTGCTAACTTTAGGCCCAGATGGATTTGGAGCTCGGAATCTTATGGATTGGGTCCAGCCAGTCCAGAGTCAAAAAGACAGAGGAGTTCGGAAGAGACTTTCTCCTCTGGGATCCTGTGTGGCAATATTTCTGTTCTGTGTTTTCTTTAATCCAAGTCTCATAAATCCATTTGAAATGAATTAGATTAGTAATGGGAACCAACAGCTATGGAGTGGCCACCCTCATATTAAGCTAATTTATTGTCTGGCTCTGTATGTTGGTATTTATTTCTGGTACAGCCTTGGGAGGGGGGTCTAGTCTAGGGAAATAACACTCGTGTTGATCCAACTAGAATTAAATCTCCATTCTCCTCCTGCCTTGTCTATTCCCAAATCATTCAACCTGTTTTATCATCTTTTTGAAGTTCCTTAATAGTTGTTGTTCTTGTTGTCTAATCATTTCAGACATGTCTGACTCTTTGTAGTTTCATTTGGGGTTTTCTTGGTGGTGATACTGGAGTGGTTTGCTGTTTCTTTCTCCAGAAAGATGAGGAAACTAAGGCAAACAGAGGCTAAGTGACTTGTGCAGGGCCGCACATCTAGGAAGTATCTGAGGCCAGATTTAAACTCAGGAAGAGGAGTCTCCCTGACTTCAGGCCTGGTATTCTATCCACTGAGCCATCTAGCTACCCATCCTTAATAGTTATTGCTAATAAATGCTAATGAGTAACTCCCTTCCATTCTTTTGAGGGCTAAAAGAGGAACCCAAAGGCAAATTACTAGCGTAGCATAGATTCTGGCCTGAGAAGCAAGTACATCTGCCCATCCTGTGGCTGTGGGCTCTGATTGATACCGCCAAATACAGAATACAACTCACCCTTGGAGAGGCCCAGTGATGTCATTAAGGACAGTCTCTTACCTCTGCCAGAAAGTCTTCCATGATCTATGCCATAGCTGAAAGAGTTCAATTCAGTTTTGCAGGCAGTTATTAAATGCTTACAATAGTCCAGGTCGTATGCTAGGCACTAGGGATATAAAGACAAAAAATAAAAATAAAACCAAAAGAAGCCTAGTTGGTCCCTGCCCTCAGGAAGCTTATATTTTACTGTGTGGTTGGTGAGGGAAGCAACATATACACAAATAAGTTAATACAAAATGGCGATCCCAATCATGGGGGAGTAAATAGAGAACCAGAGGTAAGGGGATATTGGTTCAAGTGGTAGTTGGATCGTACAGTGGATAGGATGCTGGCTATGTGAGTGGAGAGAAGAAATGTATATGAGAGATGTGAAGGAAATGATGAGATGCAGAAATGGATTGAATATGGGGGTCAGAGAGTATGAGGAGTAAAGGATAATACCACAGTTAATAATAATGCTAAATAATAATAGCCACCACTTATATAGTGCTTACTATGTGCCAGGCACTTTGCTAAGTGATTTACAATTATTATCTCATGTGATCCTCAGTTTTACAGATGAGGAAACTGAGACAATCAGGAGTGAAGTGACTTACACAGGATCACACAGCTAGTAAGTACCTGAGACTGAATTTGAACTCAGGTCTTCCTAACTCTAGTCCTGGCACTCTATCCACTGACCAACTTTGATTGAGGTCCTGGTTGACTAAGAGAATGGCAGTGCCCTCCTTAGTAATGGGGAAGTTTGAGAGAGGGGAGAATTGAAGGGGAGTGGGAAGGTAATGAGGTATTTGGGGCATACTGAGTTTGAGATGCCTAGGGAAATCTCATTTGAGCTACCCACAAGGCAGCTTGGTGACGTGAGTCTGGAGTTTAGGAGAGAGCGTAAGGTTGGACATAGAGTTTTGGGAATCATCTTTGTAGATAAGATAACTGGACACGTGGGATCTGATGAGATCATTAAGTGAAACAGGAGAGAGGGAAAAGACAGTAAGTATATAACATGTGTTTTTTGAAAAAATAAGGCAATAAGGGGAGAAGACACTAGCAGCTGGGGGGGGGGTGTCAGAAAAGCCCTCCCCCGCCCCATAGGAGCTCAGCCTCAAGCCAAGCCATGAAGGAAATGAGGGATTGTCAAGGATGAGGAGAGAATGCATTCAGGCATGAGCTACAGCCTGTGCAAAGGTTTGGCGATGGGAGATGGAGAGTTGTGTGTAAGAAAGATCTGGAAGGTGGTCAGACTATAAAGTGAGGGGAGTTATGTAATATGAAGTTAGGTAGAAGTCAGGTTGTGAGGGGCTTTGAAGGACAAACAGTGCAACTTGCGTTTGACCCGGAGGAAAAAAAGGAATCATTGTAGGTTTTTGAGCACCTCGGGTGCCATCTTCATTTTACAGATGGGGAAACTGAAGTGAAGAGGTGAAGTAAGCAGAGATTCAAACAAAGGTCTTCTACTGACTCCAAACCCAGGAGTTCAGTCTTGGGCCTACACAGAATTTCTTTGTGGTAAAACCAACCTCCAGAAGCTCCATCAGCCTCCCCACACATGCTCTTAGCTTCACTCAGAGTCCCTTCTTCCTTGTCTTCCTAGTTAATGTTTTCTTTCTAACCCTTGAGAACCATGGCTTGGATCCAGCTTCCCTTCTTACCTGCTCTTTGTCCCTGAGCCCCCTCGGAGCTGCTCCTGACCTGGGAGTCAGCTCCCTCTCCCCACTGGGCCAGCCCTGCTTATGCACCTCTCTCCCTTCTTGGCCCTCCTCAGCCTCTTCTCTTCCCAGAAAGCCTGGTCTTTGGCTCTGGTTTGTAGATCCTGGCTAAAGAAACTTCCAAATGCCCACCTTGGTGGTGAGAGGGCGCTGTGCCTGTAGGCTCCGTGGTCTTGGGAGGGGCCCTGAGGCCTAGGGGGAACAGGGGAATCCTTGTGTGAGGCACACACAGAGCTGCTCCCACAGCGGCAGACCTGCGACCTATTGCTGTTGGATGGCTCTCCCAGGAGCAGAGGGATTTTTCTTTGTAAAGAAAGACAGGATCGTTATGAAAACTGCTGCTTTTTTGAAAGAGGCTTTATGGCTTATGTACGATAAGCGCCGTGGTCCAGAGGAAACAGAAGGACACAGGAACATCTGTCTGCCACCAAATCAACCAATCCACAAGCATTTATTGAGCACCTACTATGTGTCAGGTGTGCAGTTGAACATCAATTTAAAATAATTTTATTTTGAAGGGCAGAATGCGGGAGGTGGGAAAGGAGCACATCTCTCTCTGTCTCCTTTCTCTTTCTGTCTTTTTCTTTTCCTCTTCTTTCCTTCCATCCCTCCTTCCTTCTTTCTTCCTTTCCTCCTTATCTTTTCTTTCATCTCTCTCTCCCTCCCTCCTTCCTTCCTTCCCACCTCCCTTCCTTCTTTCTTTCCTCCTTCCTTCTTTCTTCCTCCCTTCCTCCCTCCTTCTTCCCCTCCTCCCTCCCTCCCTTCCATCCATCCATCCTTCCTTCCCTCCTTCCTTCCTTCCTTCCTTCCCTCCCTCCTTCCTTCCATCCTTCCTTCTGTCCTTCCTTCTTTCCCTTCCTCCCTTCTTTCCCTCCCTCCTTCCTTCCCTTCCTCCCTCCCTCCCCCTTCCTTCCTTCCTCTCCCTCCTCCTTCCTCCCTCCCTCCTTCCTCCCTCCTCCCTCCTTCCCTCCCTCCCTCCCTCCTCCCTCCTTCCTTCCTTCCTCCCTCCCTCCCTCCTCCTTCTTCCTTCCTTCCTCTCTTCCTTCCTTCCTTCTTCCTTCCTTCCTTCTTCCTTCCTTCCTTCCTTCCTTCCTTCCTTCCTTCCTTCCTTCCTCCCTCCCTTCCTCCCTTCCTCCCTTCTTTCCCTCCCTAACACACAGACTTTGGCCATCTTTGCCATAGTCTTTGTAGCAGCCTGGGCTCCATCCCCCACCTCTCCATGCTGTGCTGGAGACAGTTGGAGGTAGAAGGTGCCTGTGGCTGTTTCTGCCAACCCCAAATGCCAGCAGCTGCACAGTCCCAGGGATAATTGCTCATATCTGTTTCTTCTCTTTTCCAGGGCTCAGTGAGTGTTCCAGGAACTGACTTTCCATAGTATGATGACCTGTAAAAGCAGCCCTTCCATTTACATTTCAAACTCCAAGTCAGCCGTGGCCGTGTCTGAATGAGAGCGGTACAGGATAATGGGTCAAATGTAATTAGCGGGCCAAATAGCTGTACGGTCCAGGCTGATTTATTTTGTGCCCATCAGATTCCAAGAACCTCAGTGTTTAAAGGTAACCAAACAATCACTCTATTGTACAGAAACAAACCCCAGCTCACTCAAAAATCAATTGCCCCATAAGGCAAGGGCAGCCCTGTGCCCCCAAACAGATGGGGTCGAAAATTCACCACTCCCCCCCAAAAAAAAAACCAATCTCCATCTTAATAACCCACAGTCTTGTTAAATTATGAACTTGCTCCAAGAATGGAGCAAAAAGAGAACCCGAAGTGGAATGAAGTCAAATCTACTCAGGCTGATTCTTTTCCTACCAGTCCTTTTCCTTTAAAAAGAAAAAAATATATACCACTCAGTTTCCATCAGTGTTAGCATCTCTGCAGCAATGCAACCATTCACAATTTGCAGTTCAGTGTGTTACTTTAATTAGTATGAAAATTAAAGGGCAGCGATGGGCCAACGTGAATGATTATGGAAATACATAGGCATCCCATGCAATCTTCGCATTTAATTAATCGTCCTGTAAACTCGATGGTGCTCTTTCAGTCGGGGGCTGAGTCTAACAACTCCATTTTAAATAACCACTTACTACTTAACAGGATGTGGAGAACGCACCCCAGCATACGGGGGCTTCTCAAGTTTCACTGTCTGAAATTTTTCAAAGCTGACCCAAGTCAACCTTAAGAATGTTTAACACTCGGAGCCTGAACACAAGAAACTCTGTGATGAACAGACATTCAATTACATTTTTAAAAAGTGAGAAGCTTTTTTTTTTTTGTAAAATAGCAGCTTTGGAAACTAATTGGCAGACGCCAAACTTGTGAGTCAAGGCCAAATCTAGCTGGGGCAGCTTTTACTACAGTAACGCTAGTCAAAAGAAAATGAGGAGAAAAAGGCATCTTTGTTTCCCAGTCAAATTAGCTGATTAAGAAATAAAACATCTTAACATGTTTTTTAAAATGCAGAATTAATTATTTATATGAAGAAAAAAAAATTAAAGCCAGGTTGGGTTGAATTCTACTTTGTGTGGGAATTAAATGGGACATAAATAGTAACCCTTTTATTCCCATGCCTGGCTTCATTAAACAAAACCCCATATTTAGAGCACTATTGAATGAAAAATAAATTCTTTTTGTAAGATAAACACAAGTGAGAAATCCTAAGGAATTTTTGCATTTAGATCACATAAAAAGAAAAACAAAAAGAAACCAACAATATGGTTCATCAAAACCCAGGTTATGGCAGAGAGATTGGGACCCTGGAATAAGGTATATTTGATTTCAAATCTTGTCTACATTAGTTCCTTACTTTTCCGAGCCTCAGTTTCCTCAAGGATAATAATAACTACAGTGTCAACTTAGTATGATTGTGGGGCTCACATGAGATAATGCATGTTAATACAAACTCCAAAACATGATGCAAATATCACTTATTATTTTTATTCTAACTCTCCTTCCACTCATAATTACTGGACTTTGACTAGAAATAGTCCCATGACATGTTTCTCTAATGCTATTGGTAGTTTTTATGTTTAAAATTTGGCAAACTAACGTACAACTCGATAGAATTCTTATTACTACGATTGCTCTTACTGTTTTTATAATTTAATGAGTGTTACTGTAATTAAAAAAAAACAGCCCTCACCCACAGCAGCAGATTTGTCCTTGATTCACAAGTTTGGCAGCTGCCAATTAATTTCTAGAACTGCTGTTTTACAAATCTGACTGAGAATAAGAAAACCAGTACAATAGGTTGAACAGTGGCTATTATCAGGGAGGAGCCCTGCCTACCCCCAAACCCTAAGGAAGTTGCTTTGTTCTTTGGCCCAGCGACAAAGAGACTGGATTTGGACCTGGGTTCAAATCTCCTCTTTGTCAGTTACTACCTGGAGGTGACTAGGACAACCTCAGTTTTCTCCTCTATGAAACCAGGGCCTGGGTGGACTCCAAGGGCCCTTCTGGTTCAGAGTATATGAACTTCTAGAATCTCTTGACCAAGTTGAGGCCTGAGGAGGGATTTCCAGCAGAATTTGAACAGAACCTCCTTCTTTATTTTGCCAGAGGATAAATATGGAGCTCAGAAAGGCAAGGGGAGGGCAAGGTCTTGGGGAAAGGAAGTAAATGGCATCTCCTCCAACCTACTCTTCAGGTCTAGACTTGTCTTCCTGACAACGGGCATTCGGTAAGGACCCTGACCATGAAAACCTGGGCTGCTCAAGTCAAGTCAACAAGCACTTATAAGCTCCCACTATGTGCCAGGCACTGTGCTAAGTACCACCAACTGTGTATTTGTGAGGCCACCTGGGTGAAGTGCACAACCATCGCAACACCGGTGCTTGTGAGAGACCACCAAAGTCACGGTCACTTCCACGCTAAGCCAAGTTTCTCTTATGGATGTCCCTTGATGAAAAACTCTTGTACTCAGCCCCTTTGCTCAGCACTAGAGTCCCTACTGAAAAATAGGAGAAAAAATCCTTTGAACATGTTGGGTATTCCTTCCAGCATCACCAAAGAGGGGAAATATGGAGGGGCAAAACCCTGCCCCCAAAACCCAAAACCCAAATAACAAAACTAGGCAGAACTAAAATCCTTTGTTCTTAACAAGAAATCCAGCAAACGTCTTAAAAATGATTTGGCAAGAGACAAGGGTTGAGGCAAAAGGGGACAGATTAGCAGCATTGGTATTGGAGGCCTAACTAAAATAAATGCTGATTTGCACCCGAGACTGGGTTGTTTTTTTTTTTTCCTCCTGAAGGGTAAAGCATATGGCAGTGCATATGGGAGGTGAATGTGATTAGGTAGGCAGCCATCCTACTTCAGAACCAGGTGGTACAGGGCGCAGCTTTCTTACCCAAGAACAGATCAATGCTCGTCCTGTCAAAGAATGCAGAACTTAAGGTCATAGGGCCCGAGTTCGAATCTCAGCTCTGCTGCTGACCTGGAGCAGATCATTTGGGGTCCAGAGCTCATATTCTGAGTTCAAATTCCACCCCAGACATTTATTAGCTGTGTGACCCTGGGCAAGTCTTTTAACCCCTGTCTTCCTCAGTTTCCTCAAATGTAGAATGGGTATAATAATAGTACTTGCCACATTTAGGATCAAATGAGATATTTATAAAGCACTTAGCACAGTGCCTTCCACGTAGGTGATTAATAAATATTTATTATTTTCCCTTCTCCCTAACCAAATGAACTCCTTTTGAGATAAAATCATCCGTATTGATTTTCATCTTCCCACCTCTTAACTTGAATTTCCTTTTTGTGAAATGTCTTTCATTACTTTTGAAGTATTCAGCTGTAACCTAGGCTTCTGGGCATGCCCAATTCTACCACATAGCCACCTTTTAAAGGGGCCACACAATAGTGGAAGGTCTAGTTTTAGGATTCAAGTTAAAAAGACACACACACACACACACACACACATCTGACACAAAGATTGTCAAAGCACAAAACATGTAAGCTGGTTTTTTTTTTCCTTCTCCTTCAAAGTGGCTTGGTGGGGAGAGCAGCAAGGAAATGAAATCTGGAGGAAGGAGCTAAAACCACATCAGTTTAAAAGTAGTGTGCATGGTTAATTCAAAGCTTGGCCTGTCAGAACAGTGGGTCAGTGTATGACTTCATTATGTGGCATGGGGTAACATTGGCAACTCAGCGTGCTGTGAGGAGCTGCTTCTTTGGTATTTCCTGACTGGTATGTGCCATTGGGAGCTTAATTAGCATACTGGTAGTGTTCCTGCCCCCCAAGGAAAAATGGTGAAGGGCTTAAAAAAATAAAAAAGTAAATACACAGAAGAAAAGAAATTTCTTTCCTTCCTGTTCACAGCTGTCTCCATTCCCTTTCGATGATTGTGCTTGAGGAAAACATAAAGCTTGTGAGACCCCTCAGACTTTACTCAGCCACAAGGCCCAGCGATCCCACTGTATCAAAGCTGTAGATTTGGGCTTGGTCAGTCTCCTTATAAGGGAGAGAAAAAAAAGAGGTTTAATGGGATGTGAAAATCAGACTGTTAGAAAATAGTATTATATCCTGCATACTTCCTGGCATGCTGGTTTCCTAAGGAAGTATCTTAAACAATTCCCATCTGAATGAGTACTTATAGATATTATCAAGATCATCCTTTCAGGGGCAAGACAAAAAATGTTGAGGTCCCCTCCCCCCAAAGTCAGAAGAAAAGCAATTTTTACTTTGAAGCTCTTTTTAAGGGGGTTTGCAAAGATCATATGAGCATATGCATATTTAGGTATGCATCCAAATTGAGATCACATGTCCATCTGAGTATTTGATAATATATATATATATATTCAAATATGCATATGAACATGTTACATATATATATATAGCCTTCTTCTGTTTATCTGGTACCCAACATCATAATTAAGGATATTTTACTTCAGAAAATGGAAAGAGCCTTTTCAGTTTCATCTAATTGGTAATTTAATTACATAGCTAATTAGAAGCATAGTGGGTGTTGGGACGACAATGGTTGTCTTTAACTTGAAATCTTCACCACTTACAAAACCATGACACTCTTCTATTCCCGAATACTTAAATAATAGATTAGCACGTCAGTAAATACAGCTAACTATGTAAAGGTAGATTGTTCTCATCTTCTGGAGTTGGCAAAATTCATAATGTGAGTCTGATCTATTCCACTAAGTAATTATCACTTAGCCCTTCCCTCTTGCTGGGGGGTCTCTTCTCTTTGTGGTCCCTGGGGGAATGTGTGTGGTGAATTTTTCAGTGCTGGAATTCCTTTTGATTGGACTAGAGCAGGAGGTAGAGATACTTTTTGGAAGGATTGTGGCCTAGTAATTGGAACAAAGAACAGAGAGCTGGAGTCTTAGGCTCTGCTAATTCCTCCATGTGTGGCCTAGGGCAAAGAGCTCTTCCCCTGCCTCAGTTTCTCCACATCTAAGTGGCAGAATTTTGCAGTCCGTGAATAAAAGGCACCAAGTAAGAAGGAGAACCATTATCTATAGCTAGGTTTAGTATTTAGTTGGGGTACTGAATGCCCCGGGGAAATAGGGTTCAACCAGGGCCTAGGACCTCTAGGAAAGGGCCATTTAGTTCTTACACCTTAATGGTGTGTGTATGTGCCTAATACTTACTGATTGATTGGTGGGCATACACTGTATTATGTTGTCTTCCAGTCTCAAACTATCTAGTCTAGCTTATATTTGAACACAAATCCCTACTGTTACATACCTGAAAGTGCTCGTTTTGCCTTTGCTACAAAACCTTCAGAGCTTATCACCTCTCCAATTAGCCCATTCCTCAGCTAAAAAGTAGAGTAGCACTCAGGTTCCGGGGTTGTTGTGAGGATCAAATGAGATACTATTTATTAAGCACTTAACACAGCTCTTGGTGCATAGGAGGCACTTAGTAAATCAATTTTTCCTCCCTCCCTTCCTTCCTATTCCTTCTTTCCTTCCTTCCCTCCCTCCTTTCCTTCCTTCCTTTTTTCGTTCTTTTCTTCCTTCCCTCCCTCCCTTCCTTTTTTCCTTTCTTTATTCCTTTCTTCACTCCCTCCCTCCACCCCTTCCTTCCTTCCTTCCTTCCTTCCTTCCTTCCTTCCTTCCTTCCTTCCATCTTCCCTCCCTTCCTTCCTTCCTTCCTTCCTTTTTTCATTCTTTTCTTCCTTCCCTCCCTCCCTTCCTTCTTTCTTTTCTTTATTCTTTCCTTCCTTTCCTCTCTCCCTCCCTTCCTTCCTATTCTTTCCTTCCTTCTGTCCTTCCTTCCCTCCCTCCATCCTCTCCTCTCCTTCCTTCTATTCTTCCTTCCTTCCTTCCTTCCTTCCTTCCTTCCTTCCTTCTTCCTTCCTTCCTTCCTTCCATCTTCCCTCCCTCCCTTCCTTCCTTCCTTTTTTCATTCTTTTCTTCCTTCCCTCCCTCCCTTCCTTCCTTTTTTCATTCTTTTCTTCCTTCCCTCCCTCCCTTCCTTCTTTCCTTCCTTTCCTCTCTCCCTCCCTTCCTTCCTATTCCTTCTTTCCTTCCTTCTCTCCCTCCTTCCCTCCCTCCCTCCTCTCCTCTCCTTTCTTCTTTCCTTCCTTCCTTCCCCCTTCCCTCCCTCCCTCTTTCCTTTCTTCAGAGAACTTAGAGGCATGTTGGCCTTGGCTGTTTGTTTCTAAATGAGCTATAACATGGCTTATACTTCCAATATAATCCTTCTCCAGTCCAGGTGCTCTAAGGAAAGGAAGTGAATAGCAAGAAGTGGGTATAATAACAGAATGACTGAGCTTCTACAGGAGTGAGTACATAGACCCCTGGGGAAGGTGGGGCCCTTAAAAGGAGGTGATTGTTTGTTATCCATCATAAGGAGAATTTTCTTGATTGTCCTGTTGTGTTAAGTCAAACCTGTTCTGTTTAATGTTCTTATTAGCCTGAATGCTTGCAGGGGAATTAAGGACTTTTTTGAAGGGAACAACAGGTTTCAGATACTTAAGCTCCCAGAGTTTTTATTGGTAAGGAGAGATTTTGAGAACCTTCCCACCCCCACCCACCAAATGTGTTTGCTATGATCTAGTTCAAGAGTCAAAGCAATGAAAAATTCCCTAGAAATACTCCTATTTTCAGATGCTGTTGTGCTGATTACACCAAGCTCCAGAACACTGCAGAGTTAAGTCAGGGAGTGTGAAGACTGTTGTCTCATTTCTATACATATAAGAAAGATCTGAAAGGTTAAGAGTTTCCCATGATTTCTTGGTTAGTAAGGATCTAAGTAAGATCTAAGATTTGATCCTAGGTATCTTGTCTGCAAATCCAGCATTCAATCTGCTTTGTCAAACTACAAAACGGTTGATTTTTTTTATGTCATCGTCACTCTCTTGGTATGGGCGGCGCAGGCTTTGTTCTAGACTTAGAGTCTAGCTGTGTTAAGTGCTTCCCTCCCTTCCTCTGTCACTCAATACCTGTGTGACCCTGAGCAAGGTCACTCATCCTCTTTGTGCCTCAGTTTCCCAAGTTGCAAAGCAGAGAGACTTTAAGGTCCCTTCAATCTCTAAATCTTGGATCCTATGATTCCACTGACTTCCCTGGAAGCTGTATGCAAGGCTCATCATACCACCCAAAAGGGTTAATGGTTAAAAACAAATCCAAGTGTTTACATTCTCTCACCTTGAACAGCAAACATCATCATTTGTCATGAGGGCAGAAAAAACATTTCCAACTTGACAACTTCTTGTCTCTGATTACAATCCTTCCGTTGCACCACACAGATGTCTGTGTGCAGTCAGAGGGTGTCAGAGGCTGTGTAGGAAATTGAGTGGGTGGGCAGGCGGCGGGTGGTGGCGACAGTGGGGAAGGGGGAAGGGTATACAATAGCCCTAAATTAATAGCCCAAGTAATTTGCTCTCCACAAAATGTCAACCCATTGCAGACTGCCAAGTTGTATTTTAGCAGGCTGTTTTGACAGCCTTATTGACACAGATGTTGAGGGATGATCAGGGTTCCTGGGATGACTTTTGGCCTTGTCTGAGACACTGCTAACCCTATCCCTTCATTTCTGGCCTAGAGAGATACCATTCCAGCCATCAAATTGAAGCTGGGGTTCAGCCCATTAGCATGTGTTTTCTGGGACCTAAGACAGGCCTTCTCTCCCTAAGGATGAAGCTTATGATTTCTAATGACCTATAGATGGCTGACTGGAGGCAGTGAGGCTGACTGCACAGTACCAAGTGCTAGCCGTGGGGAGAACTAGTTGGGAAGTGTTCTGGCTAGACACCTGTGCCCTAGTTTCCCTCTGGTCTTGGTCTCCAACAAGAAGCTTAATTCAAAGTACTCTGAGGTGTGATGGATGAAGATCCTTGGGCTTCTATTGCTGTCTTAACATGGCTTAAAAATGATTTTGCTTTGTCTCTGTTTTCAGTTTTTGTCCTCCATCACCAATTACATATTGAAAATCTCAAACTGGATATCCTGTGGTGTCTCAAATGCAGTATGTTCAAAATGCAACCCATAATCTTTCCTTAAAATCCTGCTTCTCTTCAAAACTTTGCTACTTCTGTCCAGAGCACCACCATACTTTGAGTTCTTCAAGTTTATAACCTTGGAATCATCCTTGACTCTTCCTTCTCTGCTACTCCCAGTCATCTGACAACTCTTGGTGGCACATCTCTTCCTATCTCTCATATGGCCCCTTATCTCCTCTCCCCCCATATGATTGTCACTCTTGTTCAGGCCTCCAATCTGTCTCCTTTTAAATCCAACCTCCACGTCTGCCAAGTAGAGATTACAAAAGACAAAATGTGCCCATGTCATTTCTCTGGGCAAGAAAATTTTATATCTGAGTCATGTATCCATTTGGAGCTTATTAGGGTAAATGATGTAAGTTCATCTAAGCCTGCTTTCTGCCAAATTGCTCTCCAGTTTTCCCATGAGTTTTTGTAGCATAGTGATTTTTTTTAAACCTAATAACTGATATTCTTAAACACTGTGCTCCTATTTGCAGTAAATCTAATCTATTTCATTGATAAATTAGTCTATTTTTTTAACCCCTACCAAATAATTTTCGTGATTACTGCTTTGTATTATAGTTTTATATTTATTTTTACTATGATCTCTACCTTCTTCCTTTTTAAAATCATCTTTAGATTCTTGACCTTTTGTTCCTTCAGAAGAATTTTGCTATTTTATGGAGTTCTGTTAAGAAATACCTCACTACTTTGGTTGGCATACCACTGAATGAGTTAATCAATTTAGGTACTATTTAAAATTTTATTATATTAACATGGCTTAATCATGAGTAATTAATATCTCTAAATATTTACCTCCCTTTATTTCTATAAAGAATGTCTTATAGTTGTTTTAATATAATGAATTTGTGTGTCTTGGTAGGTGGACTCATACATTTTATACATTCTACAGTTAGTCTCGGAATTAAGTAGTAAATCTATCTCTTCTCAGTTTTGTTGGAAATGTATAAAAAAAGATTGGTGATTTTTGTGGATTTATTCTGCCATCATACCAGTCATTGTTCCAATATTTTAGTTGATTTCTAGGATATCTTAAGTAAACCATCAGATCATTTGCAAAAAAACAATGATTTTATTTCTTCTTTTTTTTTTCTTTTGGCCTATGCTTATCCCCGAAATTTTTTTTTCTGTTAATATTGCTATAGCTCACATTTCTAAAACTATATCAAATAATAGTTGTAAAAATAGATATCTTTGCTTTATCCCTGATCTCACTGGCAAGGCTTCTAGGTTTTCTCCATTACAGCATATGCTGTCTCTTAGATTTTATATAGACATTGTTTACAATATTAAGGAAACTGTCTTTTATTATTGTGCCTTAAACTTTTTTAATTTAATGGGTTTTATATTTAGTGGAAAATATTTTCTGTAACTATTGATATAACCATATTATTATTATTTTTATTATTAATATAGTCTCTTATGTTTAAAGTTTTCCTTATATTGAATCAATTCTTTATTTCTGATGTAAAACCAACTTAGAATGTATAACCTTTTTTATATGTTGTTGTATCCTCTCCTAATACTTTTATTCAATATTTTTGCAACAATGTTTATTGGAGATACTGGTCTATCATTTTCAATTTTTGCTTTATTTCTCCCTGCCTTGGGTATCAGAACCACATTTCTTTCATAAAGAGTTTGATAGAATGCCTTCTTTGATTTTTAAAATAA
Source organism: Phascolarctos cinereus (assembly GCF_003287225.1). Lineage (NCBI taxonomy): Eukaryota > Metazoa > Chordata > Mammalia > Diprotodontia > Phascolarctidae > Phascolarctos > Phascolarctos cinereus. The sequence goes on from NW_027555958.1 coordinate 438,485,978, forward strand.
TTTATTCAATATTGGCATTCATTGTCCTTTGAATGTTTGATAAAATTTATTTGTAAATCCATCTGGTCCAGCATTTTGTTTTGCTTTTTTTTTTCTTCCTTTGGGAGCTTCTTTATGGCTTATTCAATTTTTTTGTCTGAAATTAAGTTATTTAAGTTGTTTATTTCTTATTCTGTTATTCTGGGTATTTCACACTTTTCTGTGTATTCATTTCTATAATTTATGTTATCAGTTTGTTGGTATATAATAGGGAAAATGGTTTCTTAAAGTGTATTTCCTCATCATCTGTTGTGAAATCTCATTTCTCATTTTTTTATTTTGTCCATTCGGTTTTTCTTTCTCCTTTTAAAAATTAAATTGCTGTTAACAAACCTCACAAGCCATAGCCTATAAGCTGTCTTAGCCTATTTCCACGTTGGTCAATTCACATTTTACTACCCTTAGTTTCTATCCCCAAGTGACTTCCAGAGGGAACCTAACTGGTCCCAAATAGATAACTTGGCTTTTTGCTTGAGGCGGGTTTGGTAGATCCACACATATTCTAATGTCCTCTGCTGGTACCCTCTGTTCTTCAGTTCTCTAAATAAAGACTGTTGTAGCATAACACTGTTGTCTCAGCCAGAGCCCAGCTTCTGCCTTTTGGTTTCCTGTGGCAATGGGAGGAGGGGGCAGGCTAGAACTGAGTTCTGTTGCAAGTCCCTGGGCCAGTTTGTGTAATTGGGTGGTAGGGAAGAGGGAGCTAAGTAAGTGCCTGAGGAGTTCAGAGATCAGACTTCTCTGCTATTAGTTCACTGGGTTTTTAGTTAGTGTTCTTGTCTTAGACCATAGGGGCAGGTGGAATTACTTATCTTCTGTGCATAATTCTAATTTTGGAGAGGTTTATGAGGCTGTGAGGATTGGAGAAAATGCCTCGTGCTCCATGTTGTTGGTCATATGACCCAGAAGTTCTTACTTCATTATGGTGATGTCTTAAGCTTAATGTAGCTTCATTTTTTATCTTTTTAACCATTTCTATTTTTGCTGTTGTCTTTTCTAAAGAGCAGCAGGGGATGGAGGTAATTCAGTATTGTGATTCTGATTGGGTATTGTGCATGAATATGGAGATAGAAAGGGGCCAAGGCAAGCACTTTTTGGCCCATGTCTGTTTCCTTCTGCTATTTATTACCAGCTACCTATCACCAGTCAGTCACTTTGTGCAGTGGGGTAGTGGATAGAACACTGAATTTGGAGTCAGGGAGACCTGAATTTAAATCCCACACCCCAACTCTTTGACACGAATTGAAGGTTAGACATTTGACAAGTCACTCAACCACTCGGTACCTCAGTTTCTTCATGTGTAAAATAGCAATAATTATAACTGTGGTGCCAATCTTGTAGTGTTGTTGTGAGGCTCAAATGAGATAATATGTATATAAAAGGGTGTCCTATAGTGAATAATTTCAGAAAGCCTGGATAATCAAAGGTATGTGCTGTGTGTGATCAAGGTCTGAACACCTCTATTCAGTCAATTGAACTTTTTAAAAAAATTAGGTATGAACAATCTTTGATCAATTTAGAAGTCCTTAAAAGCCATTGGGTGAGGAGAAATGATGCCACACAGGAAGTCTCTTCAAATTGGTTGGGATACTTGACCAAATCCTGTGGGGCTTCTATAAAACTAGAAAATGAGATTGGAATCAAACATTTGAGTATCTGGAAGTGGAAGGGAGCCCTTCCCCAAGCCCTTAAGTAGGAAGGGGAGGGGAAAAGGACCCTGTCCATGACCTTGTTCTTTATCTTCTCTTTCTTGTCTAGCTTTGTAAGCTTCAAGGGGTCTGAAGGATTTTAGATTTCCTGTCTGCATCATAGCAGATGTATCTGGAATAGCTTAATGGCAGTGGCTGAATTGTGAATGAAGGGTGGCCTGGATATGATAAGGAAAGCCACATTCAAAGCTCTAGAAAGAAACTATAAGAAAAGCTATACCATACCTAACAGAAAATATCTTGAGGATTCCAGCAAAAGGACTCCAAGAACTGTGAGTTATTCCTCTGATTGAGATCACTTTCCCCTAGATTCTCTATGTTCCTATGGGAGAGTATGTACATTTGGGAGTACAGACATTTGGGAGGAATGTTCGATTCCCACTTAACATTCTTATTCTTATACCACATCAGTAAATAACTCATTCCAAAAGCCAAGTAAGTGTGGCTGACTAATTGATATCAACTGATGATAATCATGGAAAGAAGCACACCAACGGGGGCTCACGAACTATAGCCACAGAAACACAACCCTATCCACCCTAGGTTAACACTAAAACTCTGATAGAATATAGTAGCTGTCCTCTGGGGACCCAACTTGCCATTGACAGCAGGACTTGGATGAGTAGATGCAGTGACTGTGCTACAAGTATAAAGGGCTTTCTAAACTTAAAAAAAAAAAACCAATATAAAGCCAGCTAGTATTATGTTCATCTGGACCCCAGTTACCTCATCTATAAAGTGAATGGAATGGAAGCAAATCACTTCATCTCTCCAAGGCTGAGTCTGTCCTCTATAAAAAGAGATAGGTGCATCTAAGGGCTCATCTAACTATGTTCCACAGCTGGGGGGACAGTGTTGTGGGGAAGGGAGAACTTATAGGAATTTATATTGTGCTTAAACATGTGCAGACATATTGCATAAAAGCAGATGACTTCCTATTCTGTCAGCCTATAGAATTTGAAGGTCCCCTGGCCAAAATCTCAGTTCAAGAATGTGAAAAATATTGGGAAGAATTTTTTGCACATGCTATTGAATATATTACTTAGGTTTTACTTGCTGAAACATGTAGATGAACTTTCAGAGGTTGCTATGTGGCATATTGGATAGGCTCTGCATTTGGAGTCTATCTATCTATCTGTCTGTCTATCTATCTATCTATCTATCCTTCTGTCTATTTATCTACCAAGTTTACAGACCCCCAGGCTAAGAAGCTCTGCTCTAAATGGTCTTTATGGAATAGGTCTATTAGTCTAGGCTTAGAAAAAAGCAAAACATTGTGTAGTAGAAGGACAACTGTGTTTGGAATTCCAAGGACAGGGCTTGATTCAGAGCTTCATCTCTTATTAAATGAGCAGATCTCTTTATATTGAACTGAATGGTCTTCGGAGCAAATGAGAGTAAATCTCTCTGCAGTCTGAAAGCACTTCAAATATTTTAAGTCAGTTTTCCACATCTCCTTTAATGCTTCTCTTTTCTACATTCAACATCTTCAATTCCTTCAATCTTTCCTTACATTGTTGTACTCTTGATATCCTTGACCATTCTGCTCACCTTTCTAAGAACACATTTGACTTTGCCAATGCTAATGCCTCCCTTAAAATGTGGGAGGCATACCAGATCTAATCAGGCTCCATAATTGTGAAGCTGTATTATCTGGTGCCCTCATGAAAGGTGAGGAGTGTGGAAAAGATTCCAACAGCATTCATGTTTACACACATATCAGCATCTACTCCAGAGACACAGAAATTAGATAAATTTAGGGAAAAGATTTACTCAGGGCTCAAGTAGCTATATTCATCACAAAGGTCATTAACACGTAGGAGAAGCTTTTAAATGGGGTGTATGTGGAAAAGGGGCTCACATCTTCACCTATTAGAAAGTCTATCCAGGAAGGGTCCAAAGGAGTAAAAAGATCAGGCCTTGACTTCTAGGTCTGCAATTTTCTATCTGTCTCCTTGGGCAAATCACTTCATCTGTCCAAGGCTGAGTCTCTCCCCTATAAAAGGAGATCTTCAGAGAAGGCCGGCTCTAACACTCTGTGATTCTGTGACCCTGGCTAAGTCATTTGCATTCTCTGAGCCTTGTTTTCCTGTCTCCTAAAATTGAGGGCATGTGGAATATTTCCAGCACTTCTTACTGGGAGGAAGCAAATAATATAATAATGATAATAGTCAATAATCCTTTATTAAATGCTTACTATGTGTGAGGCATTGTACTAGAGATACAACGAAAGGCAAAGACACAGTTCCCTTGCCCTCATGGAATGCACTCTGTAACGGAGGAGACAGCAAGCAAACCACTACATATATATATATGTTGTGTGTGTGTGTGTGTGTGTGTGTGTGTGTGTGTGTGTGTGTTATATTGGAGATAATCTCGGAGGGAAGGTATTGGTGTTAAGGGAGACTGAGAAAGACCTCTTATAGAAGGTGGAGTCTGAGCTGTCTTGAAGGAAGCCGGAGAATCCAGGGGGCTGAGAAGAGAAAGGAGAGAAGTCCAAGGGATGGGACACAGCCAGTGCAAATGCACAGAGTTGAGAGATAGAAGATTTTGTTTGAGAAGCAGCAAGTAGAAGAGTGTCACTAGATCATAGAGTATATATAGGAGAGGAAAGTGTGAGAAGACTGGAGAGGTGGGAAGTAGCCAGATTGTGAAGGACTTTAAAAGCCAGACACAGCATTTTATGTTTGATTCTGGGGTGAACAGGAGACACTGGGGTTTAATGAACATCATTTTGGCAGCTGAGTGGAGGATAGGTCTGAATGGGGCAAACCTGAGGCTGGGAGACCCACCAGAAGATTATCACAATGGTCCAGGTGTGGGGTAAAGAGGGGTTACACCAGGGTGGTGGTTGTATGAGTGGAGAGAAGGGGATATATACATATGTATACATGTGTATGCATGTATACACATATAATTATATAGTGTATATATGTATGTATTACATGAGCTTATAAAAGTAGAAATGACAAGACTTGGTTACAGACGGGATATATGGGGCAAAAGTAAGGAGTCAATGATGACAGGTTACAAGCCTCAGGGACTATGAAGATGGTGGTGCCTTCTATAGTAATATGGAAGTTGGAAGAAGGGACGGTTTAAGGGGAAAGATAATGAGTTCTATTATGGACATGTTGCAGTTAAGATGTCTATGGCATATCTAATGCAAGATGGCCAAGAGGCAGTTGGTGATGTAAGATTCTGTTCTATTAACTCTCTGTCTCTCTGTCTCTCTCTGTCTCTGTCTCTCTGTCTCTGTCTCTCTCTCTCTCTCTCTCTCTCTCTCTCTCTCTCTCTCTCTCTCTCGTTATTTGTATGTTTCCTTCCCCATTAGAATGTGAGCTCCTTGAGGACAAGGGCTGTTTTTTGTCCTTTTTTGTATCCCAGGCACTTAGCACAGTGCCTGGCTCATAGTCCTTAATAAATGCTTGATGATTAACTGATTGCAGGAAGTGGCATTAAAACTGAACCATGAAAGAAGCTTGGGCTTCCAAGAGGAGGAAATGAGGTAGTGCCTTTTAAGCATGGAGGATTGTCTGGAGAACAATAGAATTTCCATTCTAGGATATGCAACTAGATCTGCTTCACTGGAACATAGAATGCATAAAGGAAAATAACTTGAAATCAGACTGGAAAGGTAGTCTAGAGCCAGAGTGTTAAACGCTTTAGAAACCAAATGCAAGGTCTATAGCATAGTACAAAGTGTTAAATGCTAGCTTTGGAGTCAGAGGACCTGGGTTCAGATCCTGCTTCTGTCACTCATTAGCTGTGTGACTTTGGGCAAATCACTTAAACTTTCTGGGTCCCAATTTCAATAACATATCCATGATAGAACTCACTATCTTTCCCCTTAAACCTTCACTTCTTCCAACTTCCACCATCTTCATTGTCCCCCAGGCTAGCAATCTGTCATTGACTCCTTACTTTTTGTCCCATATATCCTGTCTGTAACCAAGTCTTGTCATTTCTACTTCTACAAGATCATGTAATACATATATATATACACTATATAATTAAATGTACATACATGCATACACATGTATACATATGTATATATGTATATGTTCTCTTCTCTCCACTCATACAACAACCACCCTGGTGCATCACCACCCTCCTTATCTCATTCGTGGACCATTGCGATAATCTTCTGGTGGGTCTCTCAGCCTCAAGTTTGCCCCATTCAGCTCTATCCTCCACTCAGTTGCCAAAATGATGTTCTTAAACATTATGTAAAATGAGGCCTAGAGAACCTTTTAAGAGGTCCCTTCCAAATATCAGTGCATCATCCTATTTTGTGCTAGAGTCAGTAAGTTCTTTGGTGATTAGACTTGTGCTGTAGGAAGATAATTTCAAGAGTTGATTTTCGCACGGTCACAGAATAAATCCCCATTCAGCTATGGAAGATTGACTGAAGAGAGGAAAGACTGGTAACCAGGAGTCCAATTAAGAGTATAGCAGAGAAGTGATGACGGGCTGAACTAGGATGATGGCTATGTCAGTGGATGGAAGGGGACAAATGCAAGAATTATTGTCAAGATAGGTTCAACAAGATTTGGTAATTGACTGGGTATGGAAAGTGAGGGAGAGGAAAAGATAAAGGAAAACTCTAAGGTTATGAACCTGATTGTCGGGGAGGGTGGCAGTACTCTGAAATGGTAAGATTTGGAGAAAGGACAGGTTGGAGGAGGATGGAAGATAAAGAGTTCCATTTTGAAAGTGATGAGTTTGAAATCCTTATGGGACGCTCAATTGGATAACATAATTATACACAGTACCAGTGTAGAATGAGGTAGGTCAAGTGTGATTATGTATGTAAAGTGTTTTGTAAACCTTACAGTTACTATAGAAATACCAGCTGTTATTATTATTAATCATAACAATGATGAGTTAATATATACAAACTGTTTTGTAATAATAAAAAACCTCTATATAATTTTTTTCAAAAAATTAATTTGCTGTGTATTTGTAATGCCAACAAGAACAGAATGTTCAGTAGAGGGGGCTAGGTAGCCTTACAGCAGTGATGAGCGGTGGTGGCGTCATTGACTTCTAGTCGATTGGGTAGTCTGTGTATTTTTGTGACTTATCATTGTTGGGAACAGCATGGAACAGGACACAAAGTCCCGTTTCTGGGCTCTAGGGAGGATAGGAATGCTACCTGACACCTGGCCCCTGAGCCAGCCATACCCTTGGGGTTAACTCCAAAATGGTTTTTCCACTCTTAGACAATTATTTGGTCAGAAATGAAACCTCTGGTGTTCCCTTGTCTCATTCCAATACCTGACAACTCACTTCTCCCCCTTCAGAGTCTAGAATAATGCTGTTAAAGCCCCTGGAAAATGTGAGCTGAAACCAAGGTTTCTGTCCGTTACCACCTATGAAAAATGTATTGGATTTCATATGTTTGGTTTGGGAAATCAGTTTTTGTCCACTCTAACCAATTGTTCGTAATAACCATGTCGGTACTAAGTGGAGTACACCATAATAACCCTCCCATAAAGGGGAAAATGAAAGGCAAAACATTTCTGAGGGTAGCTGGAGCCATATCAATATAGATCACTGAGGATGTGGAGCAAATGATGGATGGTCGTTTTTAAGGCTTTTTCAATTCAATGCGAGTGGCGTCCAAAGGCAGTAAAACACACAGAATTTGCTGATACCCTTCCTGATAAACCAGTGTATCACAAGTAAGAGCAGCTTAAAGAATGAGCAGGAACAAGGACCCATTAGCTTACAGTGATTCAGGCCTAAGCTTCTCGAGGGAGATGATGGCTCCTTCCATTCCAACCGGGGTGACATTCTGGAAAACAGCTGGGGAAATATTCGGAAGGAATCCAGAGCCCTGGATTATGGGAAGATCTGAAGGGGCTCAGGTTGTGTCCAGTGATAGTGCAGTAAAGATTGCTCTGACATGGAAAAGGAAGGTGGCCAGGAATTAGTTGCCTTTTAGGGAAGACGGTCAATCAACAGACATTTATTCAACTCTTGCTGTCATGCCAGGAAGAAAGGAATAAAGTAAATAAGCATTTATTAAGCACCTGCTGTGTGCTGGACACTTGCTAAGTGCTTTACAATTATTATCACATCTGATCTTCACAACTCTAGGAAGTAGGGGTGTATTATTATCCCTATTTTACGGTTGAGGAAACTGAGGCAGACAGAGGTTAAATGAGTTGTCCACAGTCACACTGCTTAGCTAGCTAATATTTATGCTACACCTACTATGTGCCAGGCACTGTGATAAATGTTTTACAATTATTATCCCATTTAATCATCGTGACAATCCTAGGAGGTAGAGGTTATTATCTCCATTTTACAATTGAAGAAACTAAGGCTAAATGAATTGTTCGTGGTTACACAGGTAGTCAGTAGCTGAGGCCAGATTTAAACTCAGGTCTTCCTGACTCCAGGCCCAAGGCTCTACCCACTGTACCATCTTGGAAGACAGAGGCAACACGGGATAGTGGATAGAGAACTGGCCTTGTACTTACGATGCTTTGAATTCGAGTTATGCCTCTGGACATAACTGTCTATTTGACCTTTCTGTGCTCTGGACAATTCTCTCTAAAATACAACTTAAGGAGCAATTGCTCACTTGCTTTATTAGAGGGAGTTTCCTAATTGCAGTGATGACACCATAGGCCTGGATTAACAATGTTCTAGGCGTGGTGCTACTCAAGTCAGTCGGTCAGTCAACAAGCATTTATGAAATGCCTACTATGGGCCAGGAGCTATTCTAAACACTGCTATGAAGAAAGGCCAAAACACAGTCCTTGCATTCACGGAGCTCACGTTCTAAGGGAGGGACGAGGAGAGGAAATAAGAAAATGACTCGAGACAGACAAGATATACGCAGGGAGAGTTGGTGGAAGGCAATTTAGGAGAAGGCACCCACTTTGTCTGGGAGCCCCAGCTCCTGGCACACATCGAGTTCTTAAAAATGCCCATCGATTGAAGGTCATCCCGTCCACTTTCCTTGTTTATAGATGAGAAAACAAAGACCCAGGAAGTTGGATAACTTGGCCATAGGAAGTAAGTGGTCGAATGAGGATTTGAAGCCAGGTCCTCTGAAGCCAAGGTCAGTGTCCTTTCCACTGCCACTAGGTTGATGACAGATGCATTGCCCGTCATGGGGCCCATATGTGAAGGCGTTCTTTCTTAGCTGACCCTGTCAAAACTTACTCTCTTTTGACAAAGCCTTTAAAAATCCAAGGTCATCTTCAAGTCACAGTGAGCCCCCCCAAGAAGGTCTCTGGGAAGGACTCCTACTTTATAAACACTCAATCCCTTATTTAGGTAGCTCAGTGGATAGAACAATGGGCCTGGAATCAGGAAGACCTGAGTTCAAATCCAGTCTTAGACACTTACTATGTGACACTGGGCAAGTCACTTCACCTGTTGGCCTCAGTTTCCTTATCTGTAAAATAGTCTGGAGAAGGAAATGGCAAACCACTCCAGTATCTCTGCCAAGAAAACCCCAGATGGGGTCATAAAGAGTCAGAAACAACTGAACGACAACAAATTCCTTATTTAGTTCAACAAATGCTAAGAGTACATTAGATTGTTGCTGGGATCCATATACCATGTGAAATAGCTACGTACTATTTTTTAAAATTTGTTTTTCAGGTGTGGGTGCTAACAATAGAATCCTGAATGAATTCTCCTGGCTGCACCACCCAATAATTATGTCATTGTCTGAAAACAATTCCTGTTTCATCCATAGCCTATCCTAGGACTACCAAAAAGGGACATGAAGTAAATCACTCTTTTTCCTGTGACATGATACATCTATCCCAAACATACATACATACAGCCCCTCTGATTCCTGGAGGGGAATGAATAAATATCTGTTATATGAACGCGAATGATCTCAGGTTCCTTTCAGAGATCTCCAACTCTGCGTTTCTGTCTGCCTCTGTCTGTTTCTAACTCTCCAAATTAACTGTAAAGGACATATGAAGAAAGAAGCTATCTGTATCTAGAGAAAGAACTGTAATTAGAAGTATATATAGACTAACTATATATACATGTATATATATGTGTGTATATACACACATATATATGCATATGTAAAAGTATATATACACACATGTATCCATGTGCGTATGTGTATATGTGGGTGTATATATATGTATGTATATATACACATATAGCCACCTATTTGTGTCTAATGGTAGCCATCTGTAGGGCTGGAAGGGAGGTTAAAAAAAAAGGGGGGAATTTACATGATAACTTTATTATATATTTAAAAGGAGTAGCGAGATTTGTGGTTTCATGTGCAATCATCTTTTTTTATTGTACTATGTTATGGAAATGCTTGCTTTATTTCATAAATTAAAAATAAATAATTTTTTGTTAAAAAAAGACCATGGCAAGTAACTCTCTCATAACGGGTAGAAGAAGGGCAGCCGTTCCTCCTTGCCAGTTAGAGCAGGGGATGAACCCTATTCCCACATGGTGGCCACGAGGGCAGGGGCTTGGTTCAGGCCTGGACCTCCGCCTGCCTCTTTGTTTTGTGTTTCTTTGCTGAATTGCAGGTGACCAAACAGAAAGCCTGAGAGATCTCTCAGGTGTGGCTACCTCGGGAGGGCCTCACTTGATTCTAGCTGCTCTTCTGAAGAAGCTCCCAGCAATGACTACATTGTTTCTTAGAGAAGATCTCTGCCAATTGGGATGAGCCCAAACCAAATCCTGAAGATGTGGGCTGTGAAGAAAACAGGATAAAGAGGAGGGACAGGGCAGATTCTGCAGAGTATGCAGTTGGTCCTAAGTAACTGCTGCTTGCTTAAGTTTTTGTTAATGTGTGCTGGCTAGTCTCTTCGTGTGAAGCATGTCCTTTGTGTGAATGAAATAAATAGCTACCCTATACTTGATTTACATTGTACATTGAATACCTTTCTGGTCCTTTTGGGGAGATCCTGGACATGAGCTAAACCTAAGCTTTAAATGATTTTCCCTGGGGTTCTGAGTTTGAGGTGTAAAGAATCAAAGAATAAGAAGAAAGGGGCCAACCCCCAGGGCTGAACCCAGTCCAGTTCATGTGCTTGGGTCGTGTGCAAGGGTTCATTTTCAGAGGAAGAGGGTAAATGCCTCAGCCTTGCAGAGCCTAGCAGCAGGCAGAACTGTGTTTATATTGTAACAAAAGAATTCTTCAAATTCTTTCAAAAGGAACACGTTCATTTTTCCTCCTTCCTTCCAGCCTTCCATCTATCTTCCTTTCTTCCTTCCTTCTCCCCTCTCTCTCTCACTCCCTTTCTTCCTTCCTTCCTTGGAAAGAACACTAGTTCAAGAGAGAGAGAGAGTTCTGGGGTTTGAATCCCTCCCAAGTGCTTGCTATGTGTACGATCTTGGGCAAGTCAATTACCCTGGCTCAGTTTCCTCATCCTAATATGAAGAAGTTGACTAGATGCCTTGTGAGTTCCCTTCCAGCTCAAAGCTGTAATCCCGTGATTCCTTCCTTCCAACTAATACATATTAAGGGCTTAAGCATTATCCAAAACACCACTAGGGAAGAAGCAAAGCTGGATAAGATTTGCTGTCTGCCCTCAGGCAGTTTATAGTCTCATAGAGAAATAAGACAGATAGATAGATATCTATCTATGCAGAGAAGAATGCATGAGAAGTTAATTAGATTGGCTCCAAATAAGAGAGATGAGGAGGCATCTCCACCTTCAAGAGGTTGGGGTCCCTATGCATTGGGGTCCATGTGTATTGAATATGATGTCGGATTGTTTAGAAGAAGGTTTAATCAGTTTTGCTGAATTTTTTCTCTTCCTTTTTCTCTTTATTTTTTTTAAAAAATGTGTTGTCACAGCAACAACAACACATTTTTTAAAAAAAAGAAAAGAGAAGAAGAAAAAGAGAAGGATTGCGTCTTTGGAAGGGCAAGAGAGAGAGACAATTGAGGGAAGAGTGGCAGTGGAGGAAATATATCAATTAAACACATATATTAAAAAAATAAAAGATCTGGGCATGGTTGTGGTGCACACTTGTAATCCCTGCTACTGGGGAAACTGAGGCTGGTGTATTGCTTGAGCTTGAGAGTTCTGAGGGACGCTGGGTTGAGCCAGTTGGGTGCTTGGCACCCATGTGGTGAGCCCTCAAAAGAAAGAGGGTCAGCTGGCTGCCTATGGAGGAATGAACTAGCACCAATTAGCAGTGGAATTAGACCTGTGAGTGGCTGTTATACTTCTAGCCCAGGTGAGATAAGGAGACCCCGTCTCCCTCCCCCTCCCCCTCCCAAAAAAAGAAGAGAAAAAAGAAAAATAAAAAGAAGAAAAGGAAAGGAAAAAAAATAAAGGAATGCATTAGAGTTATGAAACAAAATTCTATGTGAAATCCAAGGGGAAAGGATATTCCTCATGGGGAAGGCTTAATGGAGAAGATGACATTTGAATTGGGCACTCATGTCTCCTCCCTATGAATATGAAGGATTACTAAAATCGCAGGGTCCTAGAAATGAACGGTACAACATTCCAAAGTCTCTCATGCTCAGTGGGTGCATGTGCACACAAACACAGCGTCAGTCCACCAGAAAGCATTTATTAAGTACCTACTGTGTGCAGAGCGTTGGGGGAGGGGGGAGGTGATGCAGAGACAATGAAAGACTTCCGAGGCTCCAGAGCACATTTTCTCTCGAGCACCCCGGGCCCCGACTTTCTCGCCTGCTTGCCTTGATTAAAGAATCAGCGCGCATTCCCCCCGAGCAGCCTGCATCAAAGGGGTGATCTCCCCAGCTCTGTCAGACTCTTCCCAGGGGTTCCCTGGCTCTGGGAACCCATGCAGGTACTACTTTAGCACATGGGCCATGTCTCCCCAGCTGCCTTTTAATCTTTAGTCATTCGAAAGAATATGGAGAACTCGCAGGTGACAAGCCCGCTCAGCTGAGGCTGCGGGAATGAAAACCCTGTCAGTAGCAGTCCCTGCAAGTCCTCCAACGTGCTCGGAGCTTTTTGAGAGAACCCTTGATCCGGACAATCAAAGGGTACAGGAAGATCAAGGAGAATTAAAGCTGATGGTGTGCCAGAAGCCACCTGACAAAGAAGGTCATTACTTACCCTCGTTAAAATGGCCTCAGTACTGGGGCTTGATCTGAAGCTTAATTGAAATGTTTCAAACAGCGTATCACAACGAAGATGAGACGTTGGCTGCCCACTTTGTGACCTTTGCTAAGAAAGGCAGATTGGTAATGGGGGGGAAAAATCTCAGTCATTGCCTGAAGGTAGCTGGGGCCTCTTAATGATTTAAAGCACTGTCTACCCTTCTTGCTGGGGAAGAACTCATCCAGATGCAGATGGGAAGACAGATGTTAGGCCAAAGAAGCCTGGCCACCATGGCAGCTCCTCTGGCCCATGACTCCCTGGGCATCATTAATGTAGCTTTTTCCTTGGACATTCCTAGGAATGGTTGGGATGCTGGTGAACCCTCCCATGTGGTATCATGATCAGCGGTTGTTTCCAACCGTCTTCTTGCAGCACAGAAGGGTCCCTTGGGCCGCTGGTCATGCCCTCTTTCGCAACCTTAAACTTGGGTAACCACAGATGACCCACTACCCTTCACTGAACAAGATGGGAACACCTCTCAAGGCTTGTTTCTGTATCAAGGCAGAAGAGACTTGCTAAAGAGATCTCTCCTCCAATGTCATTCATTTTCTGTAACCCATAATAGGAGGGTGGAAGGAGGGGCAAAATCAAAAACGCTGTTGCCCCTTGTGCTTTTGACATAATAACTTGCAAGTCATATTGGCCCAAAGATTCATATATCTCCTTGGCCTCTTCCTCTTTCTGGTGTGATTATCTGTTGGGGCAGGAGAGTCTGTGTCTGTCACCTCATGATTATCTCAACCTCCAGCTGGCCTGTTGTGAAAGTGGGTGTTGGGGCCTACTGTTGCCCCAGCTCATATCAAACTTTCATGAGTCCTGGTGCATAATAGGCACTTCTGTTTTGAACTCAACTGTTATTCGGACCCCAGGCATTTCTTGTAATCTGCTAAAAACATGGCGTAGTGGGAAGAGGATTGACTTTGAAGCCAGAGGAGCTGGCTTCGAATCCTGATAGCTACTTACTAGCTGTCTGCTATAAGGGAAAGTAACTTTACTTCTCCTCTGTAAAATGGGGGTAGGTAGGCAGGCTTCCAGCTTTAAATCTATATTCCTACGTATTTCTTCAAAAGTCCATTCACTGTCTCCAAGACACACCTACATCACTTTGGAGGCAGGATTATTTGATACTGTCTGGTAGGAGTCATTCCCTACCTGGTCCTTCTCTATCTCATTCTGTCTCTGTTTCCATCTCTACAAGGCAAAGAACCCCAGCTCTGAAGTTAGAGGTCTAGATTCAAATCCTACTTCCAACAAGTACGACCTATTTGGACTCAGGTAAGTCACTAAACTTAGATGGATCTCAGTATTCTCACTTATGGACAGCTAGATGGTGCAGTGGATAGAGAGTCAGGAAGATCTGAGTTCAAATTCAGCTTCATATACTTACTAGCTGTGTGACTCTGGGCAAATCACTTAACCCCTATTTGCCTCAGTTCCTCATCTGTAAAATAGGGACACACAAGAGAAGGAAACAGCAAACCACTCCAGCATCTTTGCTAAGGAAATCCCATGGACAAGTCCATAGAGTTATATAGAGTTGGGAACAACAACAGCTATCCTCATTTGCAAAATGGGACTTGCCCTCCAATCTAGCATCCTCCACCTCTGTTTCTTTTCCTCTTCCAGGCAGTGGAAGGTTCTTTGAGAACTGGGATGCTGGGTTGATGCTGGAGAATTAATTAGGCAAGTACGATTAATTGAATGCTCTCTCAAATCTGAGAGCCTTGTACCATGGGAAGATAAAATGACTTTCCTAAGATTCTCGAAGTAGGAAGCTGCAGAGCAAAGATCCAAAGTCAGGTCCTCTGATGCCAGCTCTGGAGTGATTTCCGATGAAGTGCACTGCTCAGTTGTGTTTTAGTCATCCCAATCCAAACTTTTCTCAAAAACTCAGACCCTGCCTTCCCCAGACCAATTCTAATGATCTAACTCCGAAGCCTGGAATTTGAGGTCCTCTTTAATCTAGGCCAGCCGACCTCTTGAGATTCAGTTCATGTTTCTCCCCATAAAAGAACCCAAAGAGGCTACTAGCTGTTCTCTGAACTTGACACTTAATCTCTTGCCTCCATGAATTCACTAACACTGTGTCTCCTGCCTGGAATGGACTCACTCCTTCTTCCATCCTGCCTTCCTTTAGTCTGATCTTCCTTTAAGGTTTTACTCAGATTTGGCCTCCTTTGCAAAATTTTCCTTAATTCTCCCAGTAGTTAATGCCCTCTGTTTCCTCAAAGAATCTCGTATTAGGGGCAGCTAGGTAGCACAGTGGATAGAACACCAGGCCTGGAGTCAGGAGGACCTGAGTTCAAATCTAACTTCAGACCAGACACTTGACACTTACTAGCTGTATGATCCTGGGCAAGTCAGTTAACTCCAATTGCTGTGCGCGCACACACACACACACACACACACACACACACACACACACGCACAAAATAATCTCGTATCAATTAACATGTATGTTGTACCCTATCTCCAACAGAATATCGGTCAACCAGTGAGCAATTCCCCTTACCCTGCCTGGGCATCAGTTTTTTCATTTGTAAAATTAGGACATAAAAAAGAGATGGCCCTTAAATTTCCTTCCCACTCCAGATTTATGGTTCTATGTTCATTTATTGAACATCTACTATGTGCCAGGCACTGTGCTAGAGGCTGGGGAAACAAAGGCAAACATGAAATAATTCTTTCCCTTGAGAAGCTTATATTCAAACAGAGGAGCTGACATGTACATGTATATGCATATATTTCTATACAAAATATATACACAAAATACATAGTTCTACATAAAATATAGTTTCATATAACATAAAATATATACAAAATATATTTCTATGTAAATGTTTCTATATAAAATATATATTTCTATAGAATGTATTTCCATATAAACACATATATAAACTATGTACATAAATATATACTTCTATATAAAATATAGCTTCATATAGCATATAAAAATATACGGAAAATATTTCTATATAAATGTTTCTACATAATATGTTTCCATATAAGTACATACTTAAACTATATATATGAAATATAGTCTTCTATATAAAATATATTTCCGTATAATAAAACATAAATATATTTCTATATATTTCAATATAAATACATATATAAACTATATGCACAAAATATATACTATATAAAATATATTTACATATAATAAATAAAATATAAATATATTGCCATATGATATATACAATGTTTTTTATATGATTTATGAAATATGAAACACACATTAAATATACTTCTATATTTTATGTATACACACACAATAACTACCAAGAAATTTTGAGGGTTGCAAGGGGCAGTTAGGGGAATCAGGAATCTTGTAGAAGGTGACACTTGGACTTACAGCAAACTAGGAATTTTAGGAGGCCCAGGAGGGAGTGTCTCCTGGCTAGGCATGGGAATCAGCTTGTGTAAAGACATGGAGACAGGGGATGGAAACATTATGTGTGAGGAACAGTAAGAATGCCTGTATGGCTGGCTTGTAGAGAGCATGAAGGTGAATGATGTAGGTTGGAGTTATGTTGTGGAACCCTTTAAATTCCAAATGGAGGAGTTTGCTTTTGATTTTAGAGACCACAGGGAGCCTCTAGAGTTTATTGATCAAGGGAGAGATCTGTGTTTTAGGGAAAAGCATTTGTACAGAGGCTGGATGGGAGTGAGGAGAGATTGGGGGAGGAAGCCCAAGTGGGAGCCTGCTGAAATAGTCGGGGAAGGGGTTTAGGGATGGGGGGGTTGGGTAGCGGCTGTGGGAAAGGGACTGGAGAGAAGGGAACCATAGCACAAAGATGTTGTGGGGACAGAATTTACAAGATTTGGCAAGTGATCGGCTCCATGGGATGAGAATGAGGAGCTAAGGAACACTCAGATTGCAAACTTGGGTGCCTGGAAGGGCAGTGGTGTTATTTATTTTATCTTTGTCTCCCTAATGTCTAATATAGCTCCTTGCACTCAGTGAGCACTTAACAAGTATTTGTTGAATTGAATTAATTTCACCATTTTCCCTTTTCTTTTCCCTTCTTTCTGGCTCTGATTCTATCTATCATTCCACCCCACTGAGTTTCTCAACAATTGTTTTTAGGGTCTTCTCAACAAATCTAACTCATCTCAGGAGACCACCTTTTCTGCTTTGCTGCTGTCATAAGATTTAAAGCTGGAAAGAACATTAGAGATGGTCTGGTCCAACTCCTTAGTTTTACAAATGAGGAAACTGAGTCCTAGAAAAGTGAAGGGACTTGCCCAAGGTCACACACAAAGTCTTCTAACATGGTGATCTATTTTTTAAAAAAAGAAATATTTATTGCAACATAGCATGTAGAAAGCACACTGGGATTAGATTCAGAACTTTCTTTTGCCACATTAGTCTTCTGATCTCAGGCAAGTCCCTTAATTTATCCGGGCCTCAGTTTCTTCATCTATAAAATGAGATGGACTAGATTATCTCAAAGATCCCTTCCAGCTCTAAATCAATGATTCCATGGTCCAACCTCTCCCGATCCCCATACAAAAGAGCATCTTATTGTTGTAGATCTTGGCTAACATCAATCAATCAACAAGCTTTTATTAAGCACTGAACGGGTCACCAGATTTACAAAGAAAAGAAAATGAACAATCCTACTTTCAGGGAACCCAATTCCGCCATCCTATATAATGTCATGAGGGCTGTCCCTCACATATAGCATTGGGGTGTCATTTTGGGGTTCAAAGGGAGCCAGAATGGAAGCAGGGGTTTGGGGCCAGAAGGTTGGGTGCTATGTTCTCCTCAGAGAGAGGAAGTACCAGGCTAAAATAATATCTACTTGTTTCCTTAGGTATTATTAGTTTAGAGGATGGAGTTTTCAGATTTGATCTAACTTCTGATTGCTGTTTCATTAATAGGAGAAGCAAGACCCCAAACCCCATGTATATCCAAGGCTCGACTGTTTTCCCACCAAATACCAGCTCTACAATGAACACATAGAGCGAATAACAAAGAAACCCATTTATCTAAGTTGAACAAGAAAACACAGAAATCAGAGAAAGCATATGTGGGAGAATGCATACCACATGATACAGAGTGAAGAAGTTTTCCTGTTGGGAATGAGGTAACTCAGATTAACCGAGAGAGAGGGGGGCGGAGTCCTAAATCTCCCCCAAGGGGAAGTTCCTCAAAATCTCTAGCATAGTGATCTGGAGATCAGGACATGATGGCAACCCCCACCTCCTCTCAAGCCAGCTTCTTCCCAGAGTCTTATTCTCCTTTCAACAACCCAAGGTGAGGTCAGCATTATCCATCTTTTTCAAAGAAGAAAGCCCAAAGTGCCTACAGTGACTGAAAAACCCAAAGAGGCTTGAAACAAGTGTGAAGCCTGAAGAACTCTCCACTTTCCCATAGGCACAGGGCATCAATCTTCACCGATAGAGATTCCCATGCCAATGGGCATTGGAACTAAGGTTACCCATCACTCAAATTTTCATTTATCTCTTGTCTGTGTGTTTTTTATTTTTGCTCCTTTGGCTAATACTTATGCTTTGGAGACCTTCAAAGCTGTGTGTATTAATGTGAGTGGATATTCCTATGTTCTCAGGACTCTGAGTGCCTAGATGATATAGGGTAGATCATAAGATCATAGATTTTGAAGCATCTTAAACCCCATCAAATCCAACTCCTTCATTTTACAAAAGAGGAAGCTGAGGCACAGAGAGATTAAAATGATTTGCCCAAGGTCATACAGTTAGTAAGCGATAGAAACAGAATTTGAACCCGGGTCCTCTGATTCAAAAGCTGATGCTTCTTTTTTACAGTACCATACTATGTCTGTTCCTTAATCCTTCTATTTCCTCACATATACTTACACACTCATGTATGTATGTATATTTTGTCCAGACCTGAGATTTTATCCTTGTAGGAAAAATTCCTATGGCCCAAATCAGCAATGCATCTATAAATTCTCATCATACTTAGAGAATGGCCTAAGCTTTTGAGGAATTCAGTGACTTGCTCAGGGTGGAAGAGCTAGTGTATTGGAGGCGAGACTTGTACACAGAGTATCTTGACTTCTTGGACAGCTCTCTATCTACTATGTCATGCTGCCTTTTTTTTTTAACTTGGGAAAAATCCCTCTTCCTTACCTGATGGGGACCTATGTGGATAATGAGATAATGATAGTCCACAGTTGGTTTTTGTTTTAGCAGAAGGTGTTACTAGCCTAATACCTGTATGTATTGGATGGCTAAATTCTGTTGGCTTCACTTTTAATGGGATCTGATTTGAATCTGTCCCTGTACATGTGTTACATGACATTTTTAAATGCATTTATGTGTTTAAGTATATACAACTAATTGATTTCATTAAAACACTTGCCTTTTGATTAAATTTCATAGTTTTCCCCCCTTTCAGTAATTCTTCATGTAGTACTTGAGGTATATCCTAAAGTCCTTGGTAATTATCACTTCCTCTTTGCCTAGAAAAATAAGGAACAAAATGGTACCTGTTTTATTCAGCTGCCCTTGAGAGCATACGTTTTTTGAGTTCTTTTGTTTGTTTTTCTCTAACTTTTAACTCTACATGCCATTCTCTGTCTAGTCAAAGTTATTAGAAATTCTTGGTGACAATTGTAGGAAGAAAAATCCCCAGTGACACACTTCTCTGCAAACTTGATTTACACGTAAGAACATTAGGTCGTCGGCCATTGGCCAGGTACCTTTTCTGTTTCTTGTGACACTAAGCTCATAAGTGCTCTGCTATGCTCACCTACAATATGGGAATGTGATTAGAGGTGGCTTCTCTCAGCCAGCTCACCAGGGAGAGGTTAGCTGTCACAGGCAGGATACCATGTGGCATGCTAACTTGGTGGCATGTGCTATGAAGTTGCTATGAGCTTGGTGCTGGGTAGGAGGAACTCTCTCTGCAGTAATACTGGCAGCGTCAGACTCAGAAGTACCATAAAGAGAGGCAAGATGATTCTGCCACTTGGAAGGTATGCCACTGAAATGTAACACCTGCTATGTGCCCAGGAGAGCCTGGCCAGGAGGCTTTAATATGTCTTTGGCACTCATGGAGCCACTGAGCATGATTGGAGAGCTCCATGATTCACAGTCATTTAGCTTCCCTGTTGAAATGACGGGTTTTGTTGCAGGGAGCACCTTGGGATCATTGAAAGTGCTGCATAATTTTGCAAACTCATTGTAGCCCCAAACTCTTTCCTCTGTTCTGGGCCTGGCTTATTGTCCACCTGCAGGATCTGTCCAATGTATGTGTATTGATAGGATGTGCTCTATGGTATCAGTTCAAATGCTTCTTGGAGTCTGGACAACGAGAAAATGAGTGAATGAAAGAACATTTATCATGTACCTATTATGTTCCAAGTATGGTGCTAGGTACTAAAGATATAAATATAAAAGTAATATAATTTCTGCCCTCAAGAAGCTTACATTCCAATAGGCAGTGACATCACAGTGGCGGCCAGCCAAAGGAGTTTTGATTTGGAGACTCAGAGGGAAAGTGAACAGAATCACAGGGCAGGTGATTGTTAGACCTTTTCCAGAGGCAATGGTAGTATTGATGTGACTACTGTCTGTAGAGTAAGAAGTGGAAAGTATCTGGGGGCAAAGCGGATGCTTGTATCAGAAGGTCACGTGGCAAGATAACCTGGGATGACCTGCTGGAAGACACTCTTTAAAAAAAGTATTTGTTTTAAATATTTAAAATAAAAATCTCTCTTGAATAAAATACGAGCTAAGAAAATAATTTGTGTAGTTTTTTTTTTAAAGTTGGGAAGGCATGGGGTGTGTGTGCGTGCGTGCATGTGTGTGTGTGTGTGTGTGTGTGTGTGTGTGTGTGTGTGTGTGTGTGTGTATGAAACCAGGGGTGGGGGGCGGGCAGAAGCATTGCTACATGAAGTTTGGAAACCACTGCCTTATTAGGTAGTCTTCATGCATTTTGGTTATTCAAACATTCATCACCTAGTGGCCAACCATCTCATGATGATATTCTCCACACTCACATGGGCTGATCTTGAGATAACAAGAGACAGGATTAGGGTGGAGCAGTTGAAGTACTGGACTTGGCATCTGGAAGATCTGGATTCAAATCCTGCCTCGGAACCTGCTAGCTGTGTGATTACTAGCAGATCACTTCTCGCCTCTGAGCCTCAGTGTCCTAATCTGTAAAATAAATGGTTTGGACTAGAAAGCTTTTGAGTCCCTCCATGATCCAGCACTATAGCTTTTGAGAACCTAGGGTCACTTTTATGACATAAAGCATTATAGTAACACTTCAATAGAATTCATCTCTTATTGTACTCAACTGCATTCTCCACACCAGCTTTTCTACTTTCCTCTGGCTCCCACTCCCACATCCCCAACACTCTTAGTGCTGTTTGGTGTTATCTCCAGATAACTTGGCTTATCTCTTAGATTACTCTTTATTTACATTTTTCATTCACTTTTTTTTGTTTGTTTCCCCCGGTGATGCTGTTTGGCTGTGATCATGGAACACCTTGGTCTCATAATAATGATAATAATAATAATGATGATGATGATGATGATGATACCTAAAGTGTTATATAGTGCTTTAAGGTTTACAAAGCACTTCACATATATTATTATGACATTTGATCCTCACAACAACTTTTGTGATATAGGTGTTATTATTCCCATTTTACAGATGAGGAAACTGAGGCTGAGAGCAGAAGTGTGTTGATGGGGTTACACAGCTAGTAAGTGTCTGAGGTAGTCTTTGAACTCACTTCTTTCTGACTTTAATCTGGAGCCCTATCTAATCTAGCTTCCTCTGAATCTAATTGTAGGTGGCTCAAATGGCAGTGGAGAGACGGATGGAAGGTATGACTAGGCTATGACATATTGCCAGTGATGACTGTGTATAACCATTTACTTCTGTTATCACAAAGTAAATCTAGGTTTTGGGTTTCAAACATGCTCATGGCCTCCACCCACTCAATTTTCCCTATTTCACATAAGTCAGGGTTTAACATGTGTTCTTAAAGTATGGTGAGAACAAAAGCCATTTACTCAAAATCAATAGTGTTATGACATTAAGATAATTCATGAACAGCAGATACTCCTAGCTCCTCCTCCAAACCACCGTGTCAATAAGAGATGAACTCTAAGAGATGATTTCCTCCTAACTTTCCAAGAATGGGATGCTGTGAGCACATCCCAGTTCCTGGCTGGCCCTGTAGTCCATCTTTTGCTTTGGAGTTAATCTACAAAAGCCATAAGAATTGCTATGAGAATTTGCCCCTCAGATGAGCATGACAAAGACTTTGTCTTGATGTTTGAGTTGCCAGACCTTGTTGCTTCATGGGCCCCTTAGTGATTAGGAATCAGCTTTCTGATTGCTAGTGGAATATAACTGAGCGGCAGGAAAAATGGTCTGTAACTAGTAAGAGATTGATTATGCTTGTTATATTTTCTCATGAGATAAATAGTCTATTTCACAAACTCTGAAGACTTGCTAGGTAACACTTTCCTTTGTACAAATTTTACAGATATCTGCTGCCATTTTGAAAGTGGAATATTATATTGGACCATAATCAATCTAACCCAAAGTATAAAAAAGCAGCTGTTACTATTCAAGACCTTCTGCTCGATGGTCACAAAGGCTTCACATGGTGGTTTTTAATACTTGGATGGAAGAAGAACCTTAGAGTGGGTGCAAAGGAGCTTCTCCTGGCTCAAGATGGCAGCAGATCTGTCAGAAGTGAGAGATTTGTGCTTGACATGTTCAAGGGAAAGACCCTTTGGAGGATGGGTCCAACGTAACCAAATTTCTGTTTTCTGATGGCACACTGTCTAACCATTCAGGAACTCTGCAATAATTTCCCATGTCAGTGGGCTGCATTTTTGTGTGTATTACACATGGCCTCTAATCCTTCTCTAGGCAGCACCATGGTTCCAGACACACAAAACTTAAGCTTTAGAGAATTTGCATCCTCATTGTCTTCTCCGGCTAGTAGTTCATGATGATCCAACTAAATAGTTATCTGACTAATAGCTGACTGATACCGAAACATCTCTGGTAGACAGCATCCAAATTAGGGCTGGTTAGACGGTCAGGAGATGGTTGTCAGTCTACACTGGGAATTAACTCAATTCATGGTCTCTGAATTTATCAGTGACAGACCACTGCAAAGCCAAGAAGTCCAATTTGTGCATGGGATAATGAGTTACAATATCAATAAGTCCTCTATTGGCAAGTGTAATAGGTTTCTAATGCCTATCATTCTCTTAGTATGAAATTACCCTCATGGATTCTAGGGCTTGCTTGGGGCTGCAGAAACCGATACGTTTATGCAGGTAAGCTAAGTTGACCAAGTCCTCGAATGCCTGCCACATTTCCAGTGATGGTGCAAGAGGGCAAAAGGCAGGTTGCCATTATTTCACTACTTTGTTTCTAAGTCTTTTTTTTTTAAACAAATTAAATTATTTTTCATCCACAAATGAAATCATTGAGACTTTGCTGTCCAAAAGACTCCTGCCTGGCTGGCACTCTCTTGTATGTTCTATCTTCTTTCATGAGAATTCTAGTTCCTGGATCTGGAGTCAAGAAGATGCCAGTTCAAATCCAGCCTCAGGTGCTTACGAGCTGCATGACTCTGGGTAAGTTTAACTGCTCTCTACCTCGGTTTCTTTATCTATAATATAGAAATAATCAATGCTATCTATACTAATTTTATCTCCTATTGCCCATGGTTATTGTGCAGTAATATTTATAAATGTTTTGCAAACCTTAAAATCCTATAGAAATACTATTGTTATTAGTCTTGATTATTTGTATTCCCAGATATTTAGCACTGTGCCTGGCACATAGTAGACACTTAATAAATTCTTTTTAGCTCATTCGTTCATTCAAGGCAGTTGCTAGCTGGTAAGATATCTCCTGTACTAGTGGTATAATAGAGAATAAATAGTAAACTGTAGTAAATTCAAGTTATGGAATGATATTTCTTAGAGGAAAGTACTTGCCCATCGAGTTAGGAATGCTTTGAATCTTGGATAGGGCATATTATTGAAAGATAAACTGAGTTCATTTCCTCTAGCATTGGTAGGACCCACTGGAGATTTTTTCCTGTTTTTTTTTTCCCTTTAAATTTTAATTGAGAGTCACAAGTTTTCCCCTTCCCTCTCCCATTGAAAATCTCTCTGACCAGACAAGTTGTGCTCACTGTACCTGATGAAGAAAAAAGGAGGAGGTTAATGGAAAGCCTCAGGGGATCCCCTTTTGATCTCTCACACTCCCTAAAAATTCAGAATCCCTGAACTTCAATTGCCGTTTTCTTCCCTCTACAACTTCTGTCTTCTCTTGCCCGCTCTTAATCTTGGCCCTTCTCTTCCCACATCTTCTCCTAACTAATCAGGAGGCAGCAGGTGCTGGAAATTTGGTAGAAGCATCCACTAAAAGCTGTGGTTAGAAAACTGTGTTTGTTGGGCAATGCGTGTATGGCTGGAGTCGATTGTTCATCTTTTAACGTGGGCATTTGCACATCAGAAATCAGCAAACTCCACAAATCAGGGCTTGATTTATTGTTTTATTGATTTTTTACACTTAAGAAAGTGATGGATAAAATGTTAATAGTGCAGATTTAATTTAGAAAGTGTGTCATGTCAAATGATCAAATGAAATAATATTTGTAAAGTACTTAGCACAGTGCCTGGCACACAGTAGGCATTTAATAAATGTTTGTTCACTTCCTCATTCCCATTATGTGAAGAAGAAAAAAAGCTTTTTCCAGAAAGCTGGTTGTTAAACATTGACCAGCACATACCTGCCTATGCCCCTTACATGCACAAGAAATGATATAGACCAGTGGTAATGGACTCTAATAAAAACAGGGGCCACAAAACCATATTGCATACTGATTTAGAAAACCACACATTAACATAGATCTACCAAAGCATTGAGGCACTGACATTTGTGGTGGTTTTAAAGATCTCTTCCATAGTTTATAGGTATAAATCAAACAATAAGCATTTACTAAGCGTCTACTATGTGCCATCATCTTGTTAGGTGCTGGGGGTACAAAGACAAAAATCAGTCAGCAAGCATTTATTAAATACCTCCTTTGTGCCAGACACTGCCAATGCAAAGAAAAAAACGGAAATGGCCCCTGCCCTCAAGGAGCTTACATTCAAATAAGGAAGCATGTAAATAAATGGGCACATACAAAATATATGCAGAATAGATAGAACACTCACTAGCAGCAGAGGGGATCATATTCCAGCAGAGAATTTAATTTGAATAGTACTTGTAAGCTCAAGGAGCTTGCATTCAATGGAATGTTAAGGGGAGACAATGTCTGTCAATATAAGTATATACAAGGCACTTATGAAATAATTACAAGGGAATGTGCAGGGGGAGGTACTCAGAGAAGGGCACTAAATTAGCTTGGCTAGAAGATCTATATTTAGTTTATGGATGAAACCTCGAGCTTAGGGATTGGACAAATGGGGAGCAAAGAGTAAGGAGAAAGGCAAGGAATGAGGGATGAAGAATCGAATCAAGTCAATAAGCATTTATTAAGTGCTTACTGTATGCAAGGCACTGTGCTAAGCACTGGGGATACAAATACAAGCAGAAAGAAAGTCAGTCTTGCATTCTAATGGAAGACAAGGAAGAATTGGAAACTAGAAAGTGGAGGGAGGGGAGGAAGAAGATGAAGGTGCCCAGTGTGGGAGCAGTGTAAAGAAAGTCTGGGAAAATCAGTCATATGGCCTGGAGAAGAATGAAGACACGGCTTACCCCACAGGAAAATAGGGGGAGAAGGGGACAAGAGAGCATGGGGATGATAGAGAGGAGAGGAGGGCAGATTGGAAAAGGGGGTAATCAAAAGTAGATACTTCTGAGGAGGGACAGGGTCAAAAGAAAGAATGGAATAAATGGGAGGGCAGGATAGGATTAAGGGAAATAGAGTTAGTTTTTCACGACATGTCTGCTAAGGAAGTGTTTTGCATAACTGCACATGTACAACGTATATTGAGTTGCTTGCCTTTTCAATGAGGGTGGGTGGGGAGGGAGGAAGAGAGAAAATTTGAAGCCTAAAGTTTTAAAAACATATGTTTAAAAAAATGTTTTCACACGCTGCTGGGAAATAAGAAATGCAGGAAATGGGGTATAGAAGTCTATCCTGCCCTACAGGAAAATAGAAGGGGAAGAGGATAAGAGAAGGGGGGAGAGATAGAAGAGAGGACAGACTAGGGGAAATGATATTCAGAATGCATGCCATCTTGCCATGGGGGGAGGGATGAGATGGGGTGAAAATTTGATACTCAAAAACTTGTGGAAGTGAATGTTGAAAACTAAAAATAAATAAATTTATATAAAAAAATAATTTAGGACAGTAAAAAGAAAAAAAAAGGAATGAAGACATGGTTGGCCTAGGCCTCCTCCTTAAAATGGAACCAGCCAATCATCGGGAGAGGCAGCAGGGGCCGAATGAGCTTCCAACGTGTGAAGTCCAGGGGGTAAACTCCAGGGATGGAGTGGACTTCCAAGGTGAAGAGGTTTCTGGGGTTTTATAAAGAAATTCCAAGACAGCCAGGAGGATGCTTAGAGAAGAATAAAGACATGGGTGGTCTGGGGCACCTCAAAGTGGAGGACTGCCAGGAACCACTTTGTCAGAGGGTGAGGCTACAGAGCAGACAGATAGCAGTGCTCAAAGCTCCCAGTTAGGAGATACTATTGTAGGTGAACCTCTGGCCACAAAGCACATATCTGTGGCCTGGCATTAAGAAAGCTGTCCTGTTTTGAAAAGATGGTTCATTCCCCTATGACCAGAGCAGCAAAGATTGGAAGCTAAATCCTGTCTGTAGAAGAAATGCTAACATTTCTACAGCCATCTCTGAAATGACTTCGTCTAAGCATCCCTTAAAACAACGGTGAGCAATCTGCACTTCGGAACGGGTAAGAAGCCAAGCGCCCTTATTACTCATCTAGCATTTTATTGGGAAGTGTAATATGGAGAGGCAGCCATTGGGGTGGGGGTGGGGTCCTGCCTGCTCCATTCTGTTGCTGTATTTACAGTCATGTCTTTGCATCAGTGTTCTATACTTAGCTAAATTGTGTGTATTATATTTGAGGCCAGTTTTGTCTTGTTCAAAGAGGTCCAAATTGGGATTAAGTATTCAGTCCATCGTCTCCTCAGTGGGCATCTGGATATTGGATTTGTATTAAGTAGAAGAGTAACTGAAATACTGTAACTTTAGCATTATTTTTCTTATATACAGTAATGACTTTTGTATTTATTTAGAAACAGGGAAAGGCATTGTATTTGCAGCCTTGTTGTAAGGCTACTTGTTCTTTCATAGGACAGTGATAAGCAAGGGCAGTGAGCGGGCAAGCTTCCTATAGAACCAGTTTTGGAACTGTGAGACAGAACAGAAGACATTCAAGCTGTGCGGGACCGCAGACATCATATAATTTGACCCCTGTCTCTTTCTTGCTGCTCCAGTCTTTGTTTCAGGAAAGGTCTGGAGAGGCAAAGTGATTTACTGAAGAATCTCCAGTGAACAAGTTCCATAAGTAATAATGAGCTTTTAGTAAGCACCTACTACATGCCAGAGATGATGTTTAGGGGCTAAAGATACAAAAAAAGAAAAACAAAACCAAACCCAAAAACCATGAAATAATCTTTGCTCTGAAGGACCTTATTTTTTAGGTGGTATCTTTGACCCAGTAGACTGGCCTTCTGGCTGTTCCATGAACCTCTCTGCTCCAGGCATTTTCTCTGTCTTTCTTTCCCCCATGCTCTCCTTCCTACTGACTACTGCTCTCCTTGGCTTTCTTTAAGTCCTAACAAAAATCCTATCTTCTACAGGATGCCTTTCCCAACCCTTCTCAATTCTAGTGCCTTCCCTCTGTTAATTATGTCCTATTTATCTGGTATATAGCTTCTTTGTATATATATATATATATATCATATATATATATTCATATATATATCATATATATATACATATCATATATATATATATATGTATATGCATATAATACATTTTGTCTCTCCCATTGGATAGTAAGCTCCTTGAGGCCAGTGACTGACTTTTGCTTCCTTTTGTATCCCCAGACAAGGGTGGGGGACCTGCAGCCTGAAGCCACTCTGGCCCTCTAGGTCCTCAAGTGTGGCCCTTTGACTTAATCCAAACTTCACAGGGCACAGTACTTGGTACATACTAGGCACTTAATAAATGTTTCCTGATGGATTGACTAGAATGCTGGACTTGGAGTCAGGAAGACCTGAATCTGAATCTTGTCTCAGATACTTAACTAGATATATGACTGATCAAGTCCCTTCACCTCTCTGAACCTCAGTTTTCTTATCTGCAAAATGGGAATAAAAGTACCCACCTCACAAGGTTGTTATGAAGATCAAATTAGATTTTATTTGTATATACATATATACATACACATGATAATAGCTAATACTTATATAACACCTGCTTTCTGCTAGGCACTGTGCTAAGTGCTCTATAATTACTATTTCATTTGATCCTTACAACAGCCCTGGGAAGTAGCTACTACTATTATCCCTGTTTTACAGATGAGGGAACTGAGGGAAACAGAAGTCAAGCTACTTGCCCGGGGTCACACAGTGAATAAGTGTCTGAGGCTGGATTTGAACTCAGATCTTCCTGACTCCAGGCCCAGTGCGCTGTATATATAACACTTTAGAAATCTTGAAGCATTTTATTATTACAGAATTGTATTTATTATTGTTGCGAGGAGGGTGTGCTTGGTACACTGGCATAGCTGGGGACCCCTGGTCCACACTCTCTGCACACTTGTGACTCTAACCAGGATTATAAAGGGGTCTGTCTTTAGACTCCTGCCCTGGTGCTCTTCCCCATACATTTTGCTCTTCGTGTCATGCTTCTCTGTGCTACTTATCCCAAGCTCTCAGGGCTTCTTTGGTCTGTTTTTTTTTTCTTGTGGGCAAGTCTAAGCTGCCATTGTTGAAATGGACTTTTCTCAGGTTCATGAGATCAGAGTCAGAAGGGATCCCAAAGGTCATTTCGTACAACCCCTTTATTTTATGGGTAAGGAAACTGAGGCCCAGAGAAATGAAGGGACTGAGAGGAAGTGGCAGAATCAGGATTTGAACCCTGATTGTCTGACTCCAAATCCGGCTCTCCTTTCATTACATTGTGTTGCTGCCCATCCCTTCAGCTGAGAGAGAGTGCGAATGCCATCCAAAACAAGTACTTCTAGGAATGGGGAAAAAATCAGCCCATTTTTTATTTAATTGATGAGTGTGTGGCTCTACTTAGTATTCCTCAAATATTGAATATGAATAATCAGAGAAGACACTCACTAGTATAAAAAACTAATAAATTTTATTTTTGTAGTACATTAAAATAAAATTCAGATAAAATTTTAAAATCCTAGCAGATCCAGAATAACCATTTGATAGCTGTATATAAATCTGTTTTAGAGATATGCAAACACAAATTATGGGATGCCAGGGCAAGTTGATTTAGGGGGCTTTTTCTCTCCTATAAATAATGCAGAGTGCTGCAAATATTCAAGTACACTTAACTGAACATAATTAAAATATTGGAATATATTTTTAAATAAATAATTAAGTAGTTAGAAGTATCAGCAACACTAATTCAAAGTGATAGTCGTGTGGTGATTACATTACGTAGTTTATCCCATACTTTGGGTTTAAAGTACAATAAAAGTTACATTTAATAAAAAAATATTGGTTTTGTAGCTTTTGAGGAGAGAGACAGGTTCAATTTTAAGGATAGAACGTCTTCCATGTTTTTTAGGGTTTAATGGAGGAGGTGTTTAGAGAAGACATTCTCAGTTGAACTTTATGCCTTGCCTGGGGACCAGGAAAAGGATCACTTTAAAGATGGGAGACTATATAATCACAGAATCTTAGAGGTGGAGGGCCCTTCAGTGGTCTTCCTGAAAAAAGGATTCCTTCTTCAATACACTTAATGAGTTATCTGCCTTCCTTCCATTTACTCTGAATATATCTTAGATGTTCCTATATTGCCTCCCTCATTAGAATGTAAGCTTCTTGAGGGCAGGCACCATTCTTGCCTTTCTTCTCAGCTGTTAGCTACTTCCTATCTAAGGTGATGTTGTATCTATTTTGTGTCTGTATACATTTACCTATTGTCTGTCCTGTTAGAATGCAAGAGCCTTGAGGGCAAGGAATGTTTAGCTTTCATCTTTCTATTACCAGCTTGGGCCCTAGATCAAGAATGGCCTCATGCCATTGATGCTTGAGCTGAGTCTTGACGAAAGTCATAGAACTGGAAAATAGTAGTAGTAGTAGTAGTAGTAGTAGCAGCAGCAGTAGCAGTAGCAGTAGCAGTAGCAGTAGTAGCAGCAAGAATTTTTTTTAGCTATTTAAGATTTGTGAAGCATTTAAAAAATATGTCTAATTTCACCCTCACAACAATAGGGCTGTGGGAAGTAGGTGCTTTTCTTATCCTTATTTTATAGATAAGGAAACAGATGTACAGAGGTTAAGTGAATCACACCCAGGATCACACAATTAAGAGTCTGAGGCAGGATCTGAACTCAGTTCTTCCAGGCCCAGCACTTCAATAATAATTACTAACATTTTTATAGTGAATTCTATGTGTCAGGCTTTGTGCTTTTTGTGAATTTGAAACTGCTCTAGAAAGGTAAAGGAGTTATGAGTTGTGTTTGGCTTCAACACCATTGGCAGCCATGTTCCCCACACCATAGTGATTTAGGATCATAGGATTAACAGCTTGGAAGAGACCTTAGAGGCCATTGAATCCAATCTCTTCATTTTATATTTGAGGAAACTGAGGCAGGCAATAGTTAAGAGACTTGCCCAAGGTCACCCTAATCCCAATCCACTCTTCCAGCTAGCTGTTTCACATCAGAAAAAAAAAATCACACAGATTGAATAAATCACAGACAAAGAAGTGTAAGCATCATGACTAGGGGATTCATATTTTTAGTCGACACCTGGAGAAAGAAAATAACCTGAGGGAGTGAATCTCTAAAAGACAGAATGGCATACATGGTGGAAATTCACTAAGCCTCCAAGTTGCAAAATAGGTGTCATTTGGCATTGGTAAAGGCAGTTTCTTCACTGTGAGTTTTCTATCCCAAAGAAATCTTAGGTCTAGTAAAGCCTCCTTCTCACCCTCCTTGGAGTCATGAGGACCTGAATACAAGTCTTAGGTCTAGGACTCAGTTGGTGATTTCAGAGATTTGAAGCACCTTAAAAACTCATCTCAAAATCACCTCATTTGAGAATTGCAAAGAACCTCAGTGACCATCTACCCTAACTCACATGGGAAGGAAATCCCCCCAGTACCATATCCAGTAAGTGGTTGTTCAGCCTTTGCCTGAAGACCTCTAAGAAGGGGGAAATGAACACTTCTCAAGGCATCTCATTCATTCCACTCTTGGACAGCTCTCATGGTTAGAAGTCTTTCTTGACTTCTAGCCTAAATTGTCTTCTCTGTACCTTCCATACCCACTGTTCTCAGTTCTGTCACTTGGGGCTAGGGGTACATGGGGTGTTCAGGGAGACCTAGCCCCTCTGGTGGGAGGGCTTGCTGAGCCCTTTTCAAGGCTGCTCAGCCACCTTTGGTATCCACCTACCACTCAACCCTACTATGGCTCCGAGAAGCTGTAACATGTGCAGCAGCCACACTCCATTAAACCATCTCAGCAGGTGGGTTAAACCAGGTTGAGGGTAACTGATGGGCCTCAAACCCTTTGACGAGTTAGCGGGGTGCCTACGCCAAACATATGAAGATTTCTCCCTGGTGGAATGGGTGGATGAGAACACTTTGTTCCAACGGCCATAAAGGTGGCTGAAGCAGCCTCTATGGAGAGCTTAGATCTTGGTCAGACATTAAAGACACCGAGGTCCTCCACTGCATCCCAGGTCATCGCCAGTCATCCTGACTTTGTCTTGCCATTGGACTTCAATGACTCGGGAAGAAAGAGTGAGGCGTATGACTTTGTGAGCTCTGCCTCACTTAAATCCAATTTAAGAGGGAGTCAAAGACATCACACATGATGTTATTGGTCCTCTTCTGAAAGGAAGGACATACAACAAACAAAAAAACAACAATACCCATTGCTCTCTGGGACCAAACAAAGTCTTCCATGTGATAGCCCTTCAAATGTTTGAAGACATTAATTATATTCCCCTTGAGGGGGAGTTAGGAAAAACTTGGAGTCAAATTCCACCTCTGATACTTAATAGCTATGTGACCATGGGCTGGTCACTTATCCTCTGATATTCAGTTTCCTCATCTATAAAATGGTGAGAACGATACCCACATTCTTATGAATGGCTCTACCTCATAGCATTGTCAGGAGGATCAGATGAAATAACGTATACAAACTGCTTTACGAACCTTATAACCCAAATGAACGTCAGGTACCATTATTATCAAACTCATTCATTTCCTCAGCTAAAATGCTTCATGGACTGCTTATTTTTGCATTACCAGTTGTGGCAAAGAAGGACAGATTTCCCTTGGCAGTCACCTTCAGAGAGTCAGTCGCGAGATTAAACTCTCTTCCTCCTCCATGTGTAAAAGGAGGTTAACCATGACAGTGCATCATTTCTTAAAATGGCTCACTCAGTTTAGATTTTTGGATTGATTTATTTCTCTGGATGCACATTTCCTTACAAAGAGCTAGGAAATGTTCATCTGGAGCCAGTGCAGGGCAACTTTCCTTGTAAACATTGTAACCATCAGCAGCTCTTTGTTTGTGTGTTACTGTTTCTTTCTGTTTCAAGACTATCATCTTCTTCCCCTTTAAACCTCATTTTCAAGGACAACCACTGAGTTAGCAAATAAAGGACTATTCATTGGAAAAAAATAATTTAATTAGTAGGAACAAAATAGCATCAGAAATAATAGGAATAGTTGCAGAAAAGGAGCAAATCTCAAATCCCCACCCCCCTTTCTCAGTAAAGTTCCATCTCTCTACTTGAAAAGAAGAAATTAGGAAATCCATTGATTTTCCATAAGCTTCCCAAGTGGCTGATGGCCCAGTGGTGGGATACTGTCTCAGTTACTGTCCCCACTTTCTAGGGAGGTTGATGACTACTAGGCTAGACTCGTGAACCAGATGCTCCCTGAATATTTGCTTATCAAATTCACTGTGATCAACACAATGGCCAGAGGGGATTTTTTTCTCTAGTTACTCCCAGCTAGAATTATCCTGATGTCATGGCATTGCAGTGTGCAAGGAGGGAGGAGAATAGAACTGTCAGTATTCATCAACCCAGGACAGAGGAGACATGGACAGTAGGAATCTTCCTGTTGTGTGGTCATTCACTCTCCCTCACCTTGGTTTCCCCCTTCATCTTTTTTTCTTGACTTGACTTCAGCACCAGGAATTCCAGTGTTATAAGTCAGTGACACCCTAAAAGTCAGCATGTGAAGACTACACCACGACCAACTGTACTTTACTTAGTCTGGGGAGTGTCCTACTAAAGCAGTCATTGGAGAAACACCAGCCAGAAACTCCAGGACTGAATCCAAAAAGATATATATTCTGCTATGCTAGCAAACAACAAAATTGGTTAAAGCAGATCTTTAAATAGCTAGAAGGAAAAGGATGACAAGAAAAAGGCTTAGATCAAGAACAGGTATAGTCTGATGTGCAACCTAGAAGGAATTCTTCCATGAATAATCAGCAATCAATATCAACTAGAAGCACGTGTTTGATATCTGTACATATTCAAAGATCATGTTCATAATCATTGTCTATGATCCCTACACAGGACAGAGCATGTAATTCTTGAAATCATTGTGGAGACCATCTGAGGAAGAGGGTAGTAGTTTAGGGGTTAGGGGATTCTGGGTAAAAACATAAACAGCAAAAGAATTTAAGATTCTATAACATCTGCCTTTTTCATCAGCATAGATATACTTTCTTTTTTAAAAAAAATATTTTATATTTTTTCTAATTACATGTTAAAACCACTTTTAACATTCACCTTAAAAAAATTTTTGAATTCCAAATTCTCTCCCTTCCTCTCTCATTGAGAAGGCAAGCAATTTGATATAGGTTTAAAGGTGCTGTCATGCAAAATATAAAGTAAAACAATATACTTTGAACTGAATTCAGACTCCATCAATTCTTTCTCTATAGGTGGATAGGATTTTCCACCCTAAGTCCTTAACAATTGTCTTAGATCATTATATTGCTGAGAATAGCTAAATCATTCACAGTCAATCATGGTACAATATTGCTGTTACTATGTACAATGTTCTGGTTCTGCTCACTTTACTTTGCATCAGTTCATGCAAGTTTTTTCAGGTTTTTCTGAAAACATCCTACTCATTGTTTCTTATAACACAATAGTATTTCATCACAATCACATACCACAACTTGTTTAGACACTCCTCAATTGATAGGCATCCCCTCAATGTCTTAGTCTTTACCACGACAAAAAGAAGTGGTATAATTTTTTTTTTTGTACAATTAGGTCTTTTTAACTGTTTTTTTTTTAAAATCTCTTTGGGATACAGACCTAGTAGTGGTATTGCTGGGTCAAAAAGATATGCACAGTTTTATAGCCCTTTGGGCATAGTTCTAAATTGCTCTCCAGAATGGTTGGATCAGTTCACAGTTCCACCAACAGTGCATTAGTGTCCCAATTTTCTCACATCATTCCTCCTCCAGCATTTGTCATTTTCCTCCTCTGCTTTATTAGCCAATCTGACAGTTGTGAGGTGGTGCTTTAGAGTTGTTTTAATTTGCATTTCTTTAATCAATGGGGATTTAGAATAATTTTTTTCATAGTACTATAGATAGCTTTGATTTCTTCATATGAAAAATTCCTATTCATGGCCTTTGAGCATTTATCAATTGCGGAATGACTTGCATTCTTATAAATTTGGCTCAGTTCTCTATGTATTTGAGAAATTAGGTCTTTATTAAAGAAACTTGCTGTAAATCCCAACCTCTGCTTTCTTTCTAATCTTGGCTGCATTGGTTTTGTTTGTGCAAAACCTTTTTAATTTAATGTGATCAAAAGTATCCATGATGTTCTCTATGTCTTGTTTAGCCATAAATTTTTCCTTTATCCATAAATCTGGCAGGAAAATTATTCCATACTCGCCCACCTTGTCTATGGTATAACCTTTTATGTCTCAATCATGTACCTATTTTGCCCTCATCTTGGTATATGGTGTGATATGTTGGTCTATACTGAGTTTCTGCCAAACTGCTTTCTAGTATTCCCAGCAATTTTTGTCAAATAGTGAGTTCTCCTCCCCAGAGCTTGGATCTTTGTATTTATCGAACACTAGATTACTATGGTCATTTACTACTGTGTATTGTGTCCTTAATCTTTTCCATGGATCTCCCAGTCTATTTCTTAGCCAGTACCAGATTGTTTCAATGATCGCCGTTTTGTAATACATCTGGCCTGACTTCCTTCACTCCCTGTCAGCTATTAATTCCATTGGTATTCTTGACCTTTTGTTCCTTCAGATGACTTTTGTTATTATTTTTTCTAGTTCTATAAAATAACTTTTGGTAGTTTGATTGGTATGGCACTGAGTAAGTATATTAACTTAGGTAGAATTGTCATTTTTATTATATTAGCTCAGCCTTCTGCTGCTGCTGCTGCTGTTGTTGTTCAATGGTTTCAGTCATGTCAGGCTCTTTATGACCCCATTTGGGTCATAGATACTGGAGAGGTTTGTCATTTCCTCCTCCAGCTTATTTTACAGATACAGAAACTGAGACAAACAGGGTTAAGTGACTTGTCCAAGGTTACACAGGTATTGTCTGAGGCTAGATTTGAAATTTGGCAAGATGAGTCTTCTAGACCTAGTACTCTCTCCACTGCACCACCTAGTAAACCTTGGGTCAGGCTATCTGTGAACAATTAATATTTTCCCATTTGTTTAGCTAACTTTATTTGCGTGAAAAGTTTTTTTTTAAAAAATAGTTGTGTTCATATAGTTCCTATCTTTGTCTTGGCAGATAGACTCCCAAGTATTTTATATTGTCTGCAGTTATTTTAAGTGGGATTTCTCTTATTGCTTCTTGCTGTTGGGCTTTGTTGGTAATATATAGAAATGCTGATGATTTATGTGAGTTTATTTTATATCCTACAACTTTGCTAAAGTTGTTAACTATTTCAATTGGTTCTTAAGTTGATTCTCTAGGATTCCCTAACTGTGCCATCACATCATCTGCAAAGAGTGATAGTTTTGTTTACTCATTGCTTATTCCAATTCTTTTAATTTCCTTTTCTTCTCATTGCTATAGCTAGCATTTTCAGTTCAATATTAAATAATAGCTAATAACGGGCATCCTTGCTTCACCCCTGATCTTATTGCAAAGGCTTCTAGCTTATCCCATTACAGATAAATCTTGTGGATGGTTTTAGTTAGATACTATTTATCACTTTAAGGAAAACTACATTTATTCCTATGTTTTTTAGTGTTTTTGAGTGTTATATTTTCTAAAAAGCTTTTTCTGCATCTATTGAGATAATCCTGTGATCTATGTTGTTTTTTTATTATTGATATAGTCAATTGTGCTGATCGTTTTCATAATATTGAACC
The DNA here is from genome assembly GCF_003287225.1 of Phascolarctos cinereus. Classification (NCBI taxonomy): domain Eukaryota; kingdom Metazoa; phylum Chordata; class Mammalia; order Diprotodontia; family Phascolarctidae; genus Phascolarctos; species Phascolarctos cinereus. Next base: position 438,522,387 of record NW_027555958.1, read on the forward strand.
AATCCTGAATTCCTGGTGTAGAGTCCACTTAGTCATAGTGTATGATCTTCATGGTATTTTGCCATAATCTCCTTGTTGTTATTTTATTTAAATTTTTTTTCATCAATATTCATTAGGGATATTGGTTTATAGCTTTCTTTCTCTGTTTTTGCTCTTCCTGGTTTAGGTATCAGCAGCATATTTGTGTCATAAAAGGAATTTGGTAGAACTCCTTCTTTGCCTATTTTTCCAAATAGTGTATATGGCATTGAAATTAATGGTGCTTTAAATGTTTGATAGAATTCACTTGTAAATCCATTTGGTCCTGGGAATTTTATTTTTAGGGAGTTCATTTATGGCTTGTTCAATTTCTTCTTTCTAAGATAGGGCTATTTAAGTATTTTATTTCCTCTTTTGTTAATCTGGGACATTTATATTTTTGTAATATTCATCCATTTAACTTAGATTATTAGATCTATTGGCATGTAATTAAGCAAAAAAGCTACTAATAATTGATTTAATTTCCTTTTCATTGGTAGTGAATTATCCTTTTCATTTTTGATGCTGGTAATTTGTTTTTTATTCTTTTTATTTTCAATCAAATTAACCAATGGTTTATCTATTTTATTAGATTTAAAAAAATATAACCAGCTCCTAGTTTTATTTATTAGTTCAATGATTTTCTTACTTCCAATTTTATTAATTTCTCCTTTGGTTTTCAAGATTTTCAATTTGATGTCTAATTGGGGATTTTTAATTTGTTCTTTTTCTAGTTTTTTTTTTTTTTAGTTCCATGCCCAATTCATTGATCTGCTCTTTCTTTCTTTTATTCATGTATTTGGAGGTACAATTTTTTCTCTAAGTACTGCTTTGGTTGCATCCCTTAAATTTTGGTATGTTGTCTCAATGTTGTCATTCTCTTTAATGACATTATTGATTGTTTCTATGATTTGTTCTTTGATACGGTAATTTTTTAGGATTAGATTATTTAGTTTCCAAATATTTTTAATCTATCTTTCTATGGCTTTTTATTGAATACAATTGTTATTCCATTATGATCTAAAAAGGATGCATCTAATATTTCTGATTTTCTGTATTTGGTTGTGAGGTTTTTATGTCCTAATACATGGTTAATTTTTGTGTAGGTGCCATGTTCCACTAAGAAAAAGGTATATTCCTTTCTATTTCCATTCAATTTTCTCTAGAGGTCTATCATATCTAACTTTTACAAAGTTCTATTCATCTCCTTAACTTCTTTCTTGTTTATTTTTTGGTTAGATTTATCTAGTTCTGAGAGGGAAAAGTTGAGGCCCTCTCATAAGTAGAGTTTTACTTTCTGTTTCATCCTACAGCCCATTTAACTTTTCCTTTAAGAATCTGGATGTTATACCATTTGGTGTGCATATATTTAGTATTGATATTACTTCGTCATCTATAGTACCTTTTAGCAAAATGTAGTTTCCCTGGTTATCTCTTCTAATTAGATCTGTTATTGCTTTTGCTTTGTCTGAGATCATGATTGCTACCCTTGCTTTTTTTTTTTAACTTTAGCTGAAACATTTTAAATTCTGCTCCAGCCATTTACTTTTACTTGGTGTGTCTCTCTGCTTCAAGTGTGATTCTTGTTAGCAACATATTGTAGGATTCTGTTTTTTAATCCACTTTGCTATCTGCTTCTGTTTTATGGGCAAGTTCATTCAATTCATATTCATGGTTATGCTTACTATTTACCTCCATCCTACTCCCCCCCCCATTTATCCTTATGTCTCTCTCCTTTCACCCTATCTCTCCTCAAAAGCATTTTGCTTTTGACCACCCACTACAAAGTCCATCCATCACTATCTATCCTGTATGGTACATCTTTGTCCTCCCATAAATCTGCTTATAGGCATCTTTTCCAGCAAATAGGGGGCCTTGGGATTATAAGATCATCAATTTAAAGTTAAAATGGACATCAGAAGTGATCTGGAATAATTTTCACACTTCACAAATACAGAAATGGAATAGGGAATAGGATTGTATTTGTAGCCAAGAAGACTTGAGTTCAGATCTTGTTTCTGACACTTACTAGCTGCATGACCCTGAATATGTCACATATGCAGAAGGAAATGGTAAACCACTCAAGTATCTTTGCCAAGAGAACCCCATGGACAGTATGGTTCATTGGGCCACAAAGCTTTGAACAGGACTGAATGATTGAGCAACAAATGTTGCATACTTTCAGCCTCAGTTTCCTCTTCTGTAAAGTCAGAGTAACAGTTGCAATTACTTCCCATTGCTGCTGTTAGTATCAAAATATGATAATATATGTAAGGCATGTTATCATCACCACCATCATTGTAGTCATCATTGTTGTTATTTAACTTGCCCAATGTTTGTTAAAAGGTAAATAGAAGAACTGGTATTTGAACTCAGGCTCTCCGACTAACAGTAAATGCAGTGCCTTTCCTCTAAGTCCTAATTTGGGGGATGGGGAAGGGAGAGAGCAGAGGGAGAGGAGAATTATTTTACTGGTTCTCTTTTTATTTATTTCACTGTCATTTTAAAGTACTTCCCTCTCTCTGTTAAAACCTTTTTTTTTTAACAAAGAAGTAGAATTAAACAAAATAAATTAACTCAATGACCATGTCTGAATATGTATGACTCCTTCTGCATTGTCTCTTTGGCAAAAGCTATGAAGTGGATGGCCCCCAGGCCTCAGAAGTCATGAGGGTTACTGGGATGTTCGACAGTCTTTCAGTTCTTTCAGTGTAGTTTTTGCTCCGTCATTGTCCTTCTACTTCTCTTGCTTTTGCATGGATGCCAACAGAGTATACACACATGTGTATATATATATATATATATATATATACACATATATTTATATCACCCCCCCCCCGCTCTTGACACTGAACTCTATAAGTATGGCTCAGAATATATATTAGTTTATTTGGCTGTTATATCACACTGATGATTCCTATTGAGTTGGACCTAGATGTCTGTCACAAGACTGTTATCTAGACACATACACATATAGATACAAATATACACACATGTGTATACATGCAGATGTTTATTTATTTATACATGCATATGTCCCTAGGAAAGTCATTTCATCTCTCAGTGCTCCAGGCAATGCTCTTAAGGCTGAAAGTAGCAGAGTAGGTACCGTTAGAGAGAAGCAGCTAGGTGATACAGTGGATAGAAAGCTAATGCTGGGGTCAAGACCTGAGTTAACATCCAGTGACAGATATGTCCTAGATGTGTGACTCCCATATTCTTACTCCCAAATCTTCAATAAGTACCTATTGCCTACTGACCAAAGTTCAAACTCCTCAGCTTCTTTTGTAAGACTTCCCATGATCTGAATCCAACCCACCTTTCCAAAATTATTTTACATTTTCTGCCTTCACATACATTTGCTGGACTTGGATCATTTACATCCTATAGCTCTGAAGGAACTGGTAGACATGGTTAAAGAATGGTGGGAAAAGTGATCATTTCACTTAGAATTCATGATAGGCATGGAAAATAAAGCTGGACATAGTCTGGTACCCCCAGATATGAGGAGAACAGATTTCAAAGGATTCAGAGAACAGGTTGGCAGGAAAAACTTCCTGGCAATTACAGAGTGGAATGGGTAGCCTCCAGAGATGGTAGGTTCTTCTTCATTAGAGGTCTTCAAGCAAAGGCTGGATAAAAACTTGTTGAGTATGTTACAGTGGGGATTCTTTTTCAAGTGTGGATTAGACTAGATGGATGCTGAGGTCTTCCCTAAGTAAAAAAATCTGATTCTATGAAAATTCTGCAATCCCATAATCTAAAGTTCTATACAGAATGATGACATGCTTTCAAGAATGAAATTCTTGTGGCACAAACACAGCTGATTCTTAAGAGTGAGAAAAGGTGAGGCTATTTAAAGAGACTATTTGAGAACTTACCAACTACTTTAGAATTTTAAAAGACATCTATGATATTGAAGCAAGAGCAGATATCTAAGGATGAATATAAAACTACATTATGTTCTATAAGAATAATGTCCAGTAAACTATATCCCAGAGGAAGGCTGGCAATGAATGCTAACAATAAAAAAGAGGCTGTTGATTTTTTAACTGTTGGGTAAGAGGAAGGTCCAATATTTATATCACCCCCCCCCCCGCTCTTGACACTGAACTCTATAAGTATGGCTCAGAATATATATTAGTTTATTTGGCTGTTATATCACACTGATGATTCCTATTGAGTTGGACCTAGATGTCTGTCACAAGACTGTTATCTAGACACATACACATATAGATACAAATATACACACATGTGTATACATGCAGATGTTTATTTATTTATACATGCACATATCCCTAGGAAAGTCACTCCCTAGGAGTGTTGCTTATGGTCAGATAAGATGATGAGAACAGATGAAAATGAGAAGGAAGAGCTACTCAACACTCATTTTTCCTTCTGTTTTCTCTGCCAAGGAGAACTACCTTCAGACTGAGGAACACAAAACAAAAATAGATAACAGGGAGTTTATAGAAATGGAAAAGTCCTGTGACATTGGTTAGTACAACTCCCTTGTTTTACTTATGAGGAAACTGAGGCCTGGGCAAGTGAAGTGACCTGCCTAAGAAGTAAGTGTAACAGAGATGTAACTAGAACCCAGTACTTCTGACCCCAAATCCACTTCTAGTCCCCCTAGGATAAGTGAGAAGTACCTAATTCTTCAATGACTTCAAATCATCAAGCCTAGACAAACTAGATCCCAAGGTCCTGAAAACCAAACCAAACCAGTAGTTCTTAAAGATGAATGATCATTGATTATCTCTGAAAAATTATGGTGACTAGAAGAAGTACTGTGCCATTAGAGTGTGTTATTTTCCTGTTTTTCAGAAATGGAAAAAGGTAAATTCTTCTAACTATGTAGCCCAGAAAGCTTGACTTTAATTTGTAGCAAAATTCTAGGACATATAATTAAAGAGATAATTTGTGAGTATTTAGAAAGGAAAGTAATGACCACAGACTAACCTCTTTAAAAAAATTTTTTTTTTTGACAAGGTTACTGGACTGGTAGATAAGGGGAATGGTGTGGAATTCTTACACCTCGGTTTCAGTAAGTCACCTTATTAAGTTTCTCTATTTCATTCTTTGTATTCTTTGCACCTAGTAGTATGTAGTCATTACTTAACAAATGCTTGTTCATTTGTTGATTTTGCCCACAAGATAGAGAAATCTGTAATGATAATATAGATGATTGCGTAGTTAGTTGGATTCTTACTTGGTTAAATGGTCCCAAAATGCATTGATACTGACTTGGAAAGAGATCTCTAGTGGAATGCCTCAAGGAGCTAGCTTTAGATTCATGTTGGTCATCATTCAGTTTTATCAGTGATTTGGATAAAGACTTTCATGGCATGCTTATCCAATTTCCAGATGTCATAAAGTTGGGAGACACAACTAGCATGCGGAAGGCTGGCATTCAGAGGCATTCCTGAGAGTCGGGATTTTGAATGGCCCAGAAAGATGGAAAGAAGCTTACATCTCTCCATTTCATGTTATTAAAGTCTTATGCTTTGTTTAAAAAAAAAGAAGAGAAAAGAAAAAGAAAACTCCAGAAGTGCACGATGAGAAAGATGTGCCTAGACAGCAGTTCTTAAGACAAATATCTGGGAGTTGTAAAGAACACTGTGAGTCAGCAGCTAGAAAGGCTAATGGGATCCCCAGCTGCAACAGCAGAGTTGGAGAGTCAAGAGCAAAGGAGGTGATGGTCCCATTGTATTCTGCCCTGGTCAGAGCACATCTGGAACGCCATGTTCAATTACGAAAAGCACCAAACTTGGGATCAACAATCAGCCTTACAGTAAAGGACAGGGAAAACATGGCTAGACAACAGTTCACGTGGAAAGTATTTGGGGTAGTTTTAGTGAGTGGTAACCTTAATATGAGTCAATAGTGAATTAATGGTAGCCAAGAACGTTAATGAGATCTTAGACTTCATTGAGAGGCACTGGATCCACAGATAGGGAAATGAAGGTCCTTCTCTGTTCTGCCCTGGTTGGACTGCATTTGGAAAATTGTGTTCGATTCTCAGTGCTGGATATTTAGGACTCTGTTAGGCTAGAGAGTATCAAGGGGGCGCTAATATAATGAGAGGCATGGGTGGCATAACAGATAAAGATCAAGACTGGAGTTAGGAATATCTGAATTCAAATCATGCCTCAGTCATTGGGCATGGCACTTAACCCCTCTTCACTTCGGCGTCCTCATCTGTAAAAGGGACATAATAATAACAGCTACAACACAAGGTTGTTAATAGGAATTCTCATAGGCTACCCTGCCATGCCACACTGCACTCCATCTACTTTTCCACCTGGTAAAATTCTTAAAGGAAAAGCCCAGGTTCAGCTCACCTGCTGGTCACTTTCAGGAAGGCTTTCCTGGTCTCTTTCGGGTGAAAACAATTCAAAAATGGAAGAAGGTCGTTTCTTCTAACTGTGGTACAGAAAGTTTGACTTTAATTCATAGCAAGATTCTAGAACATATAAAGAGGTAATTTTGTGAGTACTTATAGTCTTTAAAAAAAATTCTTATTGATAACATTTGTTTCCCCCATATATATATATTATATATATATACATATATATATATACATATACATACACACACATATATATACTCTATTACTTTCCATCCCTCTAGATTATATATGTATATAATATACACACTCTACAAACTCTTTGTCTCTCTAGATTATATATATGATTTCTATATATACTCTACGTATAAAATATAATATATATATAAATTATTCTCTATATATACAGGGAGCAAATATCAAGAAGAATTATATAATCAATAAGAACATATATTACATATGTATATTTATACAGAGAGAGAAATGTCATGTAGTACTTTTGCTAGACCTCTTCTTTGCTATGTAATCTGTTCTCTCTTATTATGTCTATTTGTGTATATGTCTCACCTCCTCATTAGAATGTAAACATCTTGAGCGCAGGACCTATCTTTTTCAAATCTGTAGCCCTAACGTGTTAAATGTTTGTTGGATTTAATACGTATTTTAATTTCTAAAACTTTGTTTCATTTCGTTTTGTTTTTTTCTTATAGGCCAGCTTTAACCACAAATCACTCTGGTCCCAGACCAAGCCCTACTCGGTCACTGCTTGGGCCCTGATTGGCTCAGAATGAATGTAAATAACAATTGTTTCTGTTTCGGCCAGAAAGTCTGAGGTTCTTCCCCTCCCAGATCTATATTTTTAAAGAGGTCATTCTTTGCTTCAGTCACTGAAAGGGCTCAGCTTCAGTCAAACTGAGTCCTGTTAAAGACTTTAGCTTGAAAAGGCCAAGGTCCCCCACTGCAACCTGGGCCATCTCCAGTTGTCCTGATCCATATCTGGCCACTGGACCCAGATGGCTCTAGAGGAAAAAGTGAGGCTGGTGAGGCACATCCTTACCTCACTCAAATCCAGTTCACTTGTATGTCATGGCATCAACCTCCCTGATGTCACAGTCCTCTCTGAGAATGAAGGACAAATAGAAAGCTGCAATATTTATTGAACATCTGATAGGTGTGCGGCACTGTGGTGGTGCTGGTAGGGAATTCAAAGAAGTAAAACCCTCAGGGCCTGCCTTCAGGAGACTTGCCCTTTGGCTGTGGAAATAAGCTCAAGGCTACACACACAAGGAGAAATTAACAATATAAATGTTAAGTAACAATTCAGGGTAATACAAAAAATCTTCTGTAAATTTCAAATAGTTCAAGGGAACCATGAATTTGTCCATGTAGGCACTTTCTCTGCTGATGTAGACTTCATTTCTCTCTGACTTTAGCATTTAGTCGATGAGATTTTTTTTGTGGCCTGAAAGTGTAATAGTTACCTGGTAATGACCTTCTCTGGCCTAGTTAAGCCTATTCATTCTTTTTGATGCCAATGTGTAGGCCATCCCAGGCCTCTTCTTTAGAACTTTCTTCGTACCCAAACTTGTATTATTCCTGACATCACTTTCAAGTATCTGGGTCAACTCTATGCTGTATGATATGGATAGGGCCTGGACCTGTGATTTCACTGATACAGGAAACTACTCCCTTACGAAGAAATCCCTCCACCAATGTAAATTGGCACCTTCTATGAAGCACACAGTCTTAGAGACATGCCTAAGGCAGAAATGTCAAACAGTCCACTGGGGACCAATCCTCCCAGCTGAACAAGAATAAAATACAATCAGGAAATAGTTGACAAAATAAATAAAAAGACAATAAAACATAGATAATGTTACATTTTAAAATTGAGTCATTATGTGGCCTTCAGGGCTCTTCATGTGTAGATCAGTCACCTCATTTCTATTTGAGTTTGATATCACTGGCCTAGAGCATAGAGAGGTTCAGTGGTTTGCCCAAGGTTAGACCCCAGGTATGTATCAGAGGTGAGACCTGAACCCAGCCCATGTTTCAATCCTCCACACCAGCAGTTCTCAAAGTGTGGTCTAGGGCCCCTTGGGGACTTTTTAAGTGGTTTTGGGAGGCCAAAACTATTTTCATAATAATACTAAGAGTTTTTAATTTCTAAATAAAATAAATACAAAATGATATAAACCAATTCAAGAAAAGCTTTTTGGGGATTCCTCAACAATTTTTCAGAGTATGAAGGCCTCTTGAGACTGAAAAATTTGAGAACCACTCAGGAGTGCACTGGTAGATATTAACAACAGAGTCTATTAAGAAAAATGTATGCATGTCATACTCTTCAGTTTAATTTGCATCGTTAACACTTTCTTAAGTCTAGACAGTGAACAAAATGATAAATCAACCTTGATTTGTAGCATTTGTCAATTTCTGATATATAAATTTTTGCACTGAAAATTTAACAATATTGCTCACAAGCTGGTATGACATGGTTCCAGCTTATCCCTGGAACTACTGGACTTCCATCATGGCTTCCTCTTACCAGGATACTGACCACACTCAAAATATATAACACTAATATAGTACCTTAAGGTTGGTAAAACACGTTACGTACGTTATCTCACTTTATCTGAGGAAGATTTTAGTAAAGGATGAGTTAAAAATCACAAAATAACATTGAGGAAAAACAAAATGGTAGCAATGTTTCATTCTAGATATGTTTTAATTAAAAATATTCAAATGCAGAAAAGCTGAGAGTGCTTGGATCTTAGAATCCTTATGTACATATCTTACATGAAATTTGGAACAAACTTTGGGAAACTTTTTTGCTCCCATCAAAAAATATTGGCTTATCTTTTAGCCGATCTTGGCCTCAAATTAATCTCAATGTTATTAGCTACTTTTGCCAGACACCACCCAGCATTCCTATCAAAGGCCTCTTTAAGGCCCCGCCAACCTTGGCCATGAGCAAGTTTCAAAATGAGGCAATTGAGCCCTTGTTGAAGTCAGTTCATAACCATTCTTCTGGCTCTGCTTCTAAGCCCTGGTCCAGGCTTGCACCCTGAACATTGTCTCTGTTCCTCTCTGCTTTTGGCTTTGACAACCCTCCCCCAACCCCAGCTCCTTCCTGCCCTGACTCAAGTCAACTGATTCTCTGTTTGAACTTGGATTGTATATCTGTGATTGCTCCAGTTAACCAAACAATCTCAATCCTTGCTTACCTTGTCCGTCAGATCAATCCTTGATATAAACTTCGCTCACTTATCATTCCCCAGATGTCAATTCTCATTGTACAAATCTGCTAATCTAGGGAACTCTTCTCTGTGTAATAGAACCTGATGGGATTGGGGGATGAGGTCTTGGCTCTCAAACTCACATTAGGAACCAAGCAGCAATATTTGCAGGAGGTGAGTACCCAGTAAGAATATGAACTAGCCACTACCATCTGGTGCTTGAGGTAGCTCACAAATTGAGCTAAAATCAAATTAGGAGATTCAGTTTTTTCACTTTGATTTCCATATCAACTGTGTTCCTATGATCCCCCTTGTTTCACCCAGTCATGTACTGGGGAAGAACCATTTCTTGAAGGTTTTCTTTCCTTTCCTTTTCTTTTTTTTTCTTTCTTTTTTTTTTTTAGCTAGGCAATGGGGTTAAGTGACTTGCCCAGGGTCACACAGCTGGTAAGTGTTATGTGTCTGAGGCCGGATTTGAACTCAGGTTCTCCTGATTTCAGGGCTGGTGCTCTATCCACTGCACCACCTAGTTGCCCCCTTGAAGGTTTTATTTTCATAAAAACATTATGAAGCCAACCCTGGACCATAAGAATTGATTTTTCCACTCCTCATTGTACATCATTGCCCCCAATGTACACTGTACATTAGTGGCAGCTAGGTGGTATGGTGGGTAGGTCTGGACTAAGGAATTCAAATCTGTCCTCAGATACTTACCAGTTGTGTGACTCTGGGCAAGTCAACTGAACCTTTGTCTGCTTCGGTTTCCTCATCTGTGAAATGGAGGTGGTAATAACACCTCCCTCACAGGGTTGTTGTAAGGATCAGATAAGATAATATTTGTAAAGTACTTAGCATGGTGCCTGGCACAAAGCAGGCACTAAATAGTCCTTGTTTCCTTCCTTCCTCCCTCCCTGCCACCCTTCCTCCTTCCTCCTTCCTTCCTTCCTTCCTTCCTTCCTTCCTTCCTTCCTTCCTTCCTTCCTTCCTTCCTTCCTTCCTTCCTTCCTCCCTCCCTCCCTCCCTCCCTTCCTTCCTTCCCTTTATGATGCAGCCAAACTGGCTTTGTCTTTGTTCTTCACACATTATTATCCCTGTGTCTTTGAACTGGCCCTTTCTGATGCCTGGAATGCACTCACTCTTTACCTCTTCCCTCATAGATTTCCTCTCTTCCTTCAGACACACTTGAAGCACCACCTTCTACATGAAGCCTCTCCTAATCCCTCTGATAGTCGCCTTCCCCACAATTGCTTTGTATTCATTTGTATTCTGTGTTTACTTATATGTGTACTCGTCTCCTCCATTAGAATATAAATCCTTGAGAGTAGGGGTGATTACATTTTTTGCATTTGTATTCCTAGTATCCAATACAATGCCTGGCTCACCTCATGGAAGTTTTCCTGACAAATGATCAGATAGGGATTCCTCCAGGGAAGTAATTCTCAAACTTTTTGGTCCTAGGACCCCTTTATATTCTCAAAATTATTGAGGATCCACAAAAAGCTTTTGTTTATGAGGTCTATATCTATTGATATTTACCACATCAGAAATCAAAATATCTTAGTATGAAAATAGTTTTGGCCTCATGGACCCTCTGAAAGACTCTCAGGGGACTCTCAGGGATCCCAGGGCCGTACTTGGAGAATTGCTGCTTCACTGTTGGATTAGATGGCCACGAAGGACCCTTCTCACTCTAAATCTCTGATCCTGTGATCCAGTGTTGGTCAACATACCTGAGACTACCAACAGAGGTGTACAAAGCCAGAAAATGGATACCTTCACGATCTTCTTCCTTCTCCCCAAAGAGAGTTCCATTTCAGCTGAACTTTTCTCACTTTATTTCAGGCTCTATATTCCTCCTGGGAAGAACATATCCAGATGCTCCAACCAGGGCTAAGACATTCTGTCAGTTTTACTTTTTTTCTGAAAATTTTGCAGAATTTTGCAACCTCATTTTGAATTTCTGGTGTGACGAACTCTGTTAGTACATGTGAGGTCTATGCTCAGTTCAAGAATCACAGAATTAGATAATTTTTGTTCCTCTTTACTCTTCTCCATATACTCTACAAGTCAGTGAAACTGGTCTCATTGATGTTTCTTGTACATGGCGCCCCATCTCCTAACTCGGGGCATTTTCACCAGCTGCCTTCTATGCGTGCAAATCCTTCCCTCTTTATCTCTACCTTCTGCATTCTCTGGCTTCCTTAACATCTCAGCTCAAGTCTCACCTCCTGCAGGAAGCTTTCCTGGCTTTTCCTAATCTTAGTGCCTTCTACTTGAGATGGTCTCCAATGCACCCCATCTATATCTTGTTTGTATATAGTCATTTGCATGTTGTCTCTCCCATTAGACTGAGAGTTAGCTCCTTGAGAGCAGGGACTGGGTTATTTTTATTGTTGTTATGTTTTTCTTTCTTTGTTTCTCCAGTACTTAGGACAGTGCTTGGCACTTAGCAGGTCCATATATTCCTTCCTCGTGTCAGATACTGCTAAGCTGTATGGTGAAAAAACCAAAATGAAACAGAACCTGCCTCAAGTTGCTTATATTCTTCAAGGGAAATAATATGCTTAACATATAAGTGTATGTAAAACAGGTACAAAGCTATACTGGCCCCAGGAAATTAAGATGCATTCTGGGATAGGCAAACTCCCCTATGATGGACAGAAGTAACCGTATCAACCTAGCAGGGGGATGTTTTCTCAGTGTGTACATTCAAGATGTCACAGACAACCTTCCAAGACTTATGGACTGACCATTACTCATTCCTGGTGATCCATGCTAGAAGGAACCTGAAATGAATTCCTAGGGAGTAGGAAGAGTCTCTAGCCTGAAAACCCTCAGGGTATGGTAGAACAGGTGGTGTTTTCATTACTACAACCAACTGAAGGCAAGGACTTAGAAAGTGAAAGTAGGACATAGGCAATGAACAGCTGGTTAAGAAGGCAGTATTGAAAGGAAGGGATTTGCTGTTCTGATCCTGGCACAAGATACAGAAATGATGAGCTCCTGACCAGGGTCAGAGTACATGTAGTAAAGACAGGGAGGAATCTATTTGCCTGTAGACTGGGAGCCTGATGGAAAAGATTTTAAACTGAAAAGGAAGGGGGAAAAAGAAAGGATTCCCATGTTGAGCTGCTTAGTGAAACGCTAAGAAGGCCATTAGGCATAAGGAAAAAAATAGTAGTGGAGATGGTCAGTAATTTGTAGTGGATGAGAATAAGAAAGAGTGAGAAATGATACTTAAGAGTTCAAGTGGCCAACACGACTGTTTCATTTTTGTCATTGTTGTTCTGGTGCCTAGGACAGTGCCTGGCACATAGTAGGTGCTTAATAAATGCTTGTTAATTGGTCAATGGATGGTGTGTAGATAATAAGCAAAAATCAGCTAAAGACCTTGACAAGAATAAGTAAATATGACCCTTATCTTTAAATAGAATACCTTTGAAACTTGGGATCTAATTCATAACAGCAATGGAAGTATAGAAGTTACTATATAGATATCATATGAAAATACATAAAGGTAAAGGGACTACTTTGTGTTCAGTGAATAGTGACTTGCTTGTCACAAGTACACAAACATGGCATAACCTCTGTAAGTCTACAAAACGATTCTCTGTCATTTGTGGCTTTTAATAGTTTACCACTAAAATGTTACTATGGCTCAACACGTGTGGAGGTGATCCTGGATTCTTGAAGGCCATACTAGCAAAACACAAGTTCTGGCTGGCCTAAACAAGCTGGAAAGTCTTTGAATCTGGGCCAAATGGTGAATTATATGGCTGTTGTTCAAGGGTCAGTTTCCTCAAGTTTTGAGGGATACATAACCAAATTGGCTGCTAGGTGATTAATTTTTTTTTGACCACAGCAATTCTCTTTTCTAAAAATAATATTTTATTTTCCCCCAATTACATGTAAAATCAATTTTAACATTCATTTTAAAAAAAATTTTGAGTTCCAAATTCTCTCCCTCCTTCCCTCCCTTTCCTCCTCCCTGAGACAAAAAGTAATTTGACATAGGTTACATATGTGCAATCATGTAAAACATTTTCATATTAGTCATTTTGTGGAAGAAAACTCAAAAAGAAGGAGAAGGAGGAAGAAGAAGATGAGGAGGAGGAGGAGGACAAAGAGAAGGAGAAGAAAGAAAGACAGACAGACAGAAAGAAAGAAAGAAAGAAAGAAAGAGAGAGAGAGAAAAAAAAGAAAGTGAAAAATACCATGCTTCATTCTGTATTCAGATTCCATCAGTTCTTTCTCTGGATGTGGATAGCATTTTTCCTCCTGAGTCCCTTGGAACTGTCTTGGATCATTGTATTGCTGAGAATAGCTAAGTCATTCACAGTTGTTCATTGTACAATGTTGCTATTACTGTGTACAATGTTCTCTTGGTTCTGCTCACTTCACTTTGCATCAGTTCATGTAAATCTTTCTATAACCACAGCAATTCTTGCCACGAAAATGAATAAGGCACAGTCCCTTCAAGTAGCTCTTAGTCAAGTAGGCAAGAGAAGTATATACCTAAATAGTCCTAATATAAAAGAAAATGTAACCCTAAGGAATCCTAATTTATGCTTTGAGCAAAAAGGAGTCACTGCAATTTAACCCTGGGAGCCCTTAGCCTAGTGCTTAACTAGGCTTAATCAGTTTGCAAAAGGCTCTATGACACATAAAAAGATTGAAAGACACCCTACTCAAAGAGAAGACAAATAGAACCATTAGGAAGCTGTTATTTTAGTTGTGGCATAAGGAGTGTCTTGGAATAATGAAATTGGGGAAGGTAGAAACAACATGAAGGATCAATAGGTTTACCAATTTATTCTTGACCACAGGGTATGAAAAGGGAGAAGTGAGATAAAAGCAACTAGCTCTATATTTGACAACTGCAGTAGGGCCATCTGGACAGGGAGGTAGGGCGAACGTTAGAGTGGGTTGTCAATCAGACAGAAAGGGCCGTTATCATCCTGAGGAGGGTGAGCTCTTTGGTGACCTGTGACTGATTGTCCCTCCCTAGGTAACATCTCCCACATGATTTCTCTGTACCTAACATGGTATGCATCATAGAAGGAAGTAATGAAATGGACCTCGTCTTAGCCACTACAAATTTGGGATCATAGCAATAAAAGACAGCTAGGTGGTGCAGTGAGTAGAATTCTGGGCTTGGAATCAGGAAGACCTGAGTTTAAATCTGGCCTCAGATACTTCTTAGCTGTGTGACCCTGGGTAAGTCACCTCACCCCTGTTTGCCTCAGTTTCCTCATCTGTAAAATGGAGATAATAAAAGCGCTTGCCTCCCAGGGGCATTGTGAGGCTCAAATGAAATAATCGTAAAGCACTTAACACAGTGCCTGGCACATAGTAAGCGCTATATAAATGTTAGCTGCTATAATGATGATGGTTGATGATGAGGCAATATGGATAGTGGAGTGAGGAAGGAAGGCCTGGGTTTGAGTTCTATCTCTGAGACCTATTGGCTGCAAATCATTTAACTCTCAGTTCCTCAAGCAACTCTTTGAAACTATATTATAGAAGCTACTAGTGTAGGAGTATATATAGTATATAGATAGATAGTATAGAAGTTACTATATAGATATTATATGGAAGTACAAAAAGTATATAGATCAACAGTATAGAAGTTACTATATAGATAGATAGTATACGGAAGTACATAGAGTATATAGTATCTCTCTGCCCCACCCCACTCAGCCCCACTTGAACACAATTATAGCCCATGACCAAGACTCCCATTTCCCTGTTTCCATTGAGTTGAAAGGTGGTGCTTCTTTAATCTTCAAAACTTCTCAAAGCCATCGACTAATGCAATGTCTCTTCTTTCCCTTCAGTCATAGCAAGAAAAATATCACTACTCTATAATAGGGATAATCCCTGTACTTGGCACATTGTTGTTCAGTCATTCAGTTGTGTCTGACTGGCTGTGACCCTGTGGACCCTATCTCACCAATACTGTCCATGAAGTTTTCTAGGCGAAGATACTGGTTTGCCATTTACTTATTAAGCACATTGTAAGTGCTTAATAAATGAATTTTTGCTTACTCATTCATTCAGTTTGCCTAGAAGCAAACATTCTATTTTCCCCTAAGTCTGCTGCTCATTCTATCTTCTTTGTTCCCACGTATGGTACCTAGCCATCATTTTTCTCATGCATTCATGCTTAAAACCTGGACTTTTATTCAGAGTCGTAGGGAACTTCAGAAACCATCAAGCCCGAGGGGTTTTAATCATCACCACTCATTTATACAGCCCTTTAAGGTTTTACAAAGTACTTTCCAAGAAAATATGATGTGCTATCAAATGTTAAGATCTCCCCCTCCCTTCTTTGCAGAAGTGAGGGACCATAGGTGTGGAATGTCACATATCTTGTCAAAGTTTTTAATCTAGGATCCATGGATAGATTTCAAGGGGGTCTATGAACTTGTATGAGGAAAATAATATCTTTATTTCAATGTCATTACTTTCCTTTGTAATCCTGTGTATTTTATTTTTGCATTTGCAAACCTTATTTGGAGAAGGGGTCCATAGATTTCACCAGATTGCTACAACACAAAAAAGGTTAAGAACCTCTGATCTAGTCCAATCCCCTTCATTTTATAGACAAGGGAATATCTTGAGAGAAGTAAAATGACTTATCCGCAGTCATACAGATAGGCGATGACAGATCTAGGATTTGATTCCAGGGCAACTAGGTGGCACCATAGTGCATACAGTGCTGGGCCTGGAGTCAGGAAGACTCCTCTTCATGAGTTCAAATCTGGCCTCAGGCACTAGCTGTGTGACATTGGGCAAGTCACTTAACCCTGTTTGCCTCAGTTTCCTCATCTGTAAAATGGCAAAAGAAATGGCAAACTACTCCAGTATCTTTGTCAAGAAAACCCCAAATGGGGTCATGAAGAGAGTCGGACATGGCTGAAATGATCCAATAACAACCTTTGACCCCAAATCCTGTCCTTGTTCTGTTTTTTCTCTCATGAAAGCTAGAAAGATAGGAGCCAGACCATGAAAGGCTTCCAATGTCAAACAGAGAGGCTGGTCTTTTTACATAGAGGCAATAGGGAGCTAATGAAAACTTTTTGATTGACATGATCAGATAATGGATCTTGGAGCTCCATGTAAGGGACAGCCCAGAGTGTTATGATTGGTTGGTTTTTTATTACCCTCCAACAAGTAATAGACTATTAGTAAAATAAGGTGGTATGAAGAGGCAATGGTGGAAAAACATTTCCCTCCTTTTTCATGTAGCCATTGTCTCGGCGTCAATCAATCAATCAAACAACAAGCCTCAGCAGGGCCATGAGGCTGTGGCCAAGTTGCACGTGAACCGGATCAAGGAGGGATGAACCATGACCTGGGCTTGCTTCCCAGCTTGGCCATAGCATTCCCAGCGCCATCTTGCCCTGCTGCCCCTCCACCGAGCCAAGCTGTTGCTCCTTCCTCCCCACTGGGCACAGCGGATCATGCCTCCTGCCCAGTGTTAATTCAGCAGAGCGCTTTGGCATCCATATGGATGAGAAGCCTAATGTGCCTGTGAGTTGCTATCATTACTGAGCAAGAAGGGAAGCATTTCAGGGCGTAAATGCAGACATTGTTTTGGTTCTGGAGATAGATGTGCTCCGAGTTCTAACCGAACAGTGTGCTTAAAGTCTTTTTAAAATCTGAAAGGCCTGAAGGCTTTTTCTTTCCCTTTTCTTAAATCCATTTTCCCATTGAGATGAAAAATGTAATACTTTTCAGCTTACTTTGGACTTTCTTCAAAAGTGTTTCTGGAAAAGGATCCTTCATGTGGTGCATATAAAACCTTCCCGAGTATGGCAGATAGCGAGGTTTTAAAAACACACTAATGGACAGGCATTAGACTGTAGGGAGTTCCTTGTAAGGGCAGAGAAGACAGGCTGGTGAAGGAGGGAAGGGAACAGAGCAGGAAAATGCCAGGGATGAATGTGACCCAGAGACATAGAAATAGTCCAAGAAGGGGGAGTATTTAAGGAACAAGTATAGATATGGGGAAATAATCCTGATCCACATAATAATGAAAATGAGGGAGCAGCATTATGGCACAATACAGAGAGGCTCAGGAGTCAGAGGACCTGGGTTTGAATCCCACTTTCTGGCACTTGTTACCTGTATGACTTTGGATGAGTCTTCTCCTGACCCTCATTTTTTTATCTGCTAAATGAAGGTGTCAGACCAGATGCCTCTGAGGTCTCTTCTAGCATTATATCCATGGATTTATGCTAATGATGGCTATAAAACTATTAGCTTTTCGATCACATTATTTTCAAAATATATCCCTCCACTCACCCTGTTCAGAGTGAACAAAGATTAATTTACACATTTATATAAATATTTAAGACTGGTGAAGAGTTTTTCATAGATGACCTCATTTAAGCTCACAACAAACCTATGAGGTAAGTTTTAGAGGCATTTCTGTCCATTTTATAGATGAAGAAACTGAGGCTCAAAAAAGGTTAGATAGCTTTCCCTTGGCAATGCAACTATTAAGTGGGAGAGGCAGGATTTGAATTCAGGACCAGAACACTATTCTCAATTCTGTGATAGAAATGCAAGAAAATGCTTGATGGGGTGGATATTTAGAGGGATGGATCTGGAAGAAGGAAGAAGGAACAGTGTTTGACTCCTGCTGCAGATACTTACTAGAGGGTAAACTTGGTGTACTGGAAAGATCCTTGGCTTTGGAGTTGGAGTCATGGGTTCAAATCTTGCCTCTGCTACTTCCTGCCTTTGTGGCCAGTAAATCACTTAATCTGCCTGGGCCTCAATTTTCTCATCTGTAAAATGAAAGGGTTGGAATAGATTGACCCTGAGATCTCTTCTAGCTCGATGTCTCTGATACTATGAAGCTAACCTAGTGACCTTGGGCAAATGACTTAACTTCAATGAACCTCAGTTTCTTCATCTGTAAACTGGGGATCATCATAGCACCTACCTCCCAGAGCTGTTGTGAGGATCAAATGAGGTAATATATGGAAAGTATTTTTTTCTTTTTTCTCCTTATTTTTATTGATGCCATTTTACAAATCGCATTGTTTTTAGACTATATCCCTCCACTCACCCCATTCAGAAGGAACAGAAATTTAAAGAGGAAAACAAAGTTTATCCAAACCAATCAACACACATTTTGTCTGATAGTATATGCAACATTCCGCACCCACAGTCCCTCCGTTCTGCAAAGAAGAGAGGGAAGGACCTTAGCCTTTGACAGCACCGCCATATTTTCTTGGAAAGTACTTTGTAAAAGAGGGCTATATAAATGAGTTGTGATAATTATTATCATTGTCATTATCATTATTCTAATATGTCCGCTGAATAATGGACACCAGGGTGTATGAAGACAGCTTCTGCTTTAGCCCCTCCCCAGGCTGCCACTGAAGTGTGTGCATGTATTGTGGGAAACCCTGCGGCATCCTTTCTTCCCTTCATGGAAGTAGATTAACACAAGTAATTCCATCAGCAAGAAGACCCCTGGGTAAATCCTCCCCCTCAAGGAGCCAGTGAGAAGGGGTCCATGGGGTAGTATGCCAGGAGCAAGCAGAGCCTACCAGGCATTGTGCTGTTGTTCTTAAGCTGATAGCTGCCTCTTGGTCAGTTTTCTTCCTGGAGTATTAATGGACTCATGGCCCTATTAGGACAGCCAAGCAAGAGGCCAGAGGTCTGCCCCTTCAGTCTGGGTCTGAGCCCTGGGGGGCCCCCAAAGGAGAGGGAGCCATTTAGAAAAATTAAATAATATCCACCCAAAAGGAATACTGGGCACCATGTTTCCTTTTGAACACTGTCCAATCAACCTCTGGAAAAGGTGCCATAAACCTCCCCAGAAATGAGCAAAACCCCAGACAAAGAAATCCCTGTTACAGATGTCCAGGCGGGTGAGTCTAGGAGCAAAAAAGAAAGAAAAAATTCCCCTAAATAACTTCAGAACATTACATGGCATTAACAAGCTTCCCAGGACAGGAACTCTTAGTTTATTACTTGCTCACATTGTCATCAGAAATTAATTTCGTCCCTGAAAGACAAATTGGCTGGTAGCTTATGAAGTTAAACGGGGAGAACAAGCAAGCATCTGTTTCTCATGCATTTTGTCTCCTTGGTGTCTTACATATAAATGAATCAGAGTGTTCAAACTTAAATTAAGATCTTTGGCTAGATAAACAGTTAAAACTGGTTCCCATAGCTACCTCTCACACATGGCTGTGATTGCATTATAATCCCCGAGTAATCAGGTCTAAATGAAAGAAAGATGATAAGGCTGCTATTTTCAGTTTTCGGGACTGATTTTTATTAGCTCTCAATCAGATCGGGGCTGCTTTGCCTTTCATCACATTGTGGCGGTGTTTGTAGAATCATTAGGGTAATAAAGTGTAAATCTGAGAGAGGTGCATTTTTCTGGAGGTGTTTTATAGAATGAAAAAAAAAAACCTTCCTGAAGACTGCGCACACGCATTCACTTGGGCTCCTGTGGGTGCAAGAGAGATTTGTTTCTGGCCGCCAAAGTCAGAAGGATGATGTGGGCTCAAAGAATTGCTTTTTAACCCCAGTGAGGTGATATAGATGAGTTATCCAGAGAAACGAAAATGACAAGAGCAAAAGAAAAAAAAAAGTCTAGGCGGTACTTGGCCAGTATATTGGTTGACATAACAATAATAATAATAATAACAACAACTACGCATTACTTTTAAATTTGCAAAGCATGATGTAGATTCTCTGATTTGTGCCTCTTGGTATTCCATCTCTGATGCATCCTATCTTGAAAGGTGACCTTGGGTCAATCTCCTTAAGCCTGAGATTTTTCATTCATAGTTAATAGGTTCAGTGGATGGTACCCTACACTTAAAGTCAGGAAGATGTGAACTTGAATCTGGTTTCAGACACTTACGAGCTGTCTGACCCAGGGGCAAGTCCCTTAACTGTTTGCTTCAGTTTACTTGTCTGTAACATGGGGATAATAATAGCACCTACTCACATTGTCCTAGGGTTATCGTTAGGATAAAACAAGATATTTGTAAAGGGCTTTGCTGATTTTAAAGTACTATGTAAATGCTAGCTACAATAATAATAATAATAATAGTCATTATTATTGTTAGTAATAGTAGTAAAAATAGTAGTAGTAATACTAGTTATAATAATAGTAGCAGTAGTAATAGTACTAGTACTAATAGTTATAGTAGTCATAAGAGTAGTAGTATTCCCAGTAGTAGTAGTAATAGTAGTAGTAGTAGCAGCAGCAATAGTAATAATTATAATTGTAATAGTAGTAGTAGAAGCAGCAGCGGTAATAGTAGTAGTAGCATTTTCAGTTGCAATAATAGTAGCAGCAGCAGTAGTAGTATTTGTAGTTGTAATATTAGCAGCAGCAGCAGCAGTAGTAGTAGTAATAGTAGTAGCAGCATGAGGGGGTTGAATTGGATGGCCTCTAAAGGCCCTTCCAGACCTAGGTATATGATTTATGATTCCATTGTCTAGCTGTTTCTTTTCAATTCCTTATCAATTATACCTAGTCTTGGGAGGTAGATGCTCCACTGGGTCATGTGGTCATACATTTAGAACTGGAAGCTTCCTCAGAGCCATTTAGCAGATGAGAAAATAGAGTTCCATGATGGGGTTACACGCTCTCAACAAAGTCACAAGGTAGGAAGCAGCAGGGTCAGAGGATTCAAACTCAGGCCTCCAAATCCAGAGTTCTTTTCATAATCTGTGATCTCATTGGTGTCTCTTGCTTCTAACAATGCAAATTGCCCTTTGTGTCCAATCTTTGCAATCTTTGTCCATGTCTTCTCCTAATTCTGCCACAAGGGGGCAGACCCAATGTTCTAGGAGCCTTCCTCTAGCTTAGGGGTTCTTAATTTTGCGTGTGTGTGTGTGTGTGTGTGTGTGTGTGTGTGTGTGTGTGTGTGTAGTGGGGGGCGGTCATGGACTCCTTTGGCAGTCTGGAAAAGCCTATAGGTTTCTTCTCAGAATAATGTTTTTAAATGCATAAAAGAAAATACATAGGTTTACAAAGGAGATTAATTATATTGAAATGCTGTTATTTCAATGTAATATGTATATATACGTATGTATATATACATATGTATGTATACACAAGTGTATATATATATACGTGCATATATATGTATATATATATCTCTTTCTCTACACACACACACACACACACACACACACACACACATATTCACAGACCAAAGATTAAGAATCGTGGCTCTAGTCTGTATGAGGGTCACAGAATGGAGCATGGGACTTTCTCCCACCTTCCTTTTGCAGGTACATGAGTTAGGAACTAGTGATATTTTTATCTCTGTTTTGTAAATGAGGTGGCCAAAGCTCAGAGACATAGCATGATATATGTGTAACTACACAACTAGAAAATGTCAGCCGCAGGATTTGAACCCAGGTCTTCCCTATCCCTGCGTCCATCGCTCTACTCCCCATGCCACGTTGCTACTGAATAATATATGTAGCCATTTTTTAATTTGGCTTATTAGACTCCTTCTACTCTCTGCTGGAGCAGAGCTCTCCCTTCTAGGAATGCATTACCAGCAAAACCACCAGCTTTGCTATTCCCAACATGATTTCCTTAGCAAACTAGCATAATCCAATAAAGCATCATGTCGCGGCAACATTGAAATATTTATTGCAGGATAAATTTCAACTTCAAAAACGGCACTTAGTCCTCTTCTGTCCCATATATCACAAACTTGCTGTGGCCTATGAGCAGAGGCATATCTAGGAATTTGGACACCTGGGGCAGATTTACCTGACTATTGGGCTGGGATGGGCATGTATGCTACCCCCCCCAATGGATGGTGGTGCCTGGGACAAAGTCCTGCACGCCCCATGCCAGTTCCATCTCTGTCTGCAAGGTTCATTTCACTAGGTGACCTTTCCATGGGGGTTGAGGGTTGGGGGAGGGGGGGAGGGGGAAACTAAGGACGTGGCGTTTGGAAGGCCCATTTGTAGAGAATCACCAATGAGCTTTTCTATGGGCCCATCCATAAGGCCGTTATATGGGAGGAAAGGGTCACTGACTTTTTCCTACTGTATTAAACCTCTTCACAGATACTGTAGGTGGGCTTCCCATGGACAATTAGCAGAATTCTTAATTCTATAGCATTTTTCCTTTCACATCAGCTTTATTATATTGGGAATATGTTGCTATGCATTATACTAGACAGTAGCTATAAAAGTGGCTGCCTCTTTTAAATGTCGGGTTTTATGCATTTTATGTTTGTATTAGAACTCGTGTCCTTATATTTCGATGATAGATGCTTGTACTCATCCACCAGGTAAGGCATAATCTACCCTTAGCAGTGTGCATTCTGGGCAAGAATTTATAGAAATACAGTGGGTTTAAATATGTGTGTGTGTTTAATTTGCACTTACCTTTGTTTTATTTTCAAGGCAAGCTTTGCTGGGACAGAGACTGTAGTTCTCATTCTTCATAATATGTTCATGTGCCTCTACACCCAGCTCTCTGTGACATTCAGAGGTCAGGTAGCCCAAGTAATTTTACTGTTCCACATATTTATTTTTATTTTGCTTAGTGCAGATAATAATATGTGCGAAATTGGACCACCAGGTATTGTTTTAGACAAAAAGAAAAACTCAGTTGATTAGGGAAGCTGATATGTAATAAAATCTTTTCTTTCTTTCTTTCTTTCTTTCTTTCTTTCTTTCTTTCTTTCTTTCTTTCTTTCTTTCTTTCTTTCTTTTTTCTTTCTTTCTTCCTTTTCTTTCCTTCTTTCTTTCTTCATTTCTCTTCCTTCCTTCTTTCCTTGCTTCGACTTACATAGCCAAAACCCTAGTTTAAGCATTTCTTTCCTTACTTCTCTCCTTCTTTTCTTCTCCCTTCCTTTCTTTTTTCTCTCTACTCACACAGCCAATACCCTAAAGTAGTTCCTTCCTCCTTCTCTTCCCTCCCTTCCTTTCTCCCTTCCTTCTTTTCTTTCTTTCTTTCTTTCTTTCTTTCTTTCTTTCTTTCTTTCTTTCTTTCTTTCTTTCTGTCTGTCTGTCTTTCTTTCTTTCTTTCTTTCTTTCTTTCTTTCTTTCTTTCTTTCTTTCTTTCTTTCTTCTTCCTTCCTTTCTTTTTTCTCTCTACTCACACAGCCAACACCCTAGTTTAAATGATTCCTTCCTTCCTTCTTTCTTTTCTTCCTTCCTTCCTTCCTTCCTTCCTTCCTTCCTTCCTTCCTTCCTTCCTTCCTTCCTTCTTTCTTTTCTTCCTTCTTTCTTTCCTTCCTTCCTGCCTTCTTTCTTTCCTTCCTTTCTTCCTTCTTTCTTTCCTTCCTTTTTCCTTTCCTTCCTTCCTTTTTCCTTTCCTTCCTGCCTTCTTTCTTTCCTTCCTTCTTTCTTTCCTTCCTTCCTTCCTTTTTTCCTTCCTTCCTTCCTTCTTTCCTTCCTTCCTTCCTTCCTTCCTTCCTTCCTTCCTTCCTTCCTTCCTTCCTTCCTTCCTTCCTTCCTTCCTTCCTTCTTCCTTCCCTCCTTCTTCCTCCTTCCCTTCCTTTCCTTCCTTCCTTCCTTCCTTCCTTCCTTCTCCTTCCTTCCTTCCTTCCTTCCTTCCTTCCTCCCTTCCTTCCTTCCTTCTTTTCTGCAGACACTGGAAAGACCCCAGACATTCAGCATTCAGATTTTAAAATCTCAAAGCTCCAATTCAAACACTTGGTTTATTTATTTTTTTTTTAAAAAGAGAAAATACATTTTTTTGCTGATGACTGTGCTTTTGTCCCTGTTTTCATGTTGGTACTTTAATGTAGTATGTCTGGGAGAGGCTGCTATTTCACACTACACAAAAACGAGTAAATTGTAGAGCCTGATTATCAACAGATAACAAGACATACTGTATATAAATAAATGCTCAGCATCCAAACCCATTATTGGATTAGCCATATAATCATGGCTCAGGCTGTAAGTCTGTGCTGACAAATGAACACTTTTCATTTGGCTCAAGGTCCTCATCAGCAACGGAACTAATTTTACATTCTCACCCATTAAGTGAATAAGATGTGGAAAAAGCTGTCTGCTTTTTGAAGTGTAAATTTTCTGCTACAGGCTGTGCAGACCAAAGCTCTTTTGAAGCAATGAAATGAGATCATCTCCAGGGACATGTGAACCTGACAAAGTTTAGGTCATTTAATGTTGAAGGGACGGGTGGGCAGACCCATGTTCAGGCACTTAGATATGATTTCAGGAGCGACATATGTGGGGCAGGATGGATGCGCCTCAGTGTTTGGAGCCTTTTGTCTGAATCGAAGGGAAAACGAGGAGGAGAAGTGTGGATTTTGCTTTCATCGTCTCCAAACACGAAGTTTCTGGAAAAGTTTGTCTGGGGCCCGGAGCCAGCCAGAGGCTGGAAGCACAGAGAGGCAGCATGTTTAGCCCCTGGAGAGGAACAGGTCAATCCTGAAGAATGAGCAAAGACCCCAGCCACCCTAGTGACTAATCCATGGGCCTGGTGGTTCAGCTGAGGCATACAGGCCAGACAGCAATATGCATCCGGCAAAAGGATGAGAGGCAGAGGATTTGATCAAGCATCTTCTTGTCCTCTGTACCAGGGACCTGAGATAAATACAAGTGTAGCACCTGGGATGCCCACTCACACAGAGGTACCTTCCAAAGGTACTGCAGATTTGCAACAGGTTTATGAGCTCCTGTTCAGAAAGCATTGCTTACGAGCCCCCACCAATGTGTTTACTTTTGTCGAGCAGTCAGAGGGCTCAATGGTTCAAAATAGACATTTACGAATCAATCATCAGCAAGCATTTACTAAGTATCCACTGATGAAACAGGCTGGCCTTAGACTGTGAAGGGCTTTAAATGTCAGTCAGGAGAGTTTGTGCTTTATCTCAGAAGCAAGAGCATGCCTCCGAGCAGGGGCATGACACAGTCAGACCTCCGCTTTAGAAATACCATTTTGGTAGCAGTGTGAAGGACAGATTGAAAAAGGGAAGGACTTGAGACAGAGAAGCCAATTAGGAAACTTATTTTAATAGTTCACGAGAGATTTGATGAGCTTCTAAACTAGGGTGTTGAGTAGACTGGAGGGCAGAGATTTGAGAGATGTTGTGGAAGCAGAGGTGGCAAGACTCGGCAACAAAATTGGACATGGGGGAGAGGGGGAGGAGGGAGAATGAAGAGTCAAGGATAACTCCAAAGTCGTGATCTAAGTAGGAAAGGAAGGAAAGATGATGGCTTAAAAAGAAGAAGGAAGTTAAGAAGAGGGGAGGGTTTGAATGAGGGTAGATAATGGGTTCTGTCTGGGACACATCGAGTTCAAGATGCCTATGGAACATTCAATTTGAAACAATGAATAGTTGGTGATGTGGGATTGGAGTTCAAGAAATACTAGGGTTAGATATATCGACCTGGGAGTTGTTGGTGTGGAAATGGTAATTGGATGTATGGAAGCTGATGAAGTCTCTAAGAGAGTATATGTAGAGAGAGCAGAGAGAGAGGCTCAGGACAGGTTTTGGGGACATAAGCACAGTTAGGGTTAAAATGTAGATAGTGATCCAGCACTGGAAAGGCCAGACAGGTAGGAGAAGTAAGAGAGATGATAATTAATTATAATAACAGTAAGGGCAGCTGGATGGCACAGTGGATAGAGTACCAGGCCTGAAGGTAGGAAGATTCATCTTTCTGAGTTCAAATCCAACCACAGACACTTACTAGTCATATGACCCTGGGCAAGTCTTTTAACTCTGTTTGCCTGAGTTTCCCCATCTGCAGAAAGAAATGGCAAACCACTCCAGTATCTCTGCCAAGAAAACCCCCAATGAGATCATAGAGTCAGACATGACTGAAAATGACCAAACAGCAACAAACTGTATGTTGGGTTTTGGCTCTGTTGGGGAGGTAATTTCTGCTGACTTTTTCTGCCACCATATTGCTGGGCTTCTGTTTTTTATTTTTTTTTCTGGGCTGGTTACGACTCTTTGTATTACCATCTTGTGATGACTAGGTAGCCTCTCCCTGCCGTGGAGAGCTATAGTTTTTTTTTTGACTGGGTAACCAAGAGCTATTTGACACTACCTGCTGCCAGGCAATGCCTACCAAATCCAGTAGGATAGTCAAGGACAATCTTAAATGTAGGATTTTTAACTGCCTTTGTTTGGTGGTGATTTGAAGCGGTTGGTCCTGGATGACTACCTGATTTAGGGTTAAGGAATTTGTTGCTACATATCTGTTGGGTATCCTATCACCAGGCATCCCAAACCTTATTTTGGGAACTCTTCTTAAAAAAACCCCCAAACCACAAGAGCTATATGGAGGCTGGAGATGTAAATGGGGGAGAGCCTCACTCCCAAGATTATCTTTGATTGGCCTGCCTGCAAATGAAGCAGCGGCCAAAACAAAAGCAAGGTGAAAAAGTCAAGGTCACACGCCTCAAACCCCGTTCCATAGTCTTACCTTTTTATGAATAATTGCCAACCAGCCTCGCTTGTCAGTTTTTACTCACTTCTGATCAGCACAGAGATCCCTTTTGCTATGCTGGTATTGGTTCAATTCTTCCTTTTATTTCTTATCTCCCTTGAGTGGCTGAGGGGACCAACGATAGACCATGTTTTCCTGAGGAAGAAAAATAATCTATGTGGCAAGATGACTTCTTTGGCTCCTCAAGGTAGACTCTGAAAGAAACTCAGAGCAGGACCACTCCCTGGCAAGAACCACCGCCACTGGGGCTGCATGGCTTTGATTTGGTTTGTTTGTTTGTTTGTTTTTTGTTTGTTTCTAATTTTCCTATATGAGAAATAGGCCTTAGGTTCTTCCTCAGCCAGAAATCAATTCAACAAACATTTGCTGGGCATCTGTGTTTGTCTTTAGATCATAGATTTGGTGATAGGAGACCAAATCTAGAGACTCCAAACCTGAGACCATCTAGTCCAATGCCTCATTTTACAAATCAGGGCACTGCAGGCCCAAAGAGGATGGATGGGTTGCCCAAAGTCCACCAGCCAATCAATCAGTAGGCATTTATCAAATATGTGCTATGTGCCAGATATTGCACTAGGCAGTGGGATAAAATTACAAAGAATTAAGCAATCTCTACCCTCAATTATCTTACATTATAATGGATCAAACAGTCAGTAAGCAGCAGAGCTAGAATTCAAACTCGGGCCTTCTAACTCCAAATCCAACTGTCTTTCTAACAATAACGCAGCGTCGTTGCCTTGTGCATCTTGTCTCAAGTAGCCAAAGTTGTCTATCTAGGACTAGGAAGCAAAGATGCTAAATGAAAGTCAATTCAATTCATTTCCGTAAATTTTTATTAAACGTCCATTATGCTCAAGGCACTGCAAACCATTCCTATACTCAGGAAATTCACATTGGGAGGGTGGAGTAGAGGAGTGGATAATATGTAGATATGTAGATATTTTTATTGTTGAGTCATTTTTTTCAGTCGTGTTCAAATTTTCATGACCCTATTTGGGGTTTTCTTGGCAAAGATGCTAGAGTGGTTTGCCATTTCCTTCTAACCAGCTCATTTTACAAATGAGGAGACTGAAGCAAACAGGGTTAAGTGACTTGCCCAAGGTCACACAGCTAATAAGTATCTGAGGCTGGATTTGAACTCAGGTCTTCCTGACTCCAGGACTGGTGCTCTATCCACTGCACCACCTAGTTACCCAATATAGATATGTCACTTACATATATAATATATACACACACATACACACATGTGTACACATATATATGTACACACATTTTATATATATATATACATATATACATATATATGACACACATAACTATAATTCAAAATAGGGGTTTGTATGGGTGGTAGGGGAAAGGCAAAAGAGAGAACTAGAATGCCATAGGAAAATTTGAGGAGAGACAGACAGACAGGCAGACAGAATACTTTTATTTTAGTAAGAGGCTGATTGGAGAAGGTGACAGTGAGGAGGTTTCACTTAACTGAGTTCATTTCAGGCTTGGAGGAGAGCTTATGTGAATTCAGGGAGACAGGAGACACCTTGTCAAGTTCAGGGAACAGTTAGTGATGCAGTTTGGCTGGAATGCAGAGTTCGTGAAGGAGATTGTGAGAAACATGACTGAGGAGGTAGGCTGGAGCCAGATTGAGGAGAGCCTTGAATGAGAAAATGAGCTATTTTAGCCTATAGACAATCGAGAGCCTCTGAAGGTTTTTGAGCTCTAGTCCAAATCTGTGATTCTAAGGGCTAGACTGACACCCCAATAAAATATCAAAGGCACAGAGTAAGACATCCTATGCATTGGCTAGATCCTAGATGGAGGATTCATGGGAGAATGTGAATCAGGATTATTACTCAGGATAAGAAGGCATGGATGGGTTGTGAGACTTGATGCCCGCTTATGTATCCTAGGAACCTCTGGGCTTTACCAGCCACACCACTGATGCACCCTTAGGAGGTCTGGGTTTTGGGTAGCTAGATGGCGTAGTGGATAGAGCACTGGCCCTGGAGTCAGGAGGACTTGAGTTCAAATCCAGCCTCGGATAGTTGACACTCACTGTGTGACCCTGTTAAGTCACTTAACCCCGATTGCCTTGCCAAAAAAAAAAAAAGATTTCTGGGCTTTTCCATCTGCCCTGTAGCAAAACTTTCTTTTTCATTTTGTCTCCCTCAGTTACAGTGTGGGCTCCTCTGAGAGTTAGAAGGGACTGTCTCAGTTGTTCTATTTGTATCTCTAGTGTTAAGCATGATATGGCACATAGTGAGTATGTAATAAACATTCATTCATTCATTCATTTGTTCATTCATTCCTTTCTCCAGTACTCCACTCCATCAGTCTGGCATGCTGAGATGGAGTGGGGGAGGAGGAAGAAAAGTTAGTGCTGTCAGGACAACCTGCTGTCCTCACTAAGCTGGATTTGTGCCTGCCCTTTGAAATGTCTACAATTCAGCAAACATCAAATTCAACAAACATTTGTTAAGCTCCTACTATGAGCAAAGCATAGTCAAGCAATCAGACAGCAGTTGTTAGCACAGGATACAAGATGCCTTTTTAAAAGAATTTTAGGTCAAGAGTAAGAAGGCACACTACAACCTGTTTATAAAGTAAAGGATGGATAAAGTTTATAAGGATCTATCTTTGCCAGGGTGTGATTATCTCAGCATTGAGTGAAGCCCAGAGTGGTGGAGTTCTATTTTCTCAGTGGTTTTTGCCATTATAAATCAGAAACAATAGCATATGCTTAGCATACAGAATTTGGAAGGGAGGCTTGGCCTGGTGAAATGTATCCTAAGGATCAAGTTGAGGTTCTATTAACTAGCTGACAAATGAGACGAATTCAGGGGAGCCCCCTTTTTTCTATTGTTATTTCTTTGATTGTTGTCTGAATTACCTGTTTTGTTTCTGGAATTATTTCTCTTCTTCAAGGCCCAACTGCTCTCTGCGGAGTGGAGTAAGAGGGGCAAAGACACTATCTAATCACTCCTTTTAAAGTAAAAATTCAGATCTGTGACTTCGAAATTGTGTGGAACTCCCAGTGTGAATACTCTCCCCACTAATGCAGATCAGCAACTCATCTGAAACTTGCAATCTTATAATGTCTCCCAGAGCACTGAGCTGTTTACAGCATGGCCAGTATGCATCAGAAAGACAGGACTTGAATTCAGTTCTTCCTAACTTCTAAGTCAGCCTGCTCTCCACTCAACTAAACTACCTCAGTTCCTCTTTCCTTATCAAAGGATAATGATAATTAAAAATCAGATAGGTATTTTTAAATGAAATGTCCTTATTAACTCTTTTTTTTTTTTGCAGTAGGGGTTAAATGACTTGCCTAGGGTCACACAGCTACTAAGTGTCTGAGGCTGGATTTTAACTCAGATCATCCTGACTCCAGGGCCTCTGCTCTATCTACTGTGCCACCTAGCTGCCACCCTTATCAACTTTCAAGGCTCAGTTTAGGTCCCTCCATTTCTAGAAAGTCTTCCTTGATTTCCCCACATGTGTTAAGAGTTTTCTTCTTCTTCAGATTACATTTAATCAATGAACATGCATTTCAAGAACAGCCTTTAGGGATACAAATACACAGTGAGAAAATCTCTAACCTTAAGGCAACTAGGTGGCTTAAACACTAGGCTTGGAGCCAGGAGACTTGGGTTCCAATCCTGCTTCTGCCCTTATTAGCTATGTAACCCTGGACAAGTCACTTAACCACTCTCTCCTCATCTATAGAAGAAGAAGAAGAATAGAATCAACCTCTCAGGGTTGTAGTTAAGCTCAAATGAGATAATATGTGCAAAACACTTTGCAAATCTTAAAGCACTATATAAATGCTAGCTATTATGAGTATGGTTATAGTTATTAGTCTAATAGGAAGATGTGCCACATGGCCACATAAGAGAGATTCTTTGAATATGTTACAGCACAGCCATAGGGAAATAGACAAGAAGTATTTATCTGGTGCCTACTCTGTGCTTGGGACTATGTCCTTTCCAGTAGAATTGGTATTATCGATTTGATTATTATTCTCAGAGCAAGAGCAAGAAACAGATATGAGAAGGTATAAAAGTGTGAAGGGGAGGTTTACCTGATCAGAGTCAAGGAGGAAAGGATAATGCCCATCCTGGTAGGTAGGCAGGAGTTCCTGTGGCTATCTGATGGATGTGAAGCATGGTCTGCTACTGTTCAATATCCTGGTTGAATTGAATGTCTCCTCCATTCCTTCCAGTCATGGCAGTTCATCTCTGGGTGAATGTGGGGGGAGGGGTCTTTGCTATCCCTGATGGGAAAAGAGGGGAAGTCATGTATCAGCATACAGGATGGATCTACCCAGTAGAATTCAAGCACTTTGAGGACAGGGATGATTTTGTTTTTTATCTTTGGATCTCCAGCCCCTAGGCTAGGGGGACTTTATAGATTAGGTACTTAGTATAACTTTGCTTTTGGTGTTGGGGTAAATACCAGGGACATATTTCATTTTTATCTCTGGATCTCTAGTGCCTAGACTAGGGAAACTTGTATAGATTAGGTACTTAGAATAACTTTGCATTTGGCGTTGAGGTAAATGCCAAGGACAGATGCCATGAGCTTTGAAGCTCCGCTCTCATACATCAGCAAAGGGTCTGGCTCTACCATGTACCCAACATCTCTCACCCTTCCAGGACTGGATTAGAAGTTCTCTCCGAGAACTTAGGAAGGAGGTGTAAGAGAGGGAAGGAAAAAAGGAGAGAAGTAGTACTGGTCACTAGGGAAAGATTCACCCATGAGTATTTGGTGCTTCTTCAGGTAGTAACCCAATTCTGCAAGCGGATGGATGGTGGGAGGGGAAAGGAAGCACAGAGACACAACAGTAAAGGCTTCAAGACATGGAAGGGGTTAATGTTAATCAAGGGGCCCAAACAAAATAAGGCCTTCAACAGCATATCAGGGTGGGAAGGATGAGGAGGAAGAAAGCTGGACTTTTAATAAAGGAAGACAGAGATTAATCATAACAGCAAAATGAACAAGAAGTACTTTCACATTGTTATTTAATAAGAAAAAAATGTGTAATTAACTGATAAAAATAGTCCTCCCCCCCCCCCCCCATGCAGAAGCAGGCAGCCAAATGGTCTATAAACTAAATACTCAGCCAGTCCAGATACTAACCATGCTGGGCTGTTAATAATCAGAATGCTTCTGATATGGTGTCTTTCCTTGGATAAGCTTGCCTCATCTTACTACAGACATTACCTCATTTACCTCAGAACACTGTGAACTATTTCCAGCTGGGAGAGATACAAAAAGCACTGATGCACAGATTGGGGAAACCGAGTCACAGAGATGCCAGTGAGCGGCCTGCCCACAAATGCACAGGGAGTTGTTGTTGGTGGAGCCAAGGCTGACATTCGGGCTCCCCCCCACCCCTTTTTAGCTTAGTTCTCCCAAATTGCTTCTCAGGCATTAGCTAATGAACTAAATGAAACAATCATTCCTTTATTCCAAAAGCCATCGAAAGGAGCCAGGGTTGCACAGAATGGCCGATATGATACTGATCTTCCAAAGGGGGGGGGGAGAAAGGGGATCCTGGCATTTGCCATCTGGTAAGCCTGTCTTTAATCCTTAGCAAAGTAATGGAATAGAGATTAAGAAAAAATGTGTAAGAATCAAGAGCATAATGCAACCATGAGCGAGCAGCTGTCTGGATTTTTAAAGAGCAAATTCCATGAGACAAATTTAATTGCATTTTTAATAGAATTTAAAAAAAAAAAGCCCACACACAACAACCCCACAACATTAGCGGGTGAAGGAAATGAAATGGATGCATCCAGAAATCTCACTTGAAAAGTGAATTGAAATTGACTTGGTTATGAACGCTGTCTCATGGATTGAATCCTGGCTTAAGGACCGTGCACATTAGTGATCAGCTACAAATATTTTGAGTCAGGGAAGATGGTTGGTGATGTGCAGCAGGCACTGGAGGTGGGCCAGTGTCTACCATGCATCTTTATTAATGATATGCAAGAGGTGATGAGCAGAACGTTAATTAAATTGCATATGTGGCCAAATGGGAAATTGGCGATGGCACACGGGAGAGGCGGGCACACTGTACCCAGGTACTGGTTTTCAGCCTCTGTGATTTGGCCTGTGAGAAGCAGTCTGAGTTTGCTCCTTTATCTCTCCCAACTGGCTTTCACTTGAGCTAGATTCTCACACACATGTTGGTTTTCAAGGGGAGCTAGTGAAGAGATGCTGATGAGACTGGAGACAGGGGCAGTCTTGGACACGCAATGGGACGTGATGTTCACAAGTCACACCTCTAGACGAGACTGAAGATTTGAAAAGAGGAGGCTACAAAATTAATACTGATATTAGCAAGGTAATGTAGCAGCTACCAAGCTGGTTCACAAATGTCTCACCCCATTTAATGTCATGTTTACACACTGCAAAGTGGAAGAGGAACGGGGCAGGTTTGGAGGGGAAAAGGAGAAAGGCAGCCCATCGATGGTCTCTGCATGGGCAAGTTTTCACAGGAACAGACAATTAGAGCCTTAAGGAACCTTAGCGGTCCTCTGGCACAACCCCCTCACTTTTACAGATAAGAAAACTATACAAAAAAGTGAAATAACTTAGCAAAGGTCAAGTAGGTAAGTCAGTGGCAGAATCAGAATTCAAATCTAGGTCTTCTGACTCCAAAGTCAGAGCTCTTTCCCCTGCATGAGGCTGACTTCTCTATGTCACTTTCACTTCTGAGTACTGAGAGCTTTCAGATTCTCATCACTCACTGTTGTCTCTGACTGTGCTCTTTTTCCTTCGCTAAAGGCATGCTGATTACAGTACTCAGGGTCCATAGTGCATCTTCTTACTGTTATCTTTGTCTGTTTAACAACATGGCATGAAAAAAAATTGTAAAAATAGTAAACTTGTACCTTTACAATGCTGGGCATCTTTCAGCATCTCATCAGAGAGTTCTTTCCAAGGAAGATCAGAAATGAGACGCATGAAGAGGGTAGTTTGTCCCAAATCACCAACAACATAGTAATGAACAATGACTCTTTAGCTTATATATTTGTGGGTATATGTATATGTACACACACATATATGTATACATACCCCTATATACATGTATATATGTGTATGTATGTATATATACACAAATGCATGTGTATATATATGTATTTTTGTGTGTGTATACATACAAATACAATATCTATTAAGTATTGTGCTTTGTTCAGAAGGCAGTCAGATGTTATAGTCAGGTGTCGCATGAAGATAGGAGAGCTAACCTTGAATCCTATCTTAGTCACTTTCTACCTGTGTGATCTCAGACAATTTCCTTGACCTCTGTGGACCTCAGTTTTGTTATATATAAAATGAGGAAGCTGCATTAAGGACCTTTAAGGGCCCTCCAACCTCCTAATCTATGATACTGTGAACTCCAGGATGAGTTGCCTTAGCTAACTTAGAATGTCAGCTGGAAGTAATCTAATTCAATGACCTCTCTTCCCACTTTACAGATGAGGAAACTGAGGCTGGAGAGGCTAAAGCCACTTTCTACTCATTGAGATTCACAGCCTCCGAGTCAACCTTGGCCCTCCATCTTCCCTCACCTCACCATGGATTTGGTCTGCTGCTAAGTCTTGTTCTAACTCCATAATATCTCCCACATCTACACCCATGTCTCTACTCATATGTTTACCACCATAGATAGATCAGGACCTTGTCACCTCTTGCCCTAGACTATTGCAAGATTTCTTAATCAATCTCTTTGCTTCCAGGCTCTCCTCTCTCCAAGCCAACCTTCACACAGCTGTCAAATGACCATCAAGCACAGGTCAAGACCTTGCTATTCCTCTGCTCAAGAACTTTCATTAACTCCCTGTTGCCTTTGGGATAAAATAAAATACTCCTCATCTTGGTATTTAAAACATTTCATGACTTGTGCCAAATTGTGTGAAACAAGTGATTGCAGCAAAAGGAGGACATATTGCATATTCAAAATTTTTTTAAAGATAAAAAAAAAACCCTCTTCTAGTCTGGCTCTAGCCTATGTTTCCAGACTTATTCACCGTATTCTCTCACACTCTGTTCCAGACAAACTGAGTACTTGCTATTCCCTGAAGTGTTCAGTCCATCTCCAGAGACCTGGCCCGGGATGGGTGGAGCCTCTTGGCTCTGAACTCATTGGGCCTATGCATCTGTCTTCATCTTCACCCTAACCACATCTTTAATCCTGCTGCCTTGCACAAGTCCTTTCACCTCAATTCCCTTTCTTGCTCTAAAAACTATAATCATGATAATACTCCCTCTGGGAAAGGCATATCAATAGAAAACTTGTTGCTCCATTCATTCCTCCTCCCCCCCCATTTTACTTCCCAAAGTGCCCTTTCCTGACTACCATTCCTTATATGTGTTCTCTCTCTCTCTCTCTCTCTCTCTCTCTCTCTCTCTCTCTCTCTCTCTCTCTGTCTAAGTACTCTGATATTTGTGTCCACAGCACTTAACACAGTGCTTGGCAATTAGTTTGCTAGTAATTATTAAGAACCTACTATGTGCCAGGTATTGTGCTAAGTTCTAGCACCCCAGTCTTTGCTCTCAAGGAGTTCATGGTCTAATAGAGGACAGGCATGCTACAACAGCTACAAAAAGAGATATATACAAGATAAATTGGAGGTAATGTCAGGGCAGAGACACTAATATTAAGAAGAACTGGGATAGGATTCTTGTAGAAGGTGACACATTAGCTGAGATCTGAAGGAAGCCAGGGAAGCCAGGAGGTGGAGATGAGGAGGAGAGTGTCTAGGATGGAGGACACACAGTGAAAATACTCAGAGGTGGAAGAGGGAGTGTCCTATGCAAGGAACAGCAAGGAGGCTGATGTCACCAGATCAAAGAGGCCGACGTCACATAGAGAGAAGTAAGATGTAAAAAGACTTGGAAAGGTAAGAAAGGGGGCATGAGTCAGTCCATTGTTAAATTTTCAGTGTGCCCATTTATCCCTTGGATATTAGCAAATGCTACAAATCAGAGTTTGATTTATCATTTTGTTGATTGTCTGGACTTAAAGTGATGGAGAAAATGTTAATAATGCAAATGAAACGTAAAAACGTGTCCTGTGTACATTTGCGGGGAGGAGAGCCAGTTGACAAGCATTTCTGGCTGTGAGGTTATGAAGGGCTTTGAAAGCCAAAGAGAAGATTTTCTATTTGATTTTGGAGGTGATAGAACACACCGGAGTTTATTGAATGGTGGGGGGCAGGGCGATACGGTTAGACTTCTGTTTCAGGAAGCCCAATTTAACAGTTGAGTGGAAGATGGACTGGAGTGGAGAGAGACTTGACCAGGGAGACCAACCAGAAGGCTATTTGCAATAGTCCAGGCAGGAGGTAAAGAGGGCTTGCCCTAGTGTAGTAGTTGTTTCAGAGGAGGGAAAGGAGCACATATAAGAGATGTTATAAAGGTGGGAATGACAAGGCTTGACCACTGATTAGCTATGGGGGGCAGGTGAGAAAGAATGAAGAGTTAAGGATGATGTGTAAGTTGCAGTCTTGAGTGACTGGGAGGATGGTGGGGTCCACAAAGGTGAAGTTAGGAAGAAGGGACTGTTTTGGGGCAAAGATAATGAGCCCAGTTTTGGACACTCAGAGTTGAAGATGTTTATAGAACATCCAGTTTTAGATGTCTAAAAGGCAGTTGGAAATGTGAGTCTGGAGGCTGGGAGGGAGGTCAGGGTGAGAATCATCTGTATAGAAGTAATAATTTACACTGTGGATGCTGATGAGATCACCAAGTGAAATAGTCTAGAGTTTAGAGAAGAAGAAAAGAGAGCACCCAGGACAGAGCCTGGGGGAGTCTCCACTGTTTGAAGTGATGAAGCGGAGGAAGATTCACCAAAGGAGATAGTGAAGGAGCAGTCAGATAGGTGGGAGGAGAATCAAAAGAGATCAGTGTCATGAAAATCTATGAAAAAGTGAGCATGAGAGAGAAGAGAGTGATAGAGTAAAAAACAGTCATTATGTAATAAATGCTTAGTAATTGTTCTTAGTCATTGGATTAATTAATTAATTGTCATTAATTGATCAGTGGATCAATTAATTCCAGTCTCTGTGCCTTTGCACAAGCTATGCTCTGTTTCTTCTTACCTCTATGTCTCAGAAACCCTAGTCTCCTGCAAGGCTGAGTTCAGGTACACTTCCTATGGTGAAGTCTTAACAGATTCCCCCTTCTAATCCATCTTCAATTTATCTTGTACTCACTAATCTATGTAAATGTTGTAGAATGTAAGCTCTTTCAAGGCAGGACCCCCCCCCTTAGTGTTTTTTTTGGTCCCATTTTTTTTGCACACAGTAGGAGCTTAACAAATGCTAGTTTAATTGAATTAAATTGTCTAGGGTCACATAGTAAATAGCAGACCTGGAATTTAACCTCCAGTCCTCTATCTCTAGGGTTCTTTCCATTGCTGGACATGGCAGTTCCTCATAGCTAAATTTATATTCATTTGAAAATGACTCTGGCCCTACTATTGCCAAGACAGAAACAATGGCTACAAAAGAATGCCAGATCCCTAACTTGGAACCTCTAACTCATACTGAGCAGACAAATCAGTCTTTGTGATAGTTCGATTGAGAACCATGAGCAGAACAGTGAGGTCTTAAGAACCAGGGAGGACATTATAGGGACACAGGGAACCCTACTAAAGACTGCCCCATTCTGTGACATCCTTACAGTGAGTGGCAGGTATTGCCTCAATGCCTACCTTGCATTTGGGTGCCAGAGTTTACAGAGCTATGGTTTGGCACAAGGGCTCACTCTTGGGCCACCCATGGAGCTTTAGGGAGAAAGGACCAGGAAAGACAAAGCTGCAGGTTTTGCCTTGCCAGCATGTCTGCCCTTGATTTCAGTTCATAAAGTACCTGCTAGTCCTGGATCTTGAGTCAAACTCTTGGGAAGACTCTGCTTCCTAGAAAAAGAAAAGCAGCTTTCTTCCAAGCCCAGCCGAGACTTCACCTCTAAGACGTAACCTTTCCTCACCACTTTAGTCGTTAATGTTCTTTCCCTCCTCCTTAAATTATGAAGTAGATACTCCCCCAGGAACACACTGCCCCTACTTTCCCCCCTCCTCATTTGTTTTTCATCTTGTCTTTGTATTGACAGTGTCTGAGGATGCATAGTAGGCAGTCCATAAATGCCTGTTGGGTTAGATTGTAGTTTAGCATAACCAACTAGATGTTATTCAGATATTGATCTCTATGGCCATAAATGTTTCCATGAAAGGGAAAAATACGTTTGAAAAGTAAGATGGGTAGCTCTACCTTGAGACCATGTCACATGAACACTGGTTGAAAGATTTGGAGATGTGTAGCCTGGAGAAGATTAGGGGTGGAGGTGGGGAGGGATATGATGATAATGTCTTCAAATATTTGAATGGCTAACTTGTAGTGGGGCCTCTGCTTGGCCCCCAAGCAACCAAAAGCATTGGGTAGAATTTGCAAAGAGGCAAACTTGGGTTTGGCATCAGGAAAAACCTTCCTAATCATTTGGGTTTTCCAAAAATGGAATAGGCTGCCTAGGCAGATGATGGATTTTATTTGCTTGGGAGTCTTCAAGGAGAGACTAGACTTGTCAGGGGATACCTTTCATGAATGGGTTGGACTCAGGAGTCATTGAAATCACTTCCAACTTTCAAATTTTGGGATGTTTTATGAAGACAGAAGAATGTTGGGTGGTGGAATGGGATAAAAAGAAGTGGGGGCATATCTCTGGTACTTTGGGAGGATGCTCTCTCAGGGGAAAACAAGAGATTTGTGACCCAAATCTTCTTGGCTCCTCTTTCCCTCTACTGCCTTTTCCTTCTTCCCGTGTACACTTCCTTCCTTGTTTCTTCTCTCCTAAGAGAGAATTAACAAAGCAAAAAGATTATAGTGTATCAGGAACTAGAGAAACTAAAATCTACAATATTATTTCTTATACACACAATACAAAAGCAGAAAGCCACACACACACACACACACACACACACACACACACACACACACCCTCCTTAATCAGGGAATGGTGTTTGTCTCACATATAAGTTGCTATTCCACTTTCTACTCAGTTGAACTGGCTGGAGGTGGAACCAATATCATTTCCATATGGGTCATGGCAATGGCTAATGAGAATTCTTTGTGCCCCATGGTGTGGCCTGTGTGAATTAATTAGCTTTCATGAATAGCTCAGTCCCTCCCAGATTTGATCACTGGTGAACAATCAGATTAAACAACTGTTTTCTGAGGTCAGGGCTGATTCAGATCCTTCCCAGAATTCTGAGGATGTTGGAATTTAGGGGTTCAACTGTAACTTTGCCTCTTCCTCTAGACAGAACTTCTTAACCTGGGGTCTATGAACTTGTTTTTTTTTTTTAAGTTTTGATGATTATATTTCAATATAATTGGTTTTTTGGTGCTCTCACATATTTCATTTTACTCATTTAAACACATTGATCTAAGAAGTGTCCATAGGTTTCACTAGACTGTCAAAGGCTTCCTGACACAAAGAAGGCTAAGAACCTTTGTCCTAGATGATCCTTGCCTGACATGCTGATGTTGAAGCACAAACTTATGAACAGATTTTGTAACTTGCTTCCATTCTTCCTCTGTCCCGTATCTCAGCCCTCACTTTTTTCCTACCCACCTTTCCCCACCTCTTTCCTTCTCCACTTCCTATCCTCCATCTTTTTTCATATGACCTTCTCCTTTTGCTTCTCTGCCCGACATACAAAAGCAAACAAACAGAGCAGCAAGTTTTGATAAACCCTAAACTTCAGTTTCTGGGAGAAGGGTTCACAATTTGACAAAACTATTGGGAAAACTGGACAACAGTCTGACAGCAATTAGGTTTAGACCAATACTCACACCATACACCAAGATAAGCTCTAAATAGGTACATGACCTGGTTATATAAGCAAATTAAAGAAACAAGGAAACATGACCTTTCAGACCTTTGGATAGGGAAAGAGTTCATGACTTAATAAGTGATAAAAATGATGACACAAGATGAAGCAGATGATTTTGATTACATAAAATTAAGAGCTGTTTGTACAAACAAATACAGCATAGCAAAAATTAGAAGGGAAACAGGAAAGGTGGAAAAATCTTTACAACAAGTTTCTCTGATGAAGGTCTCACACTCAAGATACATATGGAACTCATACTAATCTTAAGAGTAAGAGCCAATCCTCAATAGAAAAATGGTTGAAGGAGGT
The DNA here is from genome assembly GCF_003287225.1 of Phascolarctos cinereus. Classification (NCBI taxonomy): domain Eukaryota; kingdom Metazoa; phylum Chordata; class Mammalia; order Diprotodontia; family Phascolarctidae; genus Phascolarctos; species Phascolarctos cinereus. The sequence goes on from NW_027555958.1 coordinate 438,562,657, forward strand.
GAACAGACAGTTTTCAAGGGAAGAAATCCAAGATATCAACAATCATATGGGAAAAAATGCTTTAAATCATGAAAAATTAAAGAAATACAAGTCAATACAACTTTGAAGTGCTACCTTGCACCTATCAGACTGGCAAAGATGACAAGCTGTGGAAGGGAGGGGATGTTGTGAGAAGACAGATACACTAGTGAACTGTTGGGGGAGTTGGAAATTGATCCAACCATTCAGGAAAATAATTTGGAACTATACCCAGAGAGTTATCAAACTGCCCATACCCTTTAACTCATGTAAATCACAAGTAATAGGTCTATACACCAAAATAAATCAAGGAAAGAAGAAAAGGGGCTATAAATACAAAGATATTTACACTAGCTCTCTTTGTGCTGGCCCAAATTCAGAACCTAAGGGAATCTCCTCCTATTGGGGAGTGGTTAAATCAATTGTGGTATATGAATATAATAAAATATTATTGCGCCACAAGAAATTATGAAATGGACAGTTTCAGAGGAAACTGGAAAGACCTCTATATATTGATGTAGAGAGGAGTTAGTAGTACTAGGAACAACCTACACAATGATAGCATCATAGAGAAGACTTCAGAACATTAATCAATGTAACGATTACCCATAAGACCAAAAGAATAAAGATGAGACGTGCCACTCACTTCCTGATAGAGAGGAGAGGAACTTAAAATGCAGAAAGAGACATACATTTTTAGGTATGGCTAATGTGGGAATTTGTTTCTTGGGTCTGTCAAATTATGTTTGAGGGCATTATTATTATTATTATTATTATTATTATTTTAATTTGCTTAATGGGGGTTAGAAGGAAAAAAACAGATTAATTGAAAAAGCTCATTAATTGAAAAATTGAATTAAAAAATATAAGGAATCTGAGGTGAGACAGGCTAAATTACCTGGCAAATGTGTCATCGATCCTTGTTGATAGAGGGGGCACCCACACTGATGAAGTCAAAGTACCAAAGAAAGTAAATATACAGAATCACAGAATTTAGAAGTGGAAAGGACCTCAGTGGCTGTTTATCCCAACCCTTACCTAAAAGGAATCTCCACTATAACATACCTAGAAAATGGTCTACTTGAAGGCTGTCAAGGAGAAGGGACCCAAAACTTTTTGAGGTAACCCATTCCACTCTTGGTTGGCTCTAATATTTAGGAAGTATTTCCTCATATCAAGCCTAATACTGACTCTTTGCTACTTTTCCCCAGTGCTCCTGATTCTGCCCTATGGAATGACACATACCATGTCTATTTTCTCTCCTCTATGACATCCCTTCAAATACTTAAAGATGGTTGTCATTCCCTTCTGTCAGTCTTCTCTTCTCCAGACTAAACCTCTTTAGTTCTCTCAATCAATTCCCTTATGACAAGAATTCTAGGAAAGATGATGCATGTTCAACATGAAGGATAGCCAATCAGATAATGACTTTTTCTATCATTGGGTACTATATATTTCATTTTTTTTTTTAATGCAGAGAGTTGGCTCTTTAAAGGATAATCTAGGTGGTAATTGGTTCTGGCTGGCTTGAAGACTACTGGATTGCTGCAATAAACAGTCCAATTACGGTTTGAATTAAGCTAAGTTTAGAGTACTCTTTCATCTACCCAAACATTATATGGTTCCAGGCTATTGTATTATATAGCAAAGCATTGGAATGAAGGCCAGGAGTGGTTTCACTGGACGTAGACCCACTCTCAGAAAGATATATTCCTGCAGACATTTCTGCTGGCCTGAAAAGTAGTCTATCAGCTCTGCTCCTTGCCTCCTGTTATCTCAGAGATGATATGTTGAAGGGCAGAGAACATCAAAGCCTGGAAAGAATGATAAAACCTAATACTCTACCATCATGGTGCTCACCAGACACTCCCTGTCTGATTTTAGGCTTCATCAGGTTTCTAGATCTGGGCTGAATCATATAATTTGATGGATGGCTGTCTATTTCCTAACACAGACACTTACGCAGTACTGAATGTATGGTTAAATGCTGCCTTTGTGGGAGTGATGAAGAAAATTTTAAATCTTATAATTTTTTGTCTGTTTTTTTTTCCATCTAGATCTGTGATTTTGAGAGATGTAATTATCATGAGATAAACTCATTCTACCAATGCAAATGCAGGAGCTTTCTGTGATGTATAAATGTAGAGAGCTGCCTGGGGCATTGACAAGTTAAATTAATTCTTCTTAGTGACCCAGCCAGTATATGCCACAGGAGCTATTTGAACTCAGATCTTTTGGATCCCCAAGACTGTCTTTTTATTCACTACTTTATGTCCCCTCATAATCCTACAGTACAGTCCTTCCATTCAAGTCCTATTCATTTGGCCCAGGCCAAAAATAAAATTGAAGAATTTTTCTTATTAAATAAAAAAATAGAGAAACTGCTAGCCTATAAAACAAATGCTTTGTTTCTCTACCTCACACTGACAGAGCTTAACATGTGTGGGAATTTACAGGTGTTAAATTTGCCCCTGGAGGGAGCTTGTCTTGTTTCCTGGGGTGAAAGAAATATATTGATAATTACCAGTGAAATTAGGGTTTTTTGTTTTTAACGGAAAAATCAAATAATTATAAGGGTTTAGTATTTAAGTGAATGAGCCTAGGAGTTTTCCTTTATTTTATCTATCATTAAACTAGACAAGGACTACCTATTGCTATTATAGGATATTACTAGCATGGTTACATACTCTAGAATATTAGATCCATCCATATTTTATGTGAGCCTTGGAAGGAGTGGGAAAATAAATCCTTGTTTGGTGTATAACTTAAGTGCTCGTTTTATTTACAAATTAAAATGGCAACAGCGCAGATGAATGACAAGGTGTGGAATTAGAGGAATGATATAAAATGAAGCAGATCCCCATAATGTTAAGGACATTCCCTTGGTTCAGTGAGGGTCTTCAGTGATGCTTCCTTGTGTACTGTTGCCCACCTGGGTGGATGACAATGCTAATGGAGCAAGAGAACTATGATGGGGGCAGCTAGGTGGTGCAGTGGATAGAGCACTGGCCCTGAAGTCAAGAGTACCTGAGTTCAAATTCGATCTCAGACCAAACACTTGACACTTACCAGCTGTGTGACTCTGGGCAAGTCACTTAACCCCAACTGCCTTAAAAAATGAAAAAAAAAAAGAGAACTATGATGGCCAGGCACATTTGAACATAATATAATGTTAAAAACAAGTAAGACTTACTACAAAGGTTGTCTGACACATTTAATAATATACCTAGTGAATATTATGACTATGAATATTTTTGTAACCAAACCAAGCCTAGTGAATATCCCCTAGCTTGCTCTACCAGAGCCAACCTCTCCACATTGCTGCCTCAGGCTCTGGGCTTGGATTGGTGTATTCTCAGTTGCCATTGGGTTGAGTTCCCACTAGATGTGTTCAGGTCATTGTTAGGTGCCAGTGACAGGAAACTATTCTTAATGAAATCAGGCTGGTTCTGCTTCCTTTTCTAGCTATTACATAGACTAAACCTTTAGATTTAACTTTCTAGTACTTTTCCTAGAATGGAAGTCCAGTTCTCGGGCCAATAGGTTGCAGATTCTTATACTCTTCCCTGTTTTTGAAGATCAGGACAATGTGGGAAGTGGGGGAGGGGTAAAGGTGAATAAAGGGAGTGGGGAAGGCTGGAAGACAAATTTGAAGCCTTCACAATCTGTTCTGTGGTTGAACCAGTCTTTTTGCCTGAGATCAAACATAGCTATCATTCAACTCTTTTTGTCAAGTGCCTGCTTCTGCTCTTCTTCCCCCACCTTCTTTCTTGTCTGGAGGACTCAGGTATGCATAAGGAAATAGTGAACCAGCCATAACAAGTTACTACCCTCTTGAGGACAAATACAAGAATTTGGAGAGGCTTTGAGGGAAGAGTTAAGGATGAGTTGAGTAAGTGATAAGTAATCCTTATAGCATGTGATAGAGTAATCCTTATAGCATGTGATAGAGTAATCCTTATAGACTTGGGTTTTCTCACTGAAATGCAAAATTTAAAAGAAGTGGTCTTCTTCAGTGAGGAGATTTGTTGATAAAAGAGTGATTAACTGAGTGTTGGCTGTTAAGATAAAGAAGGGAATTTTGTAGCACTGCCCCCTCTTCAAGTCATGGACATTAAGTTCACCCTTGGATAACCAGTGAGAAGATGACATTCTGAGCCCTTGGAATGAGAGCAAAACAACTCTAGTTCTTTAACCAGCCAATTGTGGGAAAAAAATAATAAAAATAATGCCATTTTCCCTGACTTGTGATTTTTCTGCAGTCAAGAAAATTGGTATCGTCTGTCAGGCTGTTGGGTGCCTTAGCCCTCCATTGGTAAAATTGTCTCACAGCCCTGAGAAAAGAAGTAACACTTCAACCTCTATGAAAATAAGTATTTTCCCCAATTGCTCAGCCTTTAAAAACAAGCCCATTCCTCATCTGGTCTACAGGGTAGGAACGGTAATCCTGGCCAAGGTACTTCTTGGGTTTCACAGCAGTGTAGGCTCTCTTCAGGAAGAACTGGATTTTAACCAGTTCAGCCCTAGCCCAGAGTTTATAACCCAATCCAACCAGAGGGAAGAGGGGGAGGGGGAGAGGATAGACATTTATGCAGCCCCATACTATGTGCCAGACAGGCAATGTGCTAAGCACTTTACAAATATTATCTCATTTGATCCTTACAGCAACCCTGTGAAGTAAATACTGTTATCATCCCTACATTCTACAGTTGAGGAAATCGATGCAGACCGAGGTGCCATGACTTGTCGAAGGTCACACAGGTAGTAAGATCTGAAACTGGATTTGAAATCAGGTCTTCCTAATTCTATACCCAGCATTCTATCCACTGAATACCAGAGGGCTGATTTTGCATGAGGTTACAATCAATAATTACATTCTGTAATTTTGAATTAGAGATGAGAATTCCCCCAACCTCACTGGCATAGATCTCAAACTCTCTTCAGCACATAGTAATCCATCAATCACCAAGCTTTAAGAACCTTCTATGTGAACTAGGCCCTATGCTAGGTGTTGAGGATACGAATATGAAGAATGAGATAATTCCTGTTCTCATGGAACTTGGATTCTGTTGGTGGCTTTCTCCAGTAGAAACAGGCAAAATAAATGAAAAGTAGTTAAATACCATATGGGATTGGAGGGCATTAAATGTTGGGGGAATCAGGAAGGGCTTCACAAAATAACATATGGTGGTGCTTGAATTCCATTTAGAGTTAGGGTTAGGGAGATGGTTGGCCTAAGAATCTTGATGGATTTGATGAGGCAGAACTGGGTATGTGGACCTTTAAGGCAATGGGAATGGCCGGTTCAAAGTCCTAGAGATGGATGGTGAAGTGTGTGAGGAACAGATAGAGGTCCACTTTGGCTTCCATGTGGAGGAAGCTATGTATATTGAAAGGAAGGGAATTTATGTATGAGGTTGGAAAGCCAGTTTGGGGCCAAGTTGTGATGATGGCCATTGATTCATTTTGCAGCTGAGAAATCTGTCATCCTTCAACCAAGCTGGTGAAGTTAACAATTTATAGCTTTAGGACTGGGACACAGTGATTAAGTGACTTGACCAGGGTCACACTAGCCTGTATGTGTCAGAGGTGGGATTTAAACCCAAGTCTTTCTGGGCTTTGAGGCCAGCTCTTTCTCCACTAAACTACAGCTGTTGATGTTCAATTGTGTCCAACTCTACATGACCCCATGGACTTTTGTCCGTGGGGTTTTCTTGGCAAAGATACTGGAGTAGTTTACCATTTCCTTCTCCAATATGCCCCCATTTTACATATGAGAAATTGAGGCAAATAAGGGTTAAGTGACTTGACCAGGGTCACAGAATCAGTAAGGGTCTGAGGCTGGATTTGAACTCAGATATTCCTGACTCCAGGCCCACTACTCTATTAACTGCACCACCTAGCTGCCCCATGCTACCTCTTAGTAATGGGCTTTATGGCTCTTATCCAAGAACACTCCACCCTGATCCATACTTGGAGAGGTTCCTATCACCAGAGAGTTGGCCAACTAACTTGTGTGTGTGTGGGTGTGTGTGTGTGACCATAGCGACTCATAAATATTATCTGCTGATGCATGGAAGAGTTGCATGGTGTCAGTGGACTGACAGAAACTTCTGACTTCATGGAGCTTTTAAAATAGTGTATGTAGACCCATGTCCAGGGGAAATATTCAATTTAAGAAACTTTTTTTTAAAGCAACTTTTTTATGAAAAGTGCTAGATTTGGTCAGAGGACCTGGTTTAAAATACTGTGTCACCATAGGCAAGTCTTTTCTCTTTCTGTGCCTCAGTTTCCCCATCTATAAAATGGAAGAATTGGACAAACCAACCTTTAAAGTCCCCTCTTTCTCCTATGATACTATGAGCAAGGCCTGTGCTTGTGCTTGGGGATTCAGAGACAAAAAATAGAACATTCTTTTCTCTCAAGGAGCCTACATTTTACTGGGGGCATAAAGCATGTCCATACAGGACTAAATACAGTGTGTTTGGAGTGTGGAGAGAGCACGGACCATGGGGCTTCACATAGGAAGCAGTAGCTCAGCTGACTTGAAGGAAGTCAAGGTAGGCCAAAGTGAGGAGAGATGGAAAATCAGGAGTGGGGGACAGTTTGTCAAAGATATGGAGATAGGATGGGAAGCTAGGTGGCGCCATACTGCACAAATCACTGGGCTTGGAATCAGTAAGACTCATCTTCATGAGTTCGAATCCGGCCTCAGACACTTACTAGCTGTGTGACTCTGGGCAAGTCACTTAACCTTGTTTGCCTCAGTTTCCTCATCTATCAAATGAGCTGGGAAATGGCAAATCACTCCAGTATCTCTGCCAAGAAATGGCCCCCCAAATAGGGTCATGGAGAATCTGACACAACTGTAAAATGACTGAACAATAACAACAAATGGAGACAGGCCATGGGATATCAAATTCTTGGAACAAATAGGGCAGCTTGGCTAGAACCAGTGGTGTGCAGGTCAATGTTTAGCAGCCAGCTCTCCCCAAAAATGCAGGTAGGACACACTTTTAAGTTTAGTCTACGTTGTCTTCTCCATTACTTTCTTAAGTCTAGACAATCAAAGAAACATTCAATCAAGCCCTAGTGTGTAGTGATTTCTGAGACGTAAATGCTCATAATGAAAATTTAACAGTTAACTCTTGAGAGCTGGTTTGAGCTGGTCCCTGGCTGGAATGTAGAGTCTATGAAGGAGAGTAATGTTAAAATAAGCTTTTTAAAGTGAGTGGGAGCCAGAATGTAGAGGGCTTTAAAAGTCAGGACTTGAGGAGTTGGTATTTTATCCTAGAGAAATAAAGAGCCAACTTAAGATTTTTTGAATGAGGAATAACAAAGTCAGACTCGTGTTTTAGAAATATTAATTTGGCAGATATGAGTGGGATGGGAAGCCAGAAGTCATATTAGGAGGCTACCGTAATAATCCAGGCAAGAGGAGGGAGAAAGGGGAAGGGAAGAAATAAATATTTATGTAGTGCCTTCTATGTGGCAGGAACTTCACTTTGCAAATATCTCATTTGATCCTCACAACACCCAGAGAGGTAGTTGCGATTGTTATCCCCATTTTATAGATAAAGAAACAAGCAAATTGAGGTTAAATGACTTCAGAGTCACACAGCTAGTAAGTGTCTGAGGCTGGATTTGAATTCTTCTTCCTGACTCCAGGACCAGTACTCCATCCACTTTGCCACTTAGCTGATGACAAGGATCTTCCCTGGGGTAGTGACCAGAAAGAGGAGGTGCTCCGGAAGTGGAAGCAACTGCTGGATATGTGGGATGAGCGAGGTATGACTCCCAAGAAGGACAGGGAAAATGGGGGTGCCGTCCTTTGACAGAAAGCATGTTTTAAAATACAGACTTGACAATGTTAGAAATTGTGGAAGGTTGGTGTTAAGAAACAAGTAGTTTCATTTGCCAAAAGGTTCTTGTGATGTGACTTGGTAGGAAGTATGATGTGTAGGTTGGAGGGATGAGAGATCTGTATGAATAAGGGGTGATGAATCCGTAAGCTAAAGGCTGATGAATCTGCAAAGCTAAGAGCCATGTGTTTGTTCGCTGAGTAAAATGGCAGTGTGTACCTGCTGAAGTGGCAGAGGGCACGAATAAGGGAGCCAGGGATAGGCTGATGAGCCAAGAAGTCTTGTCCATCCAAAGTCTCAGTTCTGTAAAGCACATCTTATACTGGCACCAATGCCTTTACATACACCCACAGCAGAACTTCTTTGGGGGGATGGGTAGAGATTTTTTTTTTAATCTCAGAACTCAAGATAATTCTGGTTACTATAAGCTACCATCTTCAGGAGGCTGACACCATACCTCCTGCCCCACCCCCAGCATTCCCAATTTATTACCTGAAAGTGAACTCTAGCCACATTATGACCTGAAGCCTGACTTTTCTTCCTTGTGCAAAACTCTCATTGACTTCCACCAGCCGCATTCACAGCTAATTGAGGACAGAGTTAACCTCGTGAGTTTTATTTAGAACATTTTTCTTTATTTCTCCATTTCATGGGTGTGTTTTGTGGGCTGGGGATTATTTTTATGTTTTTCCACTTCCTGATTCATTTTAGGACTTGTTTATTTGGAGACCGCTTTAATAAATTTGCACAGCAGGGTGAGTGAGTAATAGAATGGTGGGCTTAACTAGGAGCTGCCTTCTATTCGGTTTGGGTTTTGGTATTTATTATTCCTGCAGTGCATAGCTAATACTTTTGTACCGTGTGCTTCTCAGGGTTCATCTTTTCATGACCCGATATGGCCACATCATAGAATATGTCGACATAAGAGCAACACGTAGGCATTTACAGGACAAAGAAGGCTCTATATACAGAATGAACAATAATGTAAATGAAAACAACCCTAGACCTATGTCCCAATTAATGAGAATAATGAATTCCATGAAGTGGTCACACATATTACAGTTTGTACTATTCGGAGTTATAATCATGTAAAATATCCTAATTGGTTCCAGTCCATTGGAAATGTGCAGTGTGAATTTGAATAATGTTACCCCCTTCATGGGATTTGTTATTGTACTCATCAGGACCTAGCTGTAAAAGACAGCTCAAGTCTAATTGATTTTAAAAAGCCAGTCTTAGTCCTGGAGAACAGAGGATGAAACACTTTCCTCTTGGTAAAGAGGTGGGGGATTAGGGGTGAAGAGTATAGCATATGCTAGAAGGTATAACCATTTTGTTGATCAGTTTTACTTGATTTCGGAACAGCTAAGTGGTATACTGGGCAGGGAGTCAGGAAAACTCACCATCCTGAATCAAAATCTGGCCTCAGACATTTACTAGCTGTGTGACCCTGGGCAAGTCACTTAACCCTGTTTGCCTCAATTTCCTCATCTGTAAAATAAGCTGGAGAAGGAAATGGCAAACCACCTCAGTATCTCTGTCAAGAAAATTCCAAATGGAAGAGTCAGACATGACTCAACAACTTTGCTTTATTTTATTTGTTAAAAGGGAGGGATAAGTAATAGGGGGATATATTGAAAAAAGGCCAGTGCTATTAAAAAAACAACAAAAAGTAGCAAAAATAAACTTTAGAAAATTCGTAATCTCTGTCCTTCCTGAGGTTTTGGCAGGAGCTCGGAGGTGGTGATGGCAAGACCCAGAAAGTACCAATAACACCTCAGTCTTCTGAGAGGAGAAAACCAGGTTCCAGGACAATAGCCAAGAAAAAGGATTGATGCAGTGGGGAAAGGAGGGGGGGGATTTGGAGTCAAAGGCCTTGGGTTCAAATTCTGATTCAGCACCCACATCAACTCGGGCAAGTAATTTAAGCAGTCCAGTCTTCAGTGTCCTCATCCGTAAAATAACAGGGCTGTACTAGATGGCTCTGGGTCTACAATCGACGGACTTCATTCCCGTTCCTGGGCCGACTCCTTGTGTCCCCATGCAGGATGAACTTTAGGAAACTGGGGTCAAGGAAATAGGGCTCAGGGGAGGCTTCAAGTTCAAGGGGTTCTGATCTCCGGGGGAAGCAGACAGAGGTGGAGCCACTCGTAAAGGGAAGACTCAGTTCTAGCAGAACGTGATGAGACGCCCACCAGGGTCGGGCAGAACCGCAGCCCGGGGAGTAGCAGCTAGAGGAGGAAGGCGCAGAGAAGTCATCGCTTGTTTAATAGAGGGTGCATTGCGGCAGTATCAGCACCGAGGAGTGGATCTGGGGCAGCAAACGCCGCATACCGGAACTTCTTTAAAGAGGCTATTGTAAAAGTCTGCGAGCCGGTTAATTACCAGTTTTTGTTATGTCAGGAACTCCTTGAGTTAGGGCGGAAAGAAACTATTCATGAGTATGTTCCAGGCCTGTAGTTTAATGGGACTAGTAAAAAAAAAAGAGAAAAACTGATAAAATGATTTAGCTCATGGAAGGATTGAAAACCCTCACAAGAAAAGCTGAAATTACATATTGTGTGGCCATCTTCTCTCACAGGAGCTGGGGAAATGGTTTCAGGCTTAATTGGACTAATGACCCATTGCCGTCATGCATGGCTCAGGGTGTCCCAAGAGAAGAGGCGGCCCTGAGGACTGGCCCGTGAATAGGTGAACAGGCAGATCGCGGGGCAATGGGACGGCCTGTTTTAAAGCGGTGGCCCCAGAGACAGGCAGGAGACCTCTCTGCGTGGCAAGTTCTCTGTGTAAGATGAGGCAGTGTGGTGCAATGGATAGCATGCCGACCTTGGACTCAGGAAGACTTGGCATCAGTTCCTCCTTCGGGCGGTGTATATGTCAAGTATAAGCCATTTTGGCTGAGCTTCGGTTTACCCATCCGTAAAACAGGGATAACAACACCGTAAAGCACCTACATCACCAGGGGTGTGAGCAGAGCTGAACCCTATGAACATGAGGCCCTGTGTGGTGAGGCAGCCTCGTCACAGGGACATGGAGAAGCCACTGATGGGGAAGCCCTTGCTTGAGGAGGGATGGGGCTGATCCACCTTGGGTGTAGCTGAGAGGGGGGAGAAAGCACCCGAAACCACCTGATTATTCTTATTAACCCGATATTCAGCCCCGTTATTTTCCCTTGTTAATAAGTGCTCTCCACTACCTCTAAATTTCAGTGGCCTGAAGCAAAGCTCCATCCAGCCTACCTCTTGTGACTCTTAAATGAGATAACACATGTAAAGTGTTTTGAAATTTTAAAGCTATATTTTAAAGGTTAAAGTGTTGTTATTATTAATTAGTGAAATAATTATATTAATCAAAAGAGAAACATTTTCATCAGAAGCATGCTGGAGAAGCAAGAGGGAAAGATAGGATAAAAATGCTTGAGGAAAATGAATAATCTAGAATAATTCAGGGGTGTGGAACGTGTGGCCTTCTAGGTCTTTGGGTGCAGCCTTTTGACTGAGTCCAAGTTTTCCCCTTTTGTTGAGGGGATTTGTTCTGTGAAGTTTGGATTCAGTCAAAGGTCCTACATGAAGAGTAGAGGGCCATGTGTGGCTTTAAGAGGCTGCAGGGTCCCTACCCTTGATGATGTAGCTGAACTTTCTAGGAAACAAGTTTAAGCCATGTAGCATTGAAAATGGCAGTAAAGAAGCTGTATCCCCATCTGCTTTGCCACTGTGCCCTTTCCATCTGACTTGCTGCTCCTCCTAGGTGTTGTTTTCTCTTTATTAGAATGAAAGATTGTTGAAGGCAAAGACTCTTATTTTTTCTATTCCTGTTCCAGGGCTTAGCACATTGCTTTGTGTATCGAAAGCACTTAATAAATAAATAATAATGTTTACTTGTTCATTCATTAATTCAACCATTCATTCATGTAATCTGTATCTGAAATAAAACTGAAATAGACCTAAAAGTTCTGCCTCTTCTAGAGTTTTCTTGATGTCAGATCTACTCATTTCTTAGCTCAGATGTCTGGGGAATCACTGGTCCTGGTCAATGGGAAATGAGGAAGGACTGTCTGCTGCTTTACGACACTGAGTGAAAGACTGTCCTGGAAAGGAAAAGGGTAATGGGAGCAGTATGAGCTAAGGGCCAGAGATCTCCCCTGCCCATCCCACCTGCAGGGGAGGGAAAGAGGGCGTGTCTTGCCGGAGAATGGTCTAGGATCTCAGACTGAATACTACAGAGATGGTTTTTGTATCAGAATTTCTAAACACGTGTGCCAGCTAGCACTTAATAGCTTGTGAAGGTCTCTCTGGACAGTCTGGAAGGAGGGACCCCAAGTCCTTGAAGAATCATTAGAATAGCAAAGTTTTCCTTTAAATTTTAATCTTGATAATTATGAGAGGGTAAAACTGATGGAGGAAAGAAAAATGTCATTTACAGCTATGAGGGAAAGAGTGGATATTTTAATTAACTGCCCCAGGGAAGGTTTTTTTTTTTTTGAAGGGGGTGGGCAGAATTGGGAAACAGCCTGGTCTCTAATGGACCATTCTGGGACCTAGGGGAGTTTATGACTCTGCAATTGATGATAAAAGGGTGAAAATGTCATCCATGACTGGGCCTTCCAGGGAATTAACAGCACTCCAATGAAAACTTAAGAGGACACTAAATTGAGGGGGTTTTGTAAACAATAGTGAGATCAAGGGACAGATCTGAAGTGACCAAATGAAGATATGAGAGGAAGAAATGCCTTGAAATTCGGGGAAAGAGATTTCAGGGGGTGAGGATGAGGAAGACAAACCTTTCCTTGAGAAATCCGTAAGCCAGATTATAAAATTTGTGGGAGGAATATGTTGCAGCCATGGGGCTATTCTGTCTCCCCTCCCCTCACCCTCACCCTACCCTCAGTACTTAGCACAGTGCATGGCACATAGTGCTTAATAGATGTATTTTTCTTTCATTCATTCTTTTTGCAGGAATTTTGTATTAATAAGCCCCACCCCCCTCTGAAATCATTATGGAGCACTTAGGTATGAGTAATTTCAGTTAGGGGTCTAGGCATCCCCAAATGAGATTAAACCCTCAGAGTTTCCATGCCATTATGACCTTGGCTTTAGGAGAGCTAGAGGTGGTGATGAATAACTAATCAGGCAGAATTGTTCTTTGTGCTATATGACTCAACATAGGAAGGGATCCTTGTTCAATGATCTTGAAATAGGGCTAGATGAAAAATCTGAATGACTGGCTCAGAAACAGCTGTGAAGGATTCCTCAAGGATTCTGTGGACCTAACCAGGGTAGGTGTTCCTTCATCCTGGGAATCACAAGCCATCACATCCCTTCTCCTCCCTGGGGACTCTTCCTCCCATAACTTCTCCCCAGGAACTCAGCTCTACACGTTGGGGGAAATTTTCCATTGGGTCTCTGGACACTGCAAGGTAACCAATAGAATGTATGGACTGTCATCAGATCCTATTTCTAGAGTTCAAAGGAATCTTGAGGACCATGTAGGCCAGTGGTTTCAAACTGTAAGGGAAACAGGGGTCACCAAACCACACATAAGGACTCCTGTGAGCTACATAGAAAATGAGTGATTAGAAAATCACTCATGCTTATATATTTCCTTTTTTTTTTATTAATACATTAAAATCAGGTAAGAGTTTTAATCTGGTTTGGTCTGAATTTGGGAGTGTTGCAGGCTGCTTTTTTTTTGACTCCTTTGGTCTAGTCCTAGCCCATTATTAATGGATGAAGAAACTGAGGCCCAGAGAGATTAAATGACTTGTCCAAGACAGTCAAGTAACTTCAAGGTAATTATAATAATAACAATAATAATGTGTTGATAAATGTTTAACAACCAGCTCTGGGGGGGAAAGTATAAGCATGGTACTCTATTAAATTTAATTTACATTATTTACATTTTCTTCATCACTTTCTTAAATCTAGACAATCAACACAGCAAAAAAATCAAGCTTTGATTTGTAATGTCTGCCAATTTCTGATGCGTAAATACTCACACTGAAAATTTAATAATCAGCTCTTCATGAAGAAAGATGCTGTTTGAATCCAGTAAGGAATATTGCTGTGGTGTAGGAAATGATGAGCTGGTTGATTTAGAAAAACATGGGAAGAATTAGGCTTATGAAGGAAGATGCCATCTACCTTCAGAGAAACAGATGATAGGAAGAAATAGGCACAGTATGGTCTTACATGTATGTGTATGAGTGTATATATGTCTATGTTTATAGATATCAATGATATATATGCATACATACATACATACATACATACATATATATATATATATATATATATATATATATATATATATATATATATATATATATATATTTAGCCATGCTTAATTATAGCCTTTTTAGGATGGAGGCTGGGAGAGAGGGGAAAAAAATAAAGTAAAAAGTTCACAGCAGAGAACAAAAATAGTCAGCAAGGAAGCACAGAAAAGTTAGGCAGCTTTGAAAACCATGTGTAGTATTTATTATACAGTTTTCTTGAAATGGAAATTTATTGTTTTATACTAATCCTCTCTTATGGTAAAAAAAAAAAACCCAAAACATTCAGCTCTTGGGAGCTAATACAAGCTGGCTCTAGCACATCTCTGATAATTGATTATAATAAATAATAATAAAAAAAATGAGATTTACATAGTGCTTTAAGCTTTGCAAAGGGCTTTGCATTTATTATAGGTTTATTTTTATATATTTACATATGTTATATTATTATATATTTATGTATATGGATTTGGACTCAAAAGACCTGAGTTTGAGTTCTGACTTTGTCCCTTGCTACCTAAATAGTCAATTGTGCTTGGAGTCAGAAGACCTGTGACCTCAGACACTTAACAAGCTGGTGACCCTGGACAAGTCACCCAACTACTCTGAGTCTCAGTTTCCCTGTCTGTAAAGTGAGGGGGATGGACTCGGTGGTCTCCAAGGTCTCTTTCAGCCTGCATCTATGACCATCTGACCCTATCCCATTTGATCCTCACAGCAACCCTGTAGGGCAGGTGATGTTACTTTTATACAAATGAGGAAACTGAGAATCAGAGAAAGGATAATCCTTGCCTTGCTGAGTCCCAGGAGCAGATTGTCCCCTGGCTCTCACCCCACTAGTGTCTCACCTCATCTCCAGCCCTGCAGACGATCTCCCTAATGTTACTTCCTGCTGGGCAATTCTTCATGGGTAATCTATGGCCGTATGTTTTCCAATACTCTTCCACTAGGTGATGTTGCCAGAAGGTTGTGAATCGTGGTCTCTGAAGATTTAAAGTTGCCGGTCACCCAAAGGGTAGTGGGAAGAGGGATATAATGAGAGACCTTACTCTGATTTATAATCTGATGATTATAAATCCTGAGAAAGGTGAGAAACTTACAGAGCCTGGATCCAGATAGGAGAGTAGAATCCTGATGTGTTGCTGGCTTTAGCAGCAATGCCTTCATGAGCACATTCTCTGAAATCCAAGTTTCTTCTATGGTTGGTCTGGATGTGAAGGGCACTGGGTCAGGACTGGTGGCTGCTGACTCAAGGACTCTGTCTCGGGTAAAGGTGCCCCCTAAAAAGGCCACAATTCAGGAGAGGAATTGTGGAATTGTGGAATTGTCAGGCTCTGCCTTCGGAATGAGAGGGGTGCTGAATGTGGCTGCCATGTTATTGGACAAAAGACTGCCCTGAGAGAAATGGGAGTGGACTCCTATAGGCTGAGGGCCAGAGAGCCACAGGATGCACACCCCACTTGAAGGGAAATGAATGAATGAAAAAGATTTATTAAGCTCTTACTATGTGTCAAGCATTGTACTAAGTACAAACATATAGGGAAGGCAATCCTTTCCCTTATGGAGCTTACATGCTAGGAGGGGGAAATAGGAGATAGAAGAGAATTGTGAGAAAAGGTTTGGGAAGTCACAGAGATTCTGAAAGAGCTTCAGGGGATTCCCTTCCCAGAAACAATGGTAGAATTCATTATTATTGGGCTTGGGAAGGGAAGGAAAGGGAAGACAAAGGAAGGGAAAGAAAGGGAAGGGAAATGAAGGGAAGGCAAAGGAAGTGAAGGAAAGGGAGGAGGAAGGGGAGAGGGAGACCAAGAGGGGAAGACAGAGGGAGAAAGAAAGGGGGGAGGGAGAAGAGAGGAAAAAGGACCTTCTATTCTAATAAGGAAAGACAACTTATCAAAGGGATACTGAAAGCAGGTAAGGAGGGGGAGTAGGAGTTTGGACCAGGAAGTCTTGTTTTGGACAAGACAAGGTGAAAGCTCACTTACCAGAGCCCAAGGTGGTTCCGAGGCTGGGTCCAGGTTTCTGATGGGTAAAGGGACTGATGGCCAGAGTGGAAGGGCAGTGAAGTGGGACTTTGATTTTAGGCAAGACCAGGGGCTCTCTATCAGAGCCCAAGTAGTTTGACTAGTATCCTAACAGAGTTGAGCCATTTTCTAGAACAGCATAGTATAATGAAAAGGGCATTGGTTCTGCGGTCAGAGGAGTAAGTTCAAATCCTCCCTCAGCCACCTACAAATTTGCACCTTGGGCAAATTGAATAACCTCTCTGGACAGTTGGTTTTCTCATCTTCAGAACGAAGGGGTTGGACTACATGGCCTCAGAGAACCCATTCAGCTCTAGATCCACATCTGGCATCATAGCCAATGACAATTAAAGGTGAATATTGATCCTCTTTTCTTAACTGAATGGTTTATTTGCTGGCCTCTGGTTTGTTCCTGACTGGACTGTTTTGGATCCATAGGGCTTACAATTCACTTTTTTGAACTCAAGGTTAACTTTCGGTAGATTTTCTTTTTTTTAAACAGGACTCTCTTTACATGCTAGGAGCTCTTAACAAAACCAGGTGAGCAAGCTTAAGGGGTGAGAAGTAGCAGCCTTTTCATAATCTATCGCAGTGTTTTAGCAGATTGACAGTAGACACAGCTTTCGAATCAATGTTCGTTACAGAGACTTGAGGAGAAGTCCAGTCTTGCGGCTTACTTCAGAAATGGCTGAGCATTTTTGCAGATGAGTAGGCCAGAACACCTCGGGAATGATGCCTTTCCGTGGCTAAGGGCTCCTAAGGATTTGGTGTGCTGTCATCGGCTATGTTATTTTCATTTCCAATTACCTGGGTTGGGGTAAGACAGACTCACATGCCTTTCAAAGTAACAAGGAAAAATGATACTTCCCCAGCTTGATGTTACCAAGGCGGTGCTGTGCACCCCCAAGGCCCTTATCTCCTTATTCCAGATATTGTGTGAACACAAAAATTCCAGGAAGAGTAATATTTCCAGAGATGGGAGGAAAAACTTAATTTTGCTCATTTTTCGTCCAGATGTCTTCCAGTAGGAAGGGAGGTCTCAATAGGCTGAGAGGCTCCCAAACAAATAAAACTTCCCACCCAAAGTCTTCCTTTTCAACAGATTGCACTATATTCCTCGACAATGTGCTGGTGAGATAAGGCTGTGTGCAGTTGTGGATTTCCCATTTGTCCCTGAGGAAAGTTTGGGAATTAGGGAGACTGATTTTAATCATTGAGGGCTTGCTAGCTACCCAGCATAGCTCTACTTACCATGTGTTACTTTAGTAATAAAACACAAATAAATACTTTGCTACAATTGTGCCAATAAGGGCAAGTGATATGAAAGTTAACAAACTCATTGGCTTTTCTCAGTCCTCAGCTCAGATGGCACTATGCTGGATCAAATAAAGGCAGAGAAATAAGAATTTACATAGCACCAACCGTGTACCAGGCACTTTGCTGTTATTATCCCCATTTTGCAGTTGAAGTAACTGAGTCAAACAGCAGCTAAGTGGCTTGCACAGAGTTGTACAACTAGTAAATACCTGAGGCCACATTTAAACTTGGATCTTCCTGACTCCAAGCCCATTGAGGTATAAAACATTTTGCAAGCCTCAAAGGTCTATATAAATGCTAGTTATCATCATCGTCATCATCATCATCATAATCATCATCACCATCACCATCACCACCACCATCATCATCATCATTATTACCATCATCTATTTACTCTTCTACTTCAGTGTTTTGGGAATATCCCAGAATGCAATTTATCCATTCTAACCCTTCCTCTCTCCCATCTATCCCCTTCTCTTTACTCATGTCATTCTAGTTCAAGCCTTTATCACCTCTTAATTGGACTATTCACAGGGGTGGGAAACCTGTGGCCTCAAGGCCACGTGTGGCCTTCTAGGACCGTGGGTGTGGCCTTTTGGCTGAATCTAAGTTTTCCAGAATAAATCCTTTTATTAAGAGGATTTTTCTGTGAAGTTTGGATTTAGTCAAAGGGCCACACTTGAGGACCTAGAGGGACACAGGTGGCCCCAAGGTCATAGGTTCCCCACCCCTGGACTATTGAGATAGCCTCCTAAATGGGCTCCAGGCTTCCAAATGATCCTCTCTACAATCTATTTTCCACATGGCCACCAAAATAATCTTCCTAAAACACAATATCATTTCCCCTACTTGATAATATTCAGTGGCTGCCCATTCCCAACAGGATAAAATATGTATTCCCCCACTTGGTATTTAATGCTCTTTGTCATCTTTTCTCTAGCCTACCTTTCCAGGCCTATTTTATGCTGTTCCACACAAGCTATATAGAAGATGGCCCCTCCCATTATCTTTATGTCTTCCATTGAAGGCCACCTGGCATGTCAGGACTTCTTTGACTCCTGGCTCTTCTGTCCAGTGTTTGAATTGGCCCTGTTGCTCTCTACCCTGAGATGAATGAATCTGGAGGTACCCCAATCTGCAAAATGCTCAGTCATTACTAAGAGAAACAAGAGTTTCTGGAGCCCCTCCCCAGACTCGACTCCTCTTTCAGATCAGCTGATGAGCTTTGATCTAAAGGCTGTAGCTACAATCAATCACCTAATGACCATGGTCAGCCAATGACTCCAGTAGATTATGTCCTGGGTTGATGTCTTCACTCACCCCAGGAGTTTGTTGGTTACTGATCTTCATTAAATGGGGGAGAGCACATCAAAAAGATCCTTAAACAGACAACGATAATTTATCAACAATCAATCTTGGACTCAAATAAATACACAACCTATTAATTCCTATTCCTATTCAAATGCTATTCTGGATGAACACAAACATAATGAGTAGCATTTATACAGTGCTCATAGTTTTGCAAAGTACTTTATATAGGTCCCATTTTGTCTTCAAAACAACCCTAGGAGGTAGGTGCTATTATTATCCCCATTTTCCAGATGAGCAAAATGAAGACAAAGGTTAAATAGCATCTAAGGCTAGACTTGGAGACTTCCTATCAAGTTAACACCACTCTGTTTAACCTTCAATTAAAATCACCAGATTTCTCTTCTCTGTGCCAGTCAGTGTTAGATTCCAGCTACCAGTGTCCATTAGAACAGGATTTAGACCAAAGAGAGGCACCCTAGGGTTTAGGTATGAGAACATGGCCAACAGAGATGACTTTCCTTCCAATATAGGTAAAGGCTTAAGTGGCATTGTGGGACATTAAGAAGGTATCTCCAACTCCGCCTCACCTCCTCCTCCACTGATCACTGTTCTTTTATTGCTATTTTTAAACCAGTTCCAAATACACCTGGCTGTACATATACAGACACTATCTTTTCATCTTGCCTACAGAACTATTACAAAGACCATTAGATACCTTGTTGGAAAAAAAAAGGTAAGCCCTCACTTTTATGTACTGTGAGGGGGGCGCTGGTAGATGTTTTAACAACAGGCTGTCTGAAAACTCTCAACACATTTTAAATTTCATCTGTATTTTCTCCTTCATTTTCTTAAGTTTGGGCAATCACCAACTCAAGAAATCAAGCCCTGATTTGTGGCCTGTTCTGATATCTGAAATGTCGATATTCACACTGAAATTTAACAACCAGCCCTTGAGAGCTGGCTTCTGGCTGCTCCTGGCCCTGATTCATTCTTACTTGCATCCCCCTATCCGGCCCTCTGTAAGCATTTGAATGAATGGATGTATTGATAATGGATGCCCTTGTGTCATTCAAAGGCATGTCCTGGCTTCTTGCTGTCATTTGCTGTCAACTTCTAAAGCTCTTTCATTGCACTGCTATGTCAGCACAGCCCAGACGCCTCCAGGGCAGAATCGGGTAGGAGGTGGATCTGTCTGGAGACCATCCAAGGGGATCTTTGCCTGGAAGCACCGAAAGGACGGTGTTCCAGCTCTGCTTTAATTGTAATTTGGTCCAGTTGCCCAGGCTCTGAGGAGAGCATTGTGCTTAAGATTCCAGGATATGTGAATGGTTTAACCATCAATCAGGAAAACATGGTGTTCGTGTGAGAGGCAGGGCTCCGGGAAAGGGAAAGAGTCCTGAAATGGCTCTTTAAAAAGTTTAGAACAATAATTAATAAGTCATTATTTTGGGAGCAGGGAGAGGGAGGGCTCTGGACCTGTAATTTTATTTATGCAGGGAATTCCTTATGAGAAAACCTCCTTTGCCAGTACAGATAAGCATATATTTTGAAATTTGTAGCCTTAGATCATGGTATTTTTAGCCATTTGTGTGTGTGTGTGTGTGTGAGCATGTATGTGAGTGTGTGTACACACACGTGGACGCACATGTTGTGTACTTCTTTGGCAATCCTGTGAAGCCTATGCACTCCTTAGTCAATCAGCTGATTAATAAACTTTTATTAAGTACCCATCATGTAAGCTCTGGGGATACAAAAAGAGGCCAAAGACAATCCCTGCCCTCAAGATGCTTACAATTTAATGATGGAGACAACATGCAAACGAATATATACATAGCAAGCTATATACAGGATAAATAGGAGATAATTAACAGAGGGAAGGCACTGAAATCGAGAGGGGTTGGGGAAGGCTTCCTGTAGAAGGTGAGATTTTACTTAGGACTTAAAAGGGAGCCAGGGAGGTCAGTAGTTGGAGTGGAGGAGGGATGGGGTCAGAGATGCCTTCTCAATATCCTAGGATGCCAGTTAAGCTAGAGCATATTCTTCCCATGTTGGAAGGAAAGTCATCTCTGTGGGTCATATCCCCATACCAAAGGTGGGGGTTGGGGTTAGGGGGAAAGATTTTGGACACATTGAGTTTAAGATACCTACTGGACATCCAGTTCAAGATTTCTGAAAGGCAGTCAGAGGGTGTAAGATTAGAAATCAGCAGAGAGATTGGGGTAGAAAAGGTAGATATGGGAATCACCAGCATAGATGGTAATTAAATCTCTGGGAGCATCAAGTGAAATAGTATGGAGGGAGAAGAGAAGAATAATGGTTTAAAATACATAAAATACACAGAATTATAGAAGAAACCAATTATATATGTATGCATATATATATTTTTTGAGGGGGCAAGGCAATTGGGGTTAAGTGACTCGCCCAAGGTCACACAGCTAGTAAGTGTCAAGTATCTGAGGCCCAGATTTAAACTCAGGTCCTTCTGACTCCAGAGCCAATGAAGAAACCTATTATATTGAAATATAGTTATCAAAACTTTTTTTTTTAAATATAAGTTCACAGACCCTCAGGTTAAGAACTGTTGTTTTAGAGAGCTGATTGGGACAATAAGGGGCTAAATGTCTTGTCCAGGGGCATAAAGTCAGCATAGATGAGAAGTGAGACTTGAAATCAAATCCTTTTGACTCTAGAGTCAGACTCTCTATGCACTATACTTTCTTGTGTCATTCATCACCACCACCACCACCACCACCACCATCATCATTGCCTTCTTCATCTTCATCATGATCATAATCATTATCATCTTCACCATTATCATCATCATCATGGTCCATATCTTGGATTTCATCTCCTATTATTAATGCAAATCAATCAATCAATCATTGATTAAGTGCTTGCACTATGAGCCAAGCAGGGGAAACCCAAAGACAAAAGAGAAATAATCCCTACCCTCAAGGGGGTTATATTCTAGCTGGAGGAAACATCAAGCACATATACATATTAGCAACTTGTCTATAACTTGCAATTTTTGAGAGTGGCCTAGGGCACAAAGAAGTTGTGACTAGCCCACTGTCATCCAGTCAGTATGTATCAAAGGCAGGACTTGCACTCAGGACTTCTTGACTCAGAGGCTGACTTCTCTATCCATCATGCCTCTCACCTGTTAAACAATGGTGAATAAAATGAGCCTATTTTTCTGCGACACTGGACAGGGTGACTGACTCTGGAAGTCAGGTTCTAGGGAGAGGGCACTGAGGCTTCTGTGGGGTTCTAGTGGGGAGTCTGTTTACTGCAATGCAATCTTAGAAACTGAACATTTCATTCACCTCAAAGAGCAACTGGTTTCCTGATAGAGGATTTCTTTGAACTTGTTTCTTTTCTTAATATCTTGATAACTGCATGTAATGAGGGCTGTTCCCCACATGTAGTCCAGGGCTATTGTCGTGTGTCTTGAAGGAGGGCAGAATAGATATTCTAGCATCTTCTCTTCCCACCCTTCTCCAAGGAAGACTCATTCCCACCAGGAGAGAAGCAGCAGGTTGGAGCCAAAAGCTTGGCCACTCTGTTCTCGTCAGACAGGGAAAAGACTTTGGGCTAGAATTACACTTAATTCATCTCTTAAATTGTATTAGTCTAGGGCATGTGGTTTTCAAGTTCAAGCTAAATTTCTGACTTCTCCTTCTCAGTGGGGAAAGGGGGGCTCCAAGGTTTAAATTTAACTTGACTTTTTTCCCCCACCAAACACCAGTTTCATGATGAACACATATAACAAGTAGCAAGAAACCCATTTATCCAAGTTGAGAGCAAAATAGAAATCAGAGAAAGTATATGTTGGAAGATATATACTAGACCAAGGGTGGGGAACCTTCGGCCTTGAGGCCACATGTGACCCTCCAGGTCCTCAAGTCAGTCAAAGGGCTGCACTAGACAATACAAAATGAAGAAGCTCTCCCGTTGGGAGCTTGGTAGGCTCAACCAAGAGTCTTTGAACTCAGGAAAAGGGAAATTCCTGCAAGCTAGGGATAGAGACATGATGGAGACTTTCAGGCCCTCTGCTGTGGACTCTTGTGTCCTAGAGTCTTATTCTCCCATCTACCTTCTTGTACCTGATGTGATTGCAGAGCCCCAAGAGGCAGAAGAGCTCTCCTCTCTCCCACTCTCCAACTTGGCTCTGTCCATCACACAGTTGTAGGGCACTGATCTCCAAAAATGAGAAGAGAATCTCTCATACCAATGGGCATTGGGACTCAGGTTACATGTATTGCAGTGTAATTGGTTTCCATTGTAATCCCATGTGTTTTATTTTATGTATTAAAAAAAGAACATTACTCTGAGAAAGAGTCCATTAGTTTCAACAGACTGTTGAAGGGGTCCATGATAGATGGAGGCTTTTTTGGTCACTGAACAACATGGCAGCCTCAGTCTTCACCTCTGGAGGCAGTGTGGCTGACTAAGAAAAGGACTATTAGAAATCAGGATGTGGGGATTTTAATTTCATCTCTACCCCCACCTGGCTGGGCCAATGAAGGCATGGCAACCCGGGATCTTGAATCCTCCTGTTAAGTAGGGGAAATCAGACCTACTTTGCTGGATTTGTTCGTGAGAGATGAGATGAATGAAAAAGCATTTATTAAATATCCAATGTATGCCAGGCAGTCTGTTAAGCACTAGGGATAGATACATGAAAGTGGAGTAGTCTCTGTTCTCAAGGAGCATACATTCTAATAAGTAGAGGATAGAGGTCGCCAGGGAGAGAGACCTTTAGTCTGGGCCACATCACATTCAAAGCAAAGAGCATCAAATCAATTGTTCTGGCCTTTCCAGTAATAACTATACCACAGCAAGAAGAATAAAGGGTGGTAGGGGTGGGGGTGATTTGACAAACACCTGTTTAATTAAATTAAAGCTTGGGAAAAGGCTTTGGTTTTGAAGCTTCTCTGAGTGTATTCAATTCAGTAAGCATCTATTGGGAAGTTAGTTGGTACAGTGGATAGAGCCCTAGGCCTGGAGTTAGAGAGGCATGAGCTCAAATCTGGCTTCAGATACTAGCTGCGTGACCCTGGGCAAGTCACTTAACCCTGTTTGCCTCAGTTTCCTCATCTGTAAAATGAGCTGGTGAAGGAAATGGCAAACCACTCTAGTATCTTTGCCAAAAAAAAACCCCAAAATGGGGTCACAGAGTTGGACACAACTGTACAACAACGAAGCATCTATTAAATGACTGTTGTATGCCAGGTACTGGCATTAGGGTGAGTGGCAGGGCAGATGGCAAGGGTGAAACATGGCCAGGCTGGGGCTAGCTAGGCCCCAGGGTGGGAGCTCAGAGCTGAATGGCTTAGCTCTTTGGAGGATGTGGACGTTCTCTGGAAAGCTTAAAAGTAGCTATGCAAATAACTGATCCTAGAATTACTGTGCTCTCTTTTCATTCACAGCCCCAGCCCAAATGCTCAGGGACAAGAAAGAAAGCAGCCACAAAGTTTCCAGAGAGAGCAAGGCTTTAGGATGGTATCCAGGCCCATGGCTGCAGACAGGTCCCAATATTATGCTCCTATTCACAAAATGTTAAAAGGCCAACTGGAAAACTTTCAGCCCTTTTCCCCGATTACAATCAAAATACTTTTTATCCATCGTTTTCTTCAAAATTATGCTTAAGAAGCCTGGGCCTAGGAGCACTTAGGTGGCGCAGTGGAGAGAGCACCAGCTCTGGATTCAGAAGGACCTGAGTTCAAATCTAGCCTCAGACATGTAACACTTACTAGCTGTGTGATCCTGGGCAAGTCACTAAACCCCAATGCCTAGCAAAAAAAAAAAAAAAGAATCCTGGGCCTGAAGCCTTTCCTTATTTTCACTCCTGACAGTACTTTCCCCTCTGAATTTACCTTTTAGGCATTTTGTTTATTTGTGTACTTATCTCTTCCAATAGACTGTAAGCTCCTTGAGGGCAGGGATTATGATATTGCTGTTTTTGTACTATCACATGGTGATGGGGCAGCTTAGAGTCAGAAAAACTTGAGTTCAAATCTGGCCTCAGATACTAGCTGTGTGACACTGAGCAGGTCCCTTAACCTCTGTTTGCCTCAATTTTCTCAGCTGTAAAATGGAGATAACAGCACCTACCTGGCAGGATTGTTGTGAGATATGAAGGGGATTAATATTTTTAAAGTGCTTAGCATAGTGCCTGACATGTAGTAGACACTAGTGTATGGACACTATGCCTTTGCCCCTTCCCTTCCTAAATAGTGAGTATTGAATAAATGTTTGCTTGCTTTACTTCACACACCCTATATTTTGGTCAAAATGGTTTACTTTCTGTTGCTACCCACACAGGACATTCCATCTCTAGGCCTCTTCACAGGCTACCTATCTTGCTTGCAATGCTCTCCTTTTTCAAATCAGGCAATGTTTATTAAGCACTTACTAGGTTCCAAGCTCTATGCCGAATATTTGGGATACAAGTCAAGAACACGACAGACATTTGTAGTGTGACTTTCACGTACCAGATACCATGCCAAGTTCTGGAAATACAAAGAAAGGCAACTCCCCCAAATCCAGTCCCTGTTCTCAGGAAGCTCACAATCTAACCAGGAGGCAAAATGCAAATACTCAGCATAAATTGGAGGTAATGAATAGACACTAGCATTAAGGAAGATGAGGAAACACTTATTATTTCTTGGCTAGGTAATTGGGATTAAGTGACTTGCCCAGGGTCATACAGCTGGTAAGTATCAGGTGTCTGAATCCAAATTTGAACTCAGGTCCACTTCGCTGCCCTGAGGGAGACATTTCTTGTAGAAGAAGGTGATTTTAGTGGGACTTGAAGGAAACCGTAGAATCTAGGAGGCAGAGATGGGCAGGATAAGTATTCTGGGTATAGGGAACAGCCAGAGAAAATGTTCAGAGTGGAGAGATGGAAGGTCATGCTTGAGAAACTTTAAGGAGGTCAGTATTTCTAGGTACAGAAGAGAGGTACAAACAAAGCATGGTGAGTGGTCCAATGGCGGGGGGGAATCTGATCTGAGGATCCAGGAAAACCTTGTAGAAGAGGTGATTTGCACAGTTGGCTTTTGAGGAGGTGGGGGGGGAGAGAAAAAAAAGGAATGTGTTGAATAAAGGTTCTCGCCTCTAGGATGAACTTTTGGAGGCCAAATGAAAAGAAACTTTTTAATAAAGAAGTTAACAAGTTAAGATGTAGAAGGAGCTAAAGGAGAAGAGATGTGTCAGGGAAAATATGGAACTAGTTCAAGGGACTGGGTGTTGTCCAGCCTGCCCCAGGCAGCAGTAACCACCTGGCTTCGGTTTAGTGGACTTTGGAAATGGAGCTGGAGTCCTGAATTCAGGATGAGATGGCTGTTGGTGCCAAGAAGCCAAATAAATGAGAATTTGTCTCTCTCAACCCTAGAGTCAGGAATTTCCTGTAATTAACATTCCATCTGAATTCTCTAATGACTGTCCTTCAGCAGGCTGGAACTAAATGGCAGGACAAATGAATGAGGGTCTATGGCTGAGGGCATCTGGCTGGGGAGCTGTTAACTAGGGTGACCCAGGGAACTAGCCTCAGTTTTTGCATCTGTGAAGTGGCAACTGAATGACATTTCATGGAATAAACATTTATTCAGTGCCTATTACCTGAAAAACATGGAAGGAGGTACCCAGATAAGGAGGTAGGTTCCTGTCCTAAAGGAGACTACGATCAGCTAACAAGAATCAGAATTTTCAGAGTTAGAAAGACCATCAACTTATAATTATACTTATGATTTATAAGTATAAACTTTATAACTTGTAATTATAATAATGAAAGACATCAACTTATAATCATAGAATTGAAAGAGGTCAGTCAGCAAGAATTTAGTTAGAGTACTACATTTCAGGCACTATGTTAAGCACTGAGGATGCAAAGAAAGACAAAAATGCAAACCCTGATCTCAAGGAGTTCATAGTCTAATGGGGAAGACCACACATGAACATGTAAAGAAGCTACAGATGGGATAAATTGGAGAGAAACAACAGAGGAAAGGTACTAGCATTAAGAGGGACCAGGAAAGGCAGAAGGTAAAATTTTATCTGAGACTTGAAAGAAGCCAGAGAAGCCAGGAGATGGAGATGAGACCAATTCCTACATCTTACAAAAAAAGGAAACTGAGGCCCAGAAAGGTTAGGCTATTTGCCCAATGCCAAACTGGAAGTAAAATGTGAAAAAGCAGGCTTTCTTCTCCAAGTTCCTCTTTTTATAGATGAGGGAGCTTTACATAACTCATAGGGGCTTAGTTTTTATAAGTGTCAGCTATTATAATCGAACCTCTTTAATAGAAGGTATTCTATTGATGAGTTGCCACTACATTACAAAGAATTAATGAGGAAGACATGGTTTAAGGGGTGTGATAAAAGGAAGGTACAAATGAAAAAGCAGATGGACTGCTCGAATGGTCAGAATGCGAGAGAAATGATGGATAGCCATGGTGCTCTTTTGGTGTTACATTGACATCAAGAGAAAGTAACAAAGGCCTCTGGCATGTTGTAAAGACCCTGGTGATGAGCTAATGGGGGGTTGTGCACAAGACTGACACAGGATAAGTAGGTGTGGATGAGTTGGGATCTATTCTATCAGACTAAGTGTCCACATTGATAACACCATAGCCATATGAGCATTTGAGTAAGCTAATTATGTCTACTCTATTAACTATAACTGGACATGAGGAGCAGAAGTTGCAGAGGCAGATTTAGGGTCAATATAAATAAAATCTATTACTGTAAAGGGCTGTCCCAAAGTAGGATGTCTTGTGAGGGGGTGGGGTTCCTTCCACTGGATATTCTCAGAAAGAGTACTTACCCGGTAGGTTGTATAAGGGATTCTTACGTGATTTCCTGTTACAATTATTGAAGCCTACAAGTAATATAACGGCCCCTAGAGACTCCACAGCTCCCTTCTCTGTAGC
This sequence comes from Phascolarctos cinereus, assembly GCF_003287225.1. NCBI lineage: Eukaryota > Metazoa > Chordata > Mammalia > Diprotodontia > Phascolarctidae > Phascolarctos > Phascolarctos cinereus. Next base: position 438,590,393 of record NW_027555958.1, read on the forward strand.
TTCGGGCAGATTACTTTAAACATAAAGTTATAAGTACAGTTGTAATCACTCCGAGTTCCTGGTTAAAGAAATTCCTAACATTTAGGCAGAGTTTTGAATCTCTGCTTTAATTTCCATTTATATCTATCTCCGGTTAACCCTTAGCCTCTTTGTGGTTGGGGCAAGATTCAGGCGGTTGGAAACATTCGGGTAAGAAAGCAGCAGATTCTATTATGGCATCTATGAGTAGACAAGCACTGGGAAGGAAAGTGAGGGGAAAAGCAGACATTTGTCTTGGAACTCCCTCAGTTCTTGACTAGGTGGGTACAATAGCCCAGATCTTCTGCTCTGAGATCCCTGTACGGCTTATGGACATCCTCTTTTTTTCTGCCATTCCTTCATCTTTTCTTTCTTTCTTTCTTTCTTTCTTTCTTTCTTTCTTTCTTTCTTTCTTTCTTTCTTTCTTTCTTTCTTTCCTTCTTTCTTTCTTTCTTTCCTTCTTCTTTCTTTCTTTCTTTCTTTCTTTCTTTCTTTCTCTCTTCTCTTTCTTTCTTTCTCTCTCTCTTTCTTTCTTTCTCTCTCTCTTTCTTTCTTTCTTTCTTTCTTTCTTTCTTTCTTTCTTTCTTTCTTTCTTTCTTTCTTTCTTTCTTTCTTTCTTTCCTTCCTTCCTTCCTTCCTTCCCTCCTTCTCTCTCTCTCCTTTCTCCAGACCCACTATTCTAGCTACTACCCAGTGAGGTAGATACTATTATAATCCCCATTTTCCAGTTAAGGAAACTAAATCATACAGAGGTAAAATGACTTGTCCAAAATCACAAAACTAGTATCTGAGACTGAATTTGAATCTAGGTCTTTCTTCCTTTCTCCAGACCCACTATTCTAGCTACTACACCACCAAGCTGCCCAGATTTCAGCATGCCTTTTGGTAGGCTTTTACTATATTTTTGCGGACAAGACAGAGACGAGAATTTGAATTCATAACTGGTTGAATGAACAAATGAATTCAAAGAGTGCTGATTAATGCATTGGTCCAACCCAGAGGATTCTAGGTCATACATCCCATTCCCCATGATTCTTCAAAGATCACCAGCCTTGCTTCAGTATCATACCAGAGAGTTCTCTCGATATCTTTGATTTCATTCATCCAGGCCAAATGTCTTCAACTTAGTGAGAAAATTTAGGAGCTTTCTTAACTTGTTAAGAAAGTTATTTTGGATTTCAATTCTCTATTTTCCCCACTATTCCTTCCTTTCTGGTTGGAGGACCATTGTTCCCAATAAGCAATAAAGCAATATGAGTGAGATAATGCAGCTCTCTTTTTCTGTCATCTGATACCATTGTCTCACCCACATCCCCTAGTACTCTTATGCCTCCCTTGTTCTTCTCTCTATAGGGTACTGTCCTTGGTCATGTTCCATCTCAAAGGGCCTGAAATCAGAATCTCTCTCTCTCTCTCTCTCTCTCTCTCTCTCTCTCTCTTCTCTCTCTCCTCTCTCTTCTCTCCTTCCTCCTTCCTTCCTTCCTTCTCCTCCCTCCTTCCCTCCCTCCCCTTTCCTTCCTTCCTTCCTTCCTTCCTTCCTTCCTTCCTTCCTCTTCCTTCCTTCCTTCCTCCTCCCCTCTCCCCCTCCCTCCCTCCTCCTCCCTCCTTCCTTCCTTCCTTCCTTCCTTCTTCTTTCTTCTCTTTCTTTCCTTCCTTCCTTCCTTCCTTCCTTCCTTCCTCCTTCCTTCCTTCCTTCTTCCTTCCTTCCTTCCTCCTTTCTTTCTTCTTCTTTCTTCTTCTTCTTTCTTTCTTTCTTTCTTTCTTCTTCTTTCCTTCCTTCTCTTCTCTCTCTCTCTCTCCTTCCTTCCTTCCTTCTTCTTTCTTTCTTTCTTTCTTTCCTTTCTTTCTTTCTTTCTTTCTTTCTTTCTTTCTTTCTTTCTTTCTTTCTTTCTTTCCTTTCTCTTTCTTTCTCTCCCTCCCTCCCTTCCTCTCTCTCTCTCTCTCTCTCTCTCTCTCTCTCTCTCTCTCTCTCTCTCTCTCTCTCTCTCTCTCTCTCTCTTTATTTCTTAGTTGCCCCTTGGTTGTTGGCTCTTTCCTGCTCAGTTCTGTCTACTTCCAGACCCTTGGCATGTCTATCTGGTTCTGAAGTTGCTGCTGCTTTTTATACAAGTTCCTCAAGATGTCAGCAAGCATTTTGTGAATGGCTTCGGTTGATTCAAGGAGGTACACAGGTTCTGCTCAGACTAGATTCTCATTGACTGCTTCAGGCAGGAAACACTCTTACAAAAAGAAAGATGATTAGTTTTAAGTGGGGTGAGATAATCAATGGAGACATACCATTCCACTTATTTAGGGATGGTTTGGGCTAGAAGACCTTTGAGGTTACTTCCAACTCTGAGATTCTGTGACTTTATCTGATTAACACTTTGCTTCCTGATTTCACTGAAAAACAATAATAACTGAAATTTATATAACACTTTAATTATCTCATTTCACCTTCACAATAGCTCTGTGAAGTAACTATTGCAGATGTCATTGTTGCCATTTTGAAGATGAAGAAACTGAGACTCAGAGAGGCTAAGGTAATAGTCCAGTAGATTTGTGATCTCACCAATGTGGGTACACCCTACAGCACTGCAGATCACTACCCATTCATGACTGCCCATTTGTCTTCCATAGATGTGTCTACAGTCACAAAGAGGTAAGATTCAAACCCAGTTCTCTTCTGATTTCAAGTCTAGCATTCTTTCCATTGATTTGGATGTTCCCTCTAATGATGCAGATAGAAATCCATTTATGCGCCCATACTGTGCTACTTTTATCCATGTCAGGTCAAGTCAATTAGCATTTAGCATGCCGTTTTTTTTTTTTGGCTAGGCAATGGGGTTAAGTGACTTGCCCAGGGTCACACAGCTAGTAAGTGTTAAGTGTCTGAGGTCGGATTTGAACTCAGGTCCTCCTGACTCCAGGACTGGTGCTACATCCATTATGCCATCTAGCTGCTCTTAGCATGCATTTTCTGTGTGCGAAGTACTGTGCTAAGCATTGAGGGTACAAAGAAAAGCAAAACAAATGAAGCTCACCATGGCAGTCCACCCCAATGTTCTGGAGACCTTCCTTGACTTCTCTTAACATCTCTAGAGAGACCATAGGGAATTAATGGTATCAGTAAAGCTTCCCGGATTCCGTGATTGATGCTACTGGGTTCAAAGGCATTATTCCAAATGCTAGGGCCCTTGGTTGAAATAACAACAATAATAATGATGATAATAATAATAATAACTCCCCCTACTCTAACACATTCCTCCATGTGTCTTTGTAAGTGAAAAAGGAGGGTGCAATTTCATTAATCTCAGCTTCCCTTCCTGGGCTCATTGTATAAGAAATGTTTTTACAGATTAGATGGGGGGATGTGAAATAGCAATCTTCCATCTATGTTGAAAGGTCTAGTATGAAATTACTTAGAGCTGGGGCCCTTTTCCAAATGACTACATGTCTAGGATCTAAATTATTCATTTAAGAAATTAATCAGTTTAGATTTTTAAAGTTAATGTGGGGTGAGTATTTTTTTTCCTTGACTCTTATGGATCATTTGAGGGAATTAGCTTTTACATTAAAAAGATAAAACAGGGGTTGCATGTATTTGCAAAAATTAAAAAATATATAAAGCCTTCTGATATGTTATCGCCCGGTGAGCTAGATAGAAGAGGAAGCAGGGCTCGACCTCAGGGCCTAAGGTGCCAGAGGGCAGGGTCTGGGTGTCTGTGATTCTCTTTGTATGTTCTTAAGGGTGCCATGCCCAGGCAAGCGCTTCATCGATGTTCCTTTGATAAAGAAGTTGGGGGATCTGGGCTGGAAATCTCAAGAACTTCCTAGAATTCCTGCCTACTCCTGGTCTCTAGGCTTTCTTGAGTTTTTCAGGACTGGCCTTAGGAGGTAAAAGAGTGAAACAGGCTGAGTTCCCCTTTAGTCTTCCCAACTCAGGGACCCCATTTCTCTCTGACACCCCTATATCCAATTCACTGTTCTGTGTGTGTTCTGAGGCTCTGTCCTGTTCCATTGCCTCCACCATCCACCCAAACACACTGAAATGTACCCCATTCTGTATCTCTTCCCTTCAAGACCCAAGGCATCAAATCATGAACCTGATGAAGTTATCTGTGCTAATGGGAAAAGGCTAACCATTGCTCCCATGTATGTAACTCGCATTTCATTTGGAGACAAGGTCCTGCCTTTGTGATCTAATCCATGAGTAAAATTCAAGTCATGCTTAGCTGGTGAGAAGATATTACATATGTTTGAAATTGTTAATATTATTGATATATTTTGTGTGTGTTTATGTGTGTGTGTGTATATATATATATGTATACATACATATATGTATATATATATGTATACACACACATACATACATATATTTGGAGATTAGTGTGATATACACATATATAAACAAACACACACATACATATACATGAAAATTAGGGTAATACACACATACATACACATATATGTACCCACAAACACATATACATATACATGGAAATTGGGGTGGTACACACATATACATACACATGTGTACATACAAACACATTCATACACATACAAGAAAATTAGACTGACACACATACATATACATGGAAATTAGAGTGATAGACATATACATATACATTTACATACACATATATGTACACACAAACACACATAATATACATGGAAATTAGGGTGATACACATATATACACACATACACACACTTACACACAAACACACACACACACTCACACACAAGAAGGTTGTTGAAGTAGTGGATAGAACACTGGGTTTGGAATCAGAAGATTTGGGTTCAAATTATATCCCTCTTCTCTCCCTCCCCTCCCCGACATGCTTACTAGTTGTGTGACCCTGGGTGAGTCATTGAAATTCTCTGTACCTGTTTCCTTACCTGTAAAGTGAGGAAGTTTGACTCAGTGGCCTCTAAAGTCCCTTCCAGTTCAAGCCCTAGTTTCTTCTACCCTAAGCTAAGGTATAACTCTTGATGCCAATGGTGGGAGGGCAGCCTGCTGGTAGGCATGATTCTTTCAACTCAAAGAAGTCTGGGTACACAGGGTACAGGTATCAGCTCTGTGACCAGGGTCAAAAAGATGGAGCAAGTCTATGAACCGGAGCCAATGATGGGATTGGACTCTGGCCCACTTGTCAGCCCAGGCAAAACCCATCTCAGGTGCCGTGACCATGGGCCTCAGCTGTTGTTCAGTTTGCCAGGAGAGCAGAAGAGATTAGGAAAGCATATGCACGCTTTCAGCCCAGCTCACCCCTGGCAAAGCAGAGAATTCCATCAACTACAAGGCAGAACAGAATGTTTCAGACCTGGAAAGGACCTGAACTGCATTCAAACCTCTCGTTTGATAGATGAGAAAACTAAGGCCAACCAAATGAAATTAAACTTGAATTCAAAATTCAGACTCCCACATTTCTCCATCTCCCTCTTCCCCAACCCATTATTTTCCATCCTCTCCTTCACCCACCCCCTGATCTCTGAATTATCTAAGTAACTTCTTAAATGCTCCCTTTCATAAATAGAGGCAGGAAAATGGAATTCTATAAGAATGATCTATGGGGAAAGCACGGTATCATAGCTTTAGATCTTGAAGGGACCTCAGAGATCATCGAGTCCCACCCCCTCATTTAACAGATGAGGAAGCTGAGACCCAAAAGAGATTAAGTGATTTGACCGAGGTCATGTGGGTAGCAAATATCAGAATTTGGGTAAGAACCAAACAGGGGCTCCAAATTCAATTTTCTTTTCATCATATCATAATGCCTCAAAATGCCTCAAAAAAGATGGCAGTCTTGACCACGAAGAAAGTCTGCTTTTTCTGGGGTGTATGTCTCTTCAAATTAAGATTACATCAAGCTCTCATTTCCATTTATGAAACTATTTCTTGACGGTTTTCTCTTCTCTTGATGTCTTTTGATCTGACTTTAAATTTCAATATGACATGAGTTTGGGCAGCAGGTGATTTGCCCCGACTCTCTCTGTTCCTAATGGCATATCTCTCTCCTGGGCATCTGATGTAGCTGAACAATGAATAGGAATCAGAAAATATGAGACAGAGAAGACCTTTGATTTGGACTGGCCCTATTAATCTTTTTTAAGGGGGGGAGGTAGCTTTCTAATAAGGGCCACGCTCATCCCGAGGATTCCCCTGGAGCTTATTATAAACACTTGATGCTCTTAAAAAAGATCTGGATGTTTAGGTGGACTGCACACTCAACATGAGTCAACAGCAGATGCTTTCTTTTGATTAGAGCTATAAGTTTATCAGTAATCTCATCAGCTCACATCAGTTCAATGATCATTTTCTGCAGATGATTCCCATATCTATTTATCTAGATCTAGTCTGTCTCCTGAGCTTTAGTTACACATTCTCAAATGCCTACTGGACATTTTGAACTAGATGTTATCTGGAGCTCAACATGTCCCAAAGAGAAGTTATTATCTTTCCTTCCAAACTCATGATTCTTCTAAACTTCCATATTACAGTAACCCTACATGTCAGGTGGGGCTGGTCCAGACCTCAGACTCTGATACCGGAAGATCTGGACAAAACTGATGTGATTCAGTTGGGTCACATGTTGTCTTTTGTCCTCTACCACAGCCCAATTCTTAGGGCTCCTTCAAATGATTATATAGCCATAGGTTTCCCAGCTCCTTAATATGTCAGTAATACTGGCCCACCAAAAGCTTACATTATAATGCAGGAAAACAGCCTATAAAGGGAAGCTGGAAAGCAAGGGGGATGGTACATATTAGGTGGGATGGATGGAGATATCTAAAGGTTTAGGCCTGGAACTGAGGAAGATAAGACCAAAGCTGGCCTTTCAAAAACCAAGAATGGCATCCTCTCTTCAAGGAGGAAAGAGAGAAGGATGATGACCAGGTGAAGTGCCTTTGGCATTGCTGGAAATGTCAATGAAATGTCAGACATCTATGATCGATAGCACCTCAGATTCAGAGCTAGAAGGGACAATGGAGGCCATTGAATCTAATTCTCAAATTTTACACATGAGGAAACTGAGGCACATAGAGGTTAAATGACTTGCCCAGAGTCACACAGCTAGTTAAGTGTCTGAGGAAGGATTTCCACAAAAGTCTTCTTGAATTCAAATCCAGGATCTTTTATCCACTATACTGTGGTCACCATCACTGGAAATCCTCAAGGAAAGGCTAGATGATCATTTGGGAATACATATGGAGGATGCTTATTCATGTTTGGGTCATCCTAGGTGAAATCTGTGATCTTTTTGAACTCTGAGATTCTACACTTCTGTGAGTTCCACTGTGTTCATCTATAGAGCCTTTGAGGAACGGTATTTGACAAGCTCTGAAACACCTTCCATATCAGACATATTTAGATCTCACTCATGAGCACGAGAAGGAAGGCCATTGTGTTCTAGACTGGCAGAAATTGTGTCTATAGAAAAGTCTAAACATCTGAAATGGAAAATCAGTAAGAAGAAGGAGAAGGAGAAAGGGCAGGTGTTCAAATAATCTTCTTGGAGAAACAAAAATCGCTTATGACTTTGGTCTCCAAATTTTGAATGAATGTGAACCCCTCTTGGGTTCAATCATTTCCTAGGAAACTGAACCTTTTAACATTACTGTCCTATTAGAGATAATTTCCTTCTCATAGGAGTCTCCTAACAACATTTGGGATGAAAATAAAAATAGTCCAAGGATAGAGAGTAGGATAAATAGTAGAGTAATATAATATCAAAGGGAAGCTAGTTCTGGGAGAATAATTTGGAAAATAATCCCTGCCTATGCCCAGGGGGCAGGTAGGGAGGGAGGGTGAGGGGTGAGCAGCAGTTGGAGTCTGGGAGGGAATTGGAGACGGGAACAAGGAGGGCAAAAGTGAGCAGCTGACTTAATGCTTCAGAGTCCAAGAAGAGAGAGCTAGAATGTTGGCAAGAGAAAGAAAAATAAAATAAGCTTTGGGGGGTTTCTTCCATTTTAGTAACCAAAAAAGAACAGAAAGAAGGAACAGACAGTTTTTTTTTAAAGAGACAGAGACTGAGAGATGGGAATTGTCTGATAGTTCAGTTTAGGGATTAGGCATAGGCAAAGTAGGCAGCAGCCTGGGGTACAACATGTAGAGGGGCACTAGGAAAGTTTTTTATATTAATTGGATGGGACTGAGCTGAACCCTTGGTTTCATTAATATAGGAGATTCCTGGTAAGGAAACTGTCTATCAATGCAACTGAGCCTCCATCCAGCAATTTATAGTATTAGTGAGATTTCTGGAGACACTGAAAAGCTGTGACTTGTTCAACACCACAAAGCCAATGTGGCTTTGAACCCAGGTCTTCTTGACTCTGGACCTAATTCTCTTTCCACTATGCCTCACCGCCCTTCTCTTATTTTTGATAGCAGCACATATTTATAATGCTAGGAAATGTCATTCTCCATGACACTTAAATATTTGCCTGTGATAAATGGAAGTGCAAGAGTTAAAATGAAGGCTGAGAATCTCTGGTGGACAGTACCTCTTACCCAGGATGCATGAGTGCCTCATCCTACTTTGGCAGGAGCAATCTCATTAGTAAGCAGGAGAGTCCACTAGAAGCTTTTAAGGAAATGATCCATCTTTTCTCCTTTCTTGACCCTCTTTTTGTATATAGCCAATGGCAACGAAGGGTTAATCCACAAAATTGTCATTATATGCAAAGAGTCTACATCATAACACACTTTTCAGATCCCTTCCCTAGACTCTTGGGCATGATATCCTATGAAACTGTGGCTAAACCCTAAAGGTATTTAAATCCAGGAAAATGCAAGACAGTGATATGTACAATCTTATTTTAGGATAGTTTAAGGGAAATTAAGTCTCTGAGTTAAAGGAACCCTGAGTAAAATCCCCGTGAAGACTTGGCTCTGCGATCATCCATGCTCTTTCCTCGGATAAATCTCTGCTTGTCTTGGAGGCACAGTCATCTTTCAGATTCCTGAAGGTGCATCTAGAATTCATTGGTCTTTATTACTGGATGCCACTTAGGGGACTAATTGATAAGATGAGGTAAGGGGAAATAAAGAATGCTGGATTAATACTCAGAAGACTCTGGGTTCAAGTCCCAACCACACTGCTTACTCGCCATTTGTGATGCTGGACCAGTACCAACCCCCCCCCCCCCCCCCCCCGGGAGCTCAGTTTTCCCATCTGTAAAAGGGAGGGGCTGAGCCAAATGTTCTCTGAAGTCCTTTGGATTCTAACACTCAATGATCAAATTCCCATAGGTGCCTCTAGAGGGGCTTATGAAATTGGTATACACAGATCGAGGGAAGAAAGTGAGCAATGAGGAAGAAAAGGAGGGTAAAAGAAGTGAGGAAAGAGAGAAAAGAAAAGTGGTCAAGTGACTCACCCAGGGCCATATAGTTAATTGGTGACCGAGACAGGATTCAAACTCAACTCTTCGGGATTTCAAGTCCAGCACTCTGTCACTGCGTCATCTATCTGCCTCTAAGTACATTAAGCACTGGGGCAGCTAGGTGGCACAGTGAATAGAGCACCAGGCCTAGAGTCAGGAAGATCTGAGTTCAAATCCAGCCTTAGACACTTAATAGCTGTGTGACCCTGGGCAGGTCAGTCAACCTTGTTTACCTCAGTTTCCTCACTTGTAAAATGAGCTGGAGAAGGAAATGGCAAACCATTCTGCCAAGAAAACCCTAAATGGAGTCATGAGGAATTGGACATGATTGAAATGACCAAACAATAACAAATTAAGAGTAAATGTGGAGTCAGGCCAGTCTGGAGCAGTTTTCTTCTAATGCTTTAGAGGATTCATGTGCTTGCAAACCAACCCAAACATAACTGGTTTATTCAAGTGTGTGTGTTGGGGGGGGCAGTTGCTGCATTGTTGAGAGGCACATGGCCAGCACATGATGGGATTGAAAGAGAAGTCACACATCTGTTTGGGGATTGTGGCAGGCCACAAACTTCAGTGACCTAGCACCTTTGGTGTCGTCCCAGAGCCCAGTAATGGGCACATGGTTTCTCTCCAACATCAAAGCTGCAAACATACAGGCTGGGAAGGCTCTGTTTAGCCCGAAAAGGAAAGGGTATGGCATGGAATGGGGTGGATGACAAGAGCTCAGATCTCATCGGCCTTTCCAGAGGAGCCTGGCTGGGCAGTGTCTAGCAAACACTGGCCTTGGGGCGAATTTCGTAAGAGGGCTTTGTTGTTTGTTTGCGGTCAGTGGGCTGGTCTTGGCTTCTCAACAGAAATGGCCCGGAGGAATCGATGACCCAAGTAGTTCCCTTTGGGGCTTGAGACTTATAACAGAATGGGCTTCCGTTGGTGGGGTATAGCAAGGCGTTTTTGGTGATGTTGGGGGAGAGACTGTGCAGCCAGAACTGAAAATACACCACTGGAAATTCAATTGAGTCCAACTTCACAAGCATTTTTTGATGCTTACTATGTGCCAGGTACTAGACTAGTCAATAGGGATACAGTGTTGAAAAGGAGACAGTCACTACCCTCATGGAGCTTGAGACTTGAGGCAGGGACATAAGTTAGAAGGTTATTGCCATGTCCAGACAATGATTCTACAGGGAGCAATAAGCAAAGATGCTTGGAAGATTTCCTTTCCCTTCCCTTCCCTTTTCCTTTGTTTTCCTTCCTTCCTTCCTTCCTTCCTTCCTTCCTTCCTTCCTTCCTTCCTTCCTTCCTTCCTTCCTTCCTTCCTTCCTTCCTTTCTTCCTTCCTTCCTTCTTTTTCCTCTCCTCTCCTTTCTCTTTCTTTTCCTTTCCTTTCCTTTCCTTTCCTTTCCTTTCCTTTCCTTTCCTTTCCTTTCCTTTCCTTTCCTTTCCTTTCCTTTCTCCCTCCCTCCTTTCTCCCTCCCTCCTTTCTTTCTTTCTTTCTTTCTTTCTTTCTTTCTTTCTTTCTTTCTTTCTTTCTTTCTTTCTTTCTTTCTTTCTTTCTTTTTCTTTCTTTCTTTTCCTTTCCTCCCTCCCTCCTTCCTTCCTTTCTCTTTCTTTCTTTCCTTTCTTTTGTTTTCTCTTCTTTTCCTTTCCTTTCTTTTAACAGTTTCTGTGATCTCATTGCTGTCAGGAAGCTCCCAGTGAGGGCCTCTGTTTGCCAGTACAGATCAGCATTTTTTCCTGCAGTTTAGGCTGCCTGGGGGGTAGTGAGAGGTTGAAGGATTTCCCCAGGGCTGCAGAGCCAGTATGTGGCAGGAATGGCCCTTGAACTCAGCCCTAACTAGCTCCTAGGCCGGCTCTTTATCCACTACAAGTCAAACTAGGAAAGACTGAATTCGTTGCCGTGGGAACTCCCTCCGCCAGCTCCGCAGACACAACCCTTCTGTAACTTGGGGTCTTAGTCACTTGAGACTCAGAGAAACGAGGTGACCTGCTCATGGACTTACAGCTGGTAAGAATCCGAGGTGCCGTGGCACCCCAGGTCTTCCTGGTGCAAGGCTTGGCCCTGTATTTACTCGCCTACACCAAGACTACAGTAAGCCAAGCCTGCAGCCGGCCCACTTTGTTTCTCCTAATCAGGAAGAGGCAATTAGAATGAAATGAGTCTGAAAGGCTTGTGACAGCTGTGGCATTTAATTGCCCCCCAGCTGCTGGGTTGTCTCAATGGTCCAGGCTCGGCCTTCTCAGTCCCTGAGGCCATTTTTACCTGGAGATGAAAAGAAGTCTAAGTTCTAATTGGCCTGACCCGGAGATGGTAGAGTGAGGCCCATAAGGGTAACCCCAAAATACCACTCAGAGGCTAGTGGAGAAAGAGGGATAGAGGCAGGGCAGAGCAATTCCTGCACACCATTCCTTTAAGTTTAAAGTGCATTACGATTATTTTCTCCACCACTTTCTTAAGTCAACAGTAAACAAAACAACAAATTGAGGCTTGATTTGTAGGATTTATTTATCTCAGGTGTAAATTCTCATACTGAAAATTTAACAATCAGCTCTCTTGAGCCCGTATGAGCTGTCTCTAGCACATCCCTGGACCATGGGCGTGATTAACGTCTCTGTTTCCTCATCTGTAGAACAGGATGAGGCTAGTCTCCACTTAATGAAGCTAGGTGGGCATCATAGCGCGTACAGCCCCGTGCCTGGAGTCAAGAAGACTCTTCCTGAGTTCAAACCTGGTCCCAGACATTAACTAGCTGTACCCGGGGCTAGTCACTCATTCCTGTTTGCCTCAGTTTCCTCATTTGTAAAATGAGCTGGGGAGCAAAATGGCAAACCACTTCAGTGTCTCTGCCAAGAAAACCCCAGATGGGGTCATGGAAAGGCAGACATGATTGAAAACAGCTTAACAACAAAGTTTCTAGTTGTATCACGAGGTTGATGTGAGGCTCCTATAAAATAATAAAAAGTGCTGTACAGCTTTTAATGAGCTATAAACAATACGAATCATTAGCATTCTCTGTCCCACTCCTCACCAGCTCCGTCACCTTCCTACATCCAGACCCTAATATTATAAATATTTATTGAGATCTAGTATGTATAAGACACTGGCTAGATCCTGTAGGGAAAACAAAGATGCATAAGTCCCAGTCCCTGGCAACTCCTGTCTTTTTGTTATTGTTGTTTTAAACACGTGAGGAAACCGAGGCTGAGACAGATTAAGCAACGTATTGTGTTATACAGCTAGCATTTAAGTGTATATATGTATATGGGACCATACGCGTTGAGAATCTAAGGCAAGATTTGAACTAAAGCCCAAGTCCAATACTCTCTATTCTGCCACATGCTCTTAAATTAAAAATAAAAAAATAAATAAAGTTGTTTTAGGTGAATAGAGAGGAAGAAAAGTTTGCATGTGGCTAGGGGAAAAGACAGGCTTCCTGGAAATGGCTCCATTTGAGCTGGGCTTTGAAGGATGGGGTAAAGAAGAGCTGTTGGTAGAAGACACGCCAGGCAGAGAACAGTGGAAATCGAAGAGCATCTTGAGGGAAAGATGAGTAGGTCATTTTGGTTGGAGGCTAGGCTAAAGTAATGAGAGAGAAAGAAAATTAGTTCGGCTAGGCTTATATTCCACAGACAGAAGGGACCCATCAGGGAAGGCTTCTGAGAAGGAAAGAACCAGCTTTCAACCTTTTCTTTAGACAATAACCCTGGACTTAGGATGCAGAATGAGACATATAATTTTTGGACATGGATAATGCGGGAATTTGTTTTGCTTGACTATGAATATTTGTTACAAGGTTTTTGTTTCTGTTTTTTAGGGGCAGAGAGGAGGTGGGAAGAAAAGAAATTATTTTTGTTAATCAAAAAAGTAATCTTTTTTTTAATTTTTAAAAGAAAGGGTATAATGCTGGAAGGCAGCTTGGGGTTGGCATGAGTACAGAGTGTCTGTGGATTCCTGCACTCACCATGTGTCTGGGGAGCCCATTGTGGAGGGCAGCAGCAGCCCTAGGCTGGCTGACATGCTTCTCTGATGCATGCCAAACTGGTGGCAGACTCCTGAGCGGGACTGTAGTCATGGGCATGGTGACTGGGGCAGGCAATAAACCAGACGTCTACTTTTGTGCTGTGGGTTGTGTATTGGCTTCCCAGGGTCTGGGGCCTCTCCTGTGCTTCTGGGTCTTGGAAATGGTGGCAGTTGCCTCTGAGACCCAAACCAGAAGTCTACCATCTGATTTCAGTGTTGGGATGACCTTTCTTGCTGGCAGTGAGGGGTTAGGACCAGCAGTGACTGGCTCTGCATTCTCTCAGACCAGTCTTCATCTGGTGCACCTGGTCGTACCTGGCTTCTGATACACCAGGTTTGCATTCACAGAAGAGGCATTTGCTTATCAGTGGATCCGTAACATCATTCATATAATTTTTTCCCTCAACTGTTGATCTCCTGAATATTTAGAACGAGCCCTGGGGGCAGAGCTGACCTCGCTATTGATTGGAGGGTGATACCTCACCTCTCTATAGCCAACCAGGTCCCAGGAAACCCCAGGCACTCACTATGTGCTCAGTCCCTACACATATACCCCTATCCTCCTCACCTCCCCTTTCCACTCTGACTGAAGGGACTGACAATCAAACACACATCATTAATATTGAGAAGGGCTTAACATCTACTACCCTCTAGGGGTGCCCATTCTGAATTCTGCCTTCTCTGGCCACCACTCATATCCATGCATGGGTGTCAGCTCCAACCCTCACATTTACCTCTGGATTACTTACTAATCCGTTTTCTCCTCTGGAATCCCTGCCCTCTTTATTAGCTCTGTTAAGTAATGAAAATTTCACTGTATATATTCTGAATTAATTTTTGTTTCATTGCTTTTTGACTTTGCATCCTCAGCACCCAGCACATACAGTAGGTACTTAATAATTACTTGTTGCATTGAATTGCAATTCTTTTCCCTGTCCTTCCCATAGTGATTTCATCCAACATGCTGGAGGCAAGGTCTGGGTCTTAATGTTGGGGGTTTTACAGTATCCATTTTTGTTCCTCTTGAGAACTTGACCACCATCTTTTCTGAGCCTGTATTTCTTGTTTGATATTTTTATATCACTTGCTGAGGATGTGATTATTGGCAATTGCAACCCTCTTACTCCCACCATAAATCTTTATCCTTTGCCCTTTGGATTCTTTGAGACTGCAGCGTTTGGCAATTCAGCAAATACATTTTGGAAGTACCCACTTTGTGCAAAGTCCTGTGCTAGGTACAGGGCATAAAAAACACAAAAACAAAAGTCCCTGACCTCAAGGGGCTTACATTCTACTCTCGCATATGTGAAGTATATGTGTATGTGTATGTGTATACAAAGTAAGTAAATACAAAATTATTTTTAGAGGAAGAGAAACAAAGAAGTGGTGGGGTTGGGGGGGGATGAAGGACGGTAAGCACTGTGCTAGGTGCTGAAGATATAAAGACAAAAATTAGAGAGTTCCTGCCCTCAAGGAGCTTACATTCCATTTGGAGAAAACAAAACGAACACACACATACACACACACACACGCACACCCCATACAAAATATGGGCAAAGTAATTTCTGGGATGGAGAGTCCTAGCAGTTGGAGGGAATCAGGACAGGCTTACTGAAGGAGGTGAGCTTTCAGGAAAGCTGGGAATTCTATGAGGCAAATATCAGGAGGAACTGTAATAATTCTCCATCATAATTTCTTAAATTCTTCAATTTCTTGTTGTTCATAACATAGTGGAACCCCACATGGAACCCACCACGAACCAATCCATTACCCTTTGATTTTTGGAAACTATAGTGTTCTAAGACCCTCAGTCATATGACATTTAAACTGTATCATTGTCATCCTCATTATCACAAACAGCAATGCTGATAATAAGAGCTAACATTTATATAGCACTTACTATGTGCTATGCATGGGACTAAGTGCTTTACATTTATTATCTCAGGTTATCCTCACAACAGTACTGGAAGATAGGTGCTATTATTATTATCATTTTACAGATGAGGAAACTGAGGCAAACAGAGGTTAAGTGCCTTGCTCAGGGACACACAGCTAGTAAGTGTCTGAGGCCAGATTTGAACTCGGTCTTGACTTCATACCTTGGAGCTTTATCCACTGTGTGGCCAGCTACCCCCAAACAACACAATTGTTTTGAGATTCGGGGCATGAGGACCTCATGAATAGCACAGAGGCAGGAGATGGAAAGTCATTACAAGGAATCACCAGCAGGCCAGTCATACAGGTATGGTTATGAGCTATGTTCCCAGGCATTTAGCATGACAAGAATCCTACTGTGATGGCTCATTGTGGTGTCCCAGCAATTTCAGCTTTTTAAGAAATTTGTCAGCAGAACTCAGGATGCAGCAGATTCTACCCAACTGGAAAGGACAATCCTAGCAAAGACTTTGTCTAGTATCTGGGGTTCACCCCAGTGAAGTACCGAGGTGCTCATGACTTGAAGACTGGCCATTGGATTCTTTGGCCATGGTAACCTATGAGCCAAAGAGGCCTGATTACCTTAAGGGGCAGAGCACTTTAATCATCTTCTCCTCCATCAGCCTCTGCCCCCCCCCCACTCCTATCCCCCAGGATCACAAAGGAATGCCTGGGGCATCGATTGATTTAGCAAAACTTCTGAAACAAATGAGGAGTAGAACTGAGATTGCCCAAGGATGGAAGAAATTTGCCATCAGTGAAGAAGGAGCATGTAGGAGTGGGAATATATGAAGCAAAGCCAAGACATTTATTTTCAAGCCAGGGAATGTGGGTCATGTGATTGTGTTCAACGACAATGACTTTATTTCTGTTATGCCAAATGATGGATAGAGATTTAATCGCTCTGGTTGATGGATGTGGGTGCAGTAGAGTAACACTTCCTCACCTCTATTGACCTGCTATAGTCTGCCTGCCTGAAACTTGGAGAACAAGCCGATTGGGTTGTTGGGTCAAAAAACAACATATCTGTAGAACTCATGCTTAAAAAGGTGCACTGAAGTTCAAAACAGTTTCAGTTCAGAAAATGATGGTTTTGTATTGAATCAAATCACAGATGTTGTGTTGGCAGGGAAGGGGCTTAACTGATTATTTTCCCAATAGATCTGTCCTATGAGTGTGTGTATTTAGATTGAACTCATGTATGCCTGACTCTTCTATGAGTCTCCTGTCTATATTCACCTATTAATCTTCCAGGATGCTGAGAGCCTTCCTTGATTTCTCTTGGCATTGTGATAATTAACATGGTCTTCTTCTGTTATAAGATCACAGATTTAGAGCTGGAATGGATCTGAGAAGTCATTTCACCTTTTATCTTCTTATTTTAGAGACTGGCCCAAAGTAATGGACCCCTCAGTGCTTAATTCTTCTCTGGTCTCTGCTCCTGACTCTTCAGGCTTCCTTTCCTACCATTTCTCCATTTTTGTTAATATCCACTTAGCACAGTGTGTGGCACATATGAAGCACTTAACAAATGGTTTTTGATTGACTGATTGATCAAGTTCCAGTAGCCTTCACACCCTGGAAGATGTCACCACCAGCTCCTTCCTCTGGTTAGTCAGTTCTTCCTGCAAGCTCCATTTTAAGGAAGGACTGAGGCCAATCATGTTCAGATCCTTACTCTACAGCCTCTACTCCTGACTTTCTGGACTTTTGGTGGAAAATGAAAGCCACTTCTGGTGGCTCTTTTATTACCTCCAGGATCAAATATTACATCCTTTATTCTGCTTTTGAAGATCTTCCTAACCTTGCCTTTCCTACCATTCCAGTCTTTTTATACTTTACTTCCTTCCACATACTCTATGAGCCACCAACACTGTTCTCACATATGACTCCCCATCTCCAGATTCCATGCCATTCCCTGGCTGTCCCCCAGTGTTTTCCTCTTCATCTGCACTTCCTGGCTTCCAAAGCTTCCTTCAAGATTCAGGGCCAATGCTGCCTTCTGCTAAGGCCTTTCCCAGACTACTCCTCCTCCTCCCTCCCAGTACCTTCCCTCTTAGATGACCTCCTATTTGCCTTGTCTATATCTTGTACGTACACAATTTTGAGCCCCTTGAGTTCAAGGATAGTGTTTTGGCTTTCTTACTATCCTTAGTGCTTAGCACAGTGCCTGGCATTATGAGTTCTTAATTAACCATTGTCATTGTCAGGAGTGTATGGGGTGTTAAGGGAAAACTAGCACCTCTGGTGAGGTGCTGAGCCCTTTTCAGAGCTGCTCATCCATCTTTGGTGTCCAATGGGTCACCCAACTCTCATCTGTGGCTCCAAGAAGCTGTAGCATGTGCAGTAGCCACACCTTGACAGAATTGTCCTGGCATACAGGCTAAAATAGGTTAAAGGTAACCAACAAGCCATCAGTGAATTAGGGGGGTGTCTACCCCAATTATGTGAAGACTTTCCCTGACAGAATAGGTGGATGAGAACAATTTGTTCTGACAGCCATGAAGGTGGCTGGAGTAGGCTCTACAGAGAGCTTAGACCTTGATCAGACATTAAAGATGCCAAGGTCATCCACTGCATCTTGGGCCATCATCAGTCATCTTGACTTTCGTCTTGCCACTGGACTTTGATGACTGGAAGAGAGGGTGAGGCTGAGGACTTTGTGCAACTCTGCCTCACTTAAAAATAATTCACACTGGAGTCAAAATATCACCCCTTTATGTAATTACTTCTCTTTGAAAACAAAGGACAATGATTGTCAACTTGTTGTCCCATAAGCAGAGAAGCAATCAATGATCTGTCTGTCACTCTCTCTCTACCAGAAGCTGGAAAGACCATGTGATCTCATGTCAAGAGTACGACTGTATGCATTATTTTCTTGGTTCTGCTTATATCACTCTGTATCAGTTGATATAAAATATTCATATATAGCCATAGAGTTTTTGAGGATGGTTTTTATTTTTACATCCCCTTCATTTCTGAATATATCTCTCCTCCCTTCCCTACATGCAAATCAATTCTTTTATAAAAAGGATTTTTATTTATTTATTTTTTTTTTAGGATAGGCAATTTGGTTAAGTGACTTGCCCAGGGTCACACAGCTAGTAAGTGTTATGTGTCTGAGGCTGGATTTGAACTCAGGTCCTCCTGAA
Organism: Phascolarctos cinereus; assembly: GCF_003287225.1. Lineage (NCBI taxonomy): Eukaryota > Metazoa > Chordata > Mammalia > Diprotodontia > Phascolarctidae > Phascolarctos > Phascolarctos cinereus. Next base: position 438,608,881 of record NW_027555958.1, read on the forward strand.
TCCAAGGCCAGTGCTCTATCCACTGCGCCACCTAGCTGCCCCTATATGAAAAGGATTTTTAAAAAGAAAGAGAAATATAATTACAAAAAAAGAAAAATCAACACGTGTACTGTACTTGACATACTCTACATCCATGACTTCATGCCTGTGCAAAGAGGAAAGGGAAGTATGTTATTCTCAACTCTTCTCTGGGGTCAAGCTTCAGCCATAGAATGAAGCGGACACCTCTTTCATTTCTTGTGATGATGGATCTATCTTAATTTAGCAAGTTTGTTTTTTATATGACATATACAATGTCTCTTACTAGACCTAAACTCAAGGTCTTTTGACTTTGGCAGGACCTCCCAGAACTGGCATTCCTCCATCAAAGACTTCACGAACCCCAGGTCACCTCTATGCTATGATGGAGCATTGAAGTAGGACTTTAATTAAATCTTCTCTACTTCATGGTTCTCTACCATGTGGATAGTGAATAATGACTATCCTGAAATTTCAATTTCTGGCACAAAGTCTATCTGTCAGAGTACTTCTGAATTTTGTTGAGAAAATATTTGAAGCCAAATGGAGACTCTCACTTTGTTGGCTTTAAGGAGAGATTCATCCATATTCATTCAAGAACTCTTTAGTGAATGCTTACTGTGTCAATAAACTATGCCAGGTACAATGAGAGATAAGAAGCATTAGACACAGCACCTGTCCTCAGGGAGTTTAAAATCTATCTAGTTCAAGAGACAAGACAGAAAATGCAGATGTAAGAAGTTAATGGTGATGCAGAAGAAAGAATTCTGGCCTGGAGCCAGCAAGACCTGAGTTCAAATATGGCCTCAGACATTTCCTAGTTGTGTGCCATTGGGCAAGTAAGTTAATCTTTGTTTGTCTCAGTTTCCTCAACTATAAAATGGGGATAATTGCAGGGTGGTGATGGGGATCACATGAGATAATGTTCGTAAAGTGCTTAGACTAGTGCCTGGCATAGTAGTTTCATTGTTCAGTCATTTCATTTGTGTCTGTGGCCCCATTTAGGGTTTTCTTCACAAAGATACTGGAGTGGTTTGCCATTTCCTTCTCCAGCTCATTTTACAGATGAGGAAGCACTTGCCCAGGGTCCAGCAGCTAGTAAGTGTCTGACATTGGATTTGAACTCAGGTCTTTTGACTCCAGACCCAGTGCTTTATCCACTGTGCCACCTAATTGTCCCTAGTCCTTATTGAGGCTGGTGATAAATAAAAATAATAACAACCACAATAACGAGCATTTATATAAATGATAACAAATGTTATATAACATTATATAAATGCAACATAATACAAATGTGTATATAAATGTAATATGTCATACAAAAGTTATTATTATTATTACTTGAGTTACTCTGGGAGATATAGTACAAAAATGTGGGTGATGTAAAACCGAAAAATTAAATAAAATCATTTTAAAATGCGTGAGTTTTAAGGAATAGCACAACAGTATATGCAGTATCATGGGGCAGTGGATTCATAAATGTCAGACTTTAAGTGTTAAAGGAGATATGACAATATAAGAGCGACTGTGGTCTGGAGTGATCCAGGAAGGTCTATTTTAAGGGTGAGCTGTTGTCAGGGAACTGTGGGATCATAGATCAGAGCCCATCAAACCCAATCTCTTGATTTTTACAAACGAGTCAACAGAGGACCAATGAGGTTGCATGCCCTTACCCAAGGTCACACAGCTAGTGAATGGCGGGGATTCAAATTCAGGTTCCCTGATTTAAAACCCAGCAGTTGTTCTTCAGAGCACAGTTGAGACAAAGAATGCCCTGGCTGGCGGGAAGTGGACACATTGGAGAGCAGTGGGAGACATGGTTGGAAAGGTTGGTTGTGAGAGGCATCTAGGATCATAGTTCTGGGACATCTAGTCCAACCATGTCACTTTACAGATGAGGAAACTGAGGCCCAGGGAGCCTGTGACTTGCCCAAGGTCTCACAGGTAACATAGAGGTGGGATGAATCCAGGTTCTCTGACTCCAAAACCAGGGTTGTTCTTACTGCATCACACTTTGAATAAATTCTCATATAATTATTCACATCTTTCTTTCTCCCTAAACCTTTCATTAAGACCTTTGGTGGATACCATGGACATGCATTTCTTATTAGTCATCCTCTCCTTAACCCTGCTCTTCTCCTTATATTTAACCTATGAACAAATGGGCTATTTCTTCCATGTCTGAGGGAAGTGCCTTCTAGAGACTGGAGCATGTGTGGACATTCTGTAACTCGTTCTAACTTGCTAAACACATGTGGAGAGGAGGCACCATTTTGGGCATGGATATTAGAGTAATTTGTTTTTACAGATTTAGCTCACCTTGCCTTTTGCTTAAAGTGTCCTCTGAATGGGCTGGCTAAAAATAAATCAGTAGGGGCTCATGAGTTGTGGTATTGAATTGAATTATGGGTATCTTTCAGGGGCCCCATTATTTAGTTAGAAAGGGGGTTGGGCTCCAGTCAGAACCAGTCATGGAATGACCCCAAAGCAATCAGAGATGGGAAGAACCAATATCAGAAACACTGTTGGCCTTCTTCTCCTTGGGGCTCCCATGTCTTATGAGTGATTTGCTTGTGCTCCATCTAGTTAGGATGTAAAACCCACTTATCGGGACCGTATCTCATTCTGTGTACTGTGCAGCACCTGGAATGCTGGGAAAGCCCTTAAATATGGCCTAGGGGAAGGTTTTTTAGACACCAAATAACATGGAGATGATTTATACATAAATGAGTCAGAAATATGGAGATTAAGTTTTCGCTGAGATGCACATGAGTTAAGGGGGAAAAGTGTTTGAGGCAATTTAAAAGAAAAAGCCATGGAACTTTAAAGCCATTGCAAAATCATTTTGAGATGTCTGAGAGATCTCAAACGTGGTGGGGCTCACCCCAGTGAGTCCTAGGAGCTCTCTTCTCTGTTGCATGGAGAGAAAGTGTTGCAGGGAATTAACAGAACTTTGGGGCCAGGAAGGACAAGGTCCATTTCTTCAGGTCTGAACTCTATCATCTCTCATCGAATTGTTCAGATTTTTATTTTTTACCTTGTTCTGTGGTTCATGTCTAAATACTAGAAGATGTTTATATTGCATACATTCAGCTTTAATTGGCCCTTAAAAGAAGGTGTTGATTAGAATCTGTTCAACATCAACAGCTAACTCACACAACATTCTGTAATTACTGTTTATTAATTTAGTTCAAGTGGCATAGTTGAAAGCCCTGTTCAGATGGGAGAAGTAAATTGTCACTGGTATTGAATATGTAAATTATGTGCATTGTAAATTTCCATGAAGAATGTTTAAAGTTAAATGCTGTGCACAGAAACCCTTCCAGTTTCATCTCACCCAGCCCTCAGAGTCTAGGCAGGTCTTTGCTTGGAAAATACACGGCAGAGGAGGGGAGTATGGGAACAGGAGCATTGCCCCAGGGCAGCAGCTCTTACCTGGGGTTGGGAAATGGAGATTTTTGTAATCAAGGCTTTGTATCAGTGTTCCCTTTTTTTTCAGGAAACAAGGAAAGGCTAATGGGACCCCTTTATCTTTGTTCACAAAGCACTTATTTCTGCTGGTAGAATTCCAAGGTAGTTTGGCCATTTTGTCAATCTCTTCTCCCTCTGAAGGGAGTGCTCCCTCCTCTCTGGTGTTGTGTGGTAGCATTCATTCTAAAAGCTGCAGGAATACAGAGCATCTTTTATTTAACTAAAGGGAGCTGGGAGAGAAGATGCTGCATGCATATCTAATCTAGGGCGTAAACTGAGGAGTGAGAGAGTTATTTGCTGTCCAATCAACCCCTTCTTATGGTAGAGGACTCCTTAAAGGCAGGGATTTTGTATCCCCAGGGCCTAGCATAGCGCCTGACACACAGTGAATGCTTAACCGATGCTTGGAGATCAACATCAAATGATGTTGAAGGTTCAGGCATTCATGTGTGTGTGGTGACCCAAGGATAGGGTAGGTCTTATTACCTATAGGATCCTAGATCTGGAACGAAAAGGTACCACAGAGACCATCTGGCCTTCTAGATAAAGAAGATAAGACAAGAGAAGTTAAGAGACTTGATCAAAGTCACACAGGTTGTGGCAAAGCTGGAATTCAGACTCACAGCCATTCACTATAAATCTGTCAAGCATCAAGATACAGCAGGACAGTGCTTAGCAAATAGTAGATACTTAATACATGCTTATTGACTTGGCTTCATAAAAACATAGAATGAAAATTATAGATATTGACTGGTAAGAGACCTCACAGGACATATAATCCAACTCATTTATTTTACAGATGTGGAAACTGAGGCTCAAGGAGCTTAAATGAGTGGCCTGGGGTTACAAGGTGGTTTGAATGGATCTCCATCTAGTTGCCTGACTAGAAAGTTGATGTAATTGGACCTGAGCATTGAAATACATGTTTGTGTGTGTGTGTGTGTGTGTGTGTGTATGTGTGTGTATGTGTGTGTGTGTGTGTGTGTGTGTGTGTGTGTGTGTGTGTGTGTGTGTGTATGTGTCTGTGTGTGTATGTGGTGTGTATGTGTGTGTGTGTGTCTGTGTGTGTGTCTGTGTGTGTGTGTATGTGTCTGTGTGTGTGTCTCTGTGTGTGTGTATGTGTCTGTGTGTGTGTGTCTGTGTGTGTGTGTGTGTCTGTGTGTGTGTGTGTCTGTGTGTGTGTCTGTGTCTGTGTGTGTGTGTCTGTGTGTGTGTGTATGTGTGTATGTGTGTGTGTGTCTGTGTGTGTGTGTCTCTGTGTGTGTATGTGTGTATGTGTGTGTGTGTCTGTGTGTGTGTGTGTCTCTGTGTGTGTGTGTGTGTCTGTGTGTGTGTGTGTCTGTGTCTCTGTGTGTGTGTGTATGTGTGTATGTGTGTGTGTCTGTGTGTGTATGTGTATGTGTGTGTGTGTGTCTGTGTGTGTGTGTCTGTGTGTGTGTGTCTCTGTGTGTGTGTGTCTGTGTGTGTGTATGTGTCTGTGTGTGTGTGTGTCTGTGTGTGTGTCTGTGTGTCTGTGTGTGTGTGTGTCTGTGTGTGTGTCTGTGTGTGTGTCTGTGTGTGTGTCTGTGTGTGTGTGTGTCTGTGTGTATGTGTCTGTGTGTGTGTGTGTGTGTGTGTGTGTGTCTGTGTGTGTGTGTGTGTGTGTGTCTGTGTGTGTTCTGAGACTTGACCTCTTTGTCTTGCCTAAACCAGAAGCACAATGACCTTTCATGGCCCAATCCTTTTACTGATTGGCACATAAGCTTTGACCACCTCTGTTTCCAACCTGCTTAACCCTTTGTGGGCATCCTGGTGGTCCCCCTGCTCCTAAGGACTCACCGTAGTGGTGCTGGAATTAGTTCAGATATGCTTCAGCCCAAATGATGCTCAGAACTCCTGAACTCAAGCAATCCACCCGTGTCAGCCTCTTCAGTACTAGGGACTACAGGCATATATAACCGTGCCTGGCAGCTCTCATTTCTAAGAAGCTAAGGAAGCTCTTAAAAATACATTCTGTGTATATAGAAAACATATATACCCACACAACAACAAATATGTGTATTTATATGCATACACACACATATATGTCTCCTAGTTAATTTAAAGAAAATGTATTTTTTAGCAAAACAACACAAAAATGTAATTATTGCTTCCTTTTCTTCCTCTTGAAGGTTGAAGAACAGTAGTTGAGTCAAAATCTGCATCTGGCTCATATGCCATTGAAGCCCACCCTTGCCCATTGTGGGGGCTTTCTGGTTTTGTATTGGTTTTTCAGCCCAGATGTTGGATGGTTTCAATTTTGCTGAATCTGACTATAAATGAACTGAAAAAAAAATGGTCCAACTGTTACTGGGACTAATTATGATGATACCACGGAGAATGTTCATGCTTTCATTTTTTTTTCCCTTTATGAATTGTTCCTGAAGAAAGCCTTTTAATTGAAATAAAACTTTCGGGTGAGCGTTTCCATTTTCAGAAGTAATAATAATATGACTTTCAGATCCTTAGAGATAGGAACCATGTAAATGCCAATTGCTTTACCCCTGCCTGCTCAGTGATTCAAATACCACCCCTGTGAGGCAGGTGGTTTTCTCCCTGTTTTACAAGCAGAGAAACTGAGGCACTGAGAAAGCTTGGGAATCAGCCAAGTTAAAGTGGAGTTGAGGAACCATACCCTTCTTACCAAGTTAGGCTCCATCTACTCTGGGCACTGCTGTTAACCTCACCTGTGAAACCCAGTTTAATCATCTGCAAAAATAAGGGGTTGAATTACCAAATCAATCAGCCCTTCAACAAACATTTATGAGGTTCCTGCCATGTGCCAAGCACTCTACTAGGTTTTGGGAATCAATCTCTGCCCTCAAGGAGATGACTTCTACCTAGATTATCTCCAAGGTCCCTTACGGTTCTGTAACCCTATGATCTGTAATCCATTTCCAAAGCTCTTAGAATTTAGGATCATAGATCTGGAAGGGACTTTAGGGGACTTCTTAGGAGACAAGGGGTAAGCAGACTTCTCTGTTGGTATTGAAACAAAGTCTGGATGACCACTGGTCAGGTATGTTCTTTGTCATTCAGTTTTTTCAGTCACATCTGGCTCTTCATGACCCCAGTTTGGGGTTATCTTGGCAAAGATGGCTTTGCCATTTCCTTCTCCATTTTACAAATGAGGAAACTGAGGCAACCAGGGTTAAGTGACTTACCCAGGGTCACAGAGCTAGGAAATGTCTGAGGCTGGATTTGACTCATGAAGATGAGTCCTCCTGATTCTGAGCTCAGTGCTCTATCTGCTGCACCACGTAGCTGCCCCAGGTCTGTTTTAGTGGGGAGTCATTTTAGGATATAGGTTGGTTAGGCTAAATGGCCACAGAGGTCCCTTCTGACTCTGCTATTATGTGATTCTGCTGTAATCTAGTCCAACCCCCCCCATGCCCCTTATTTCAAAGATGAGGAAACTGAGACCCTCAAAGGCAGTGAGTCACCAGGCCCCTATTCAAACCCAAGTCCTCTGACTCCAAACTGAGGAGTCTGTGTGCTACAGGGCACATAGTAGGCTCTTCCTAAATGTTTGCTGATTCATTGATTTCCCTCAGCTTTCCGTCTTTTTTTGGGAATTCACTTTTGGAAGTGCTAAATTGCATGTTACAATTGAATGATATCTGTAGCCACAAATACACAATTTCCCTTCTGTTTCCCGATTATACCCTCCTAGGACTGGAATAGGAGCAGAGGATGCTACAGCAATACCTGGGCAGTCTCATCTGCCAGTCAAGGGCATCTAGGATGCTCTCTGTCTCACTGCAGAAAGCTGGAGGAATTGACATCTTTATCTGGCCTCCTAAAGACCCTCCCCTTACTGCCTGAAGCAACATTCCAGCAGCTCCTATATGCCTGGCTAGTCAACCCAGCAGACAGAGCTCTGGACCTGGAGTCAGGAAGCCTTGCGTTCAAATTCTGACTCAGATAATTACTAGCTGTGTGACCCTGGGCAAGTCACTTACCATATCTGTGCCTCAGTTTTCTCACCTGAAAAGTGGGGTTACTAATAGCACCTACCTCCTAAGGTTATTGTGGAGATAAAATGAAATGCTATTTGTAAGTGCTTCATGAACTTTAAAGTGTGATATAAATGTTAGCTATTATCATTTTGTTTTTAGAGGCAATCGAGGTTAAGTAGCTTGCCCAAGGTTACACAGCTAGTAAGTGTTCGAGGCTGGATTTGAACTCAAGTTCTTCTGCCTCCAAGGCAAGTGTTCCATCCATTCCACTGTGTAGCTGCCTCAGTTATTATTGTTATTGGTCTGGTCTACATATGGTTACAAGAGATTTCATCGGTGTAGATAGTCTCTAACTCCCTTGCAGCTGTGAAATGCCATAATTCTACTGATTTTATTTCATACCCTTAGAGTTACAATCTTTTGAGCACATATGTAATCTATGTAAATTATGTATGTGTGTGTGCATCTGTATATATTTGAGTATAACTCTGGGGGTTTCATAGGACTGAGACTCAAAAAGATCAAAAGGGACGAAGTGGTAGAACTCAAGTCCAATAACCCCAACTGGGGGAACTCATTTTGGATTAATTAATTGATCAATCAATCAACATTTATTTACTGCCAACCACGTGCCAGGCAGACAGTTAAGTGGCACGGTGGATAGAGCACGGGGCCTGGAGTCAGAAAGACCTGAATTCAAATCCAGCCTTAGATACTTAATAGCTCTGTAACCTTGGGCAAGTCACTTAACCCCAGTGAAGCCTGGATGGTTGTTGAAGCCTCTTTTAATTCTGAAATGGTGTCCTTCTGCGTGGATTTCAGAAATGCATGTGACTATGAGTTTGACTTTCAGCCCAGATGTCCCAAGTAAAGGTCTGTTTGAGAGGGATAGCTTGCTCTCTAGTATCAGCTGACTGCCTCTCTACAGAAGCTTTTGCACACAATTAGGTCAATAAGGAGTGAGAATTGAAACTTTTCTACTTGAGCCTTTCATGTGACAAAAACCAGCCAGCTTTGAAGGAGCTATTATAAATGAATGTCTACAAAAAAGTACGTATGTTAAAAGTCCATAATTATGCACTCCCATAATTACACATAGAGGCATCACAGCTCCCATCTAGGGTTATTGAGTAAATAGTGAATTTATATAAAAATCCGTAATGACTTATTTACATGATTGTCTGTAATGGCAGTATGACACCACTGTAAGGTGTTAAACAGAGCATATTCATCCACACAGCTGGATCTTATACAAGTGCCAATATTTGTTCTACATCCAGGCTCAAGGAAAACATGGACACAGCTTGGATGGGTAGACGTCAAGGCATCATCCTGCTAGGGTGTTGCAAGGGCGCTCCTGATATTCACTGACCTTGAAAATCTGATGGATTAAGAGTGACCTGGCTACGTTTCATTTGGTGAATGGCTAAGCAAACTGTGGCATGTAGATGTAATGGAATATTACTGCCTCTTAGGAAACAATCAATAGGAAGAATTCAGAGAAGCATAAAAAGACCTATACGAACTGATGCAGAATGAAGTAAGCAGAACCAGGAAAACAATATATATAATTACTACAACAAGATAAATGGAAAGACCCCCCCCCAAAAAAAAAGACCCTTCCGCAAACCTGACCAATCTTGGCCCCAAACAAGAGATGAGAAAAATACACCTTCCCTTCTTTGCAAGGATGAGAGACTATGGGTATGTTGTGAAACTAGAATAAGATAACAACAACAACAACTCTGCAAACCTTGAGGTAATGTGAGTTATTTTTATCCTCCACTTTTCTGCTTCCAGAATGCGGTTGGTCATGTGATTGAAATACTAAAAATGTTTATTAAATGTTTATATACTAAAAAAGATGGGAGGCTATGGGTGTAGACTACTGCATGCACCATCAGACTTAGTTTTGCTAAACTACTTTATTTTTCTTATTATTCTTTTCTTTAGAGAATGGCACTCTGGGGAAGGGAAGGAACAAATTCAGAAATGAAGCTGATAAGAAAACTAACAACAACCAATGAAGGTTAATTTTTTTAAAAAAAATTAAATGAATTGGCTGGTATCAGCTTATTTATATATTGTAATCAGTTGAGGATTATCTGACATGTAAGCTTATGCTTGCTCCAGACTCTTTCTCCGCTCTATTGACTACTCCATTAGCGAATGGCTCCATCAGAGGAAGTACCTGAGTAGATTAGGGTAAATCAATTAATAAGCTGATTGTCTCACTTGTGGCCCTCTTTGGAAGGGGGAAGATGAGACAGGAAGTTGAAACAAAAGGTCTGAGTGAGAGGTTGATCTGTGCAGTGCCTTTGCTGTTAGCAAAGTTAACAAGACTTACCAGTCTGCACCAGAAGGACCAAATTTTGGGGGGAAACCTCAGTGTCCACACTTTTCATGATACTGTCCTTTTTATCAGTTTCTTCCCTTCCTTGAACAGAACATAAGATTTCTGACTTTTTGTATCCCTAAATTAGGCAAACAGTACTCCAAGAGACCCTTGATATAATGGTCTGTTTTAATATTTAATATTTTCACACTTATCAAATAAAAAGGTTTGGAGAGTGATAACTTTCAGGAGGCTTTAATTAGAGGGAGAAAGGTTTGTGATGGTTTAAATGGATTTTGTTGTTCCCACCCTGATGAATGCTTTCTAGAGAGTGGAATAACAAATGAGGTCACAAAACATCATTTGTAATTGCTCTAAATCTTTATATGAAAATTTGCAATCTGGCGATTGAAAAGGAGGAATTTGGATAAGGCCCTAAAGAGGTGACAGAAACAGTTAGAAACTGCCAGGTCACTGGGAAATGAAATAGCACCATTGTTGCACTTTCATTCAATTTCTAGCACCTACTATTTGGAAAATGGGATAGAAGTAGGATATTGGAAGTGATGAGAATATAGTGGGGCAAAGGCTAGATGTCTGGACTGAGAGGAGGTCAGGAAACCTCAGGTTCAAATCTTTCCTCTAACCCTGAAGTACCTACTTCACAGGGGTATAGTAAAGGTCAAATGAGAGATTATCTCTGAAGCGCTTAGAAAAGTTTAAGTGTTATATAAAGGAAGGTTTTTTTTATTTGGGGGAGGGGTTTGTGGTGGTATTGATAGTAATGCAAAAAAAAAGGACAAGATATTTTAAATGGTTTAAAAATATTTTAAATATTTTAAAATTTAAGTGTTTTAAAAATATTTTAAATATTTTGAAAATACAAAGGAGAGGAAAGCACGAAATTCCATGGCCTCTACTTTCCAGGGCCACTAATTTATTGGCTGTTCCTCATAGATGCTCTATCTCCTAAACCCACCACATCTTTTTCCTGGCTGTCCTCCACACCTAGACTGCTCTCCCATTATCACCTCTGCCTCCTGTTTCCCCTGATTTCCTTCAAAACTCAGTACAATGGCCAGGTAGGTGGCCCAGTGGATAGAGCACTGGCTCTGGAATCAGAAAGACCTGAGTTCAAATCCAACCTCAGACATATAACACTCAGTAGCTTTGTGACTCTGGGCAAGTCACTTAATCCCAATTGCCTCACAAAAAAAAACAAGCAAAAAACCCCCAAAAAACAACTCAGTGCAAGTGTCTCCTTCTGCAGGAGATCTTTCCTAATTTCTGTGCCCACCCCTTCCATTTACATGTCTATTTCTTGTATGGTCACACTTGTCTACATGTTGTCTCCTACATAGAATGGGAGCCCCTTCTGGTCAGAAATTTTATTTTTTGCCTTCCTTTGTAGTGCCTGGTTCTTACCACACAGGAAGTCCTTAGTAAATCCTTGTTGAATGATGGGACAGAAGGAAATTCACATATGCAAGACAATTTTGGAACTCTTCAGTTAAATGTGTTATTTGCTTTAAAAACACTAATCTATACATAATAGAGACTTCATGGGTTAACATACAATCTTTTTCTTCTGTTCTTTGTGTATAAGAATGCTCATGCCTGTTAATGGTTTGTCAAGTTCATAATAAAATGGAAGTTTTTTTAATTTTAAATTAAGTGCTATATAAATTATTATTCAGAAAAGAGGCTTTAGAGGTCAGAGAATGGAGGATCCATCTCATAAGCATTCCATTCAATTTCACCAAGCATTTGTCAAGTTCCTACTATGTGCCAGTCTATTGACCAGATTATGACATGAAGTTGGATGGAAAAATCTAGCTTGTCATACAAGATTACATCTGGTACAGACAGAACATATAGACAATGAAGTAGGCCCAGAGTTTTCCAAGGAGAGAGCAGGATGGATTTTGGACGGGAAATTGCAAAGCTCCTTTAATGACCCTAAGCTTCCTGTGGAAATAATGGTCTATCCTTCTTAACACCAGTTTTCTACTGGCATGGTTATATGGAGAGGCGGAGGGGTGGGAGGAGAGGCATGGACTACAACAATCTCTGAAGAATTAAAACTACATAATAAGACAAAGGGTGATGGAGAGGTCCATGGAGGGTATGGGGGAGGAATGCGAGCTAGCTCCAACATGCGACCAATGAGGAACTCCAAAGAAGAACAGGAACAAATCTTGTACGTCCAGTCAATCGATCAAAGAATATGCATCTATTAAATGCTTGCTGTATGCCAGATACTATACTAAATACTAGGGATAGAGAGTGACCCTTATTTTCGTTCATGTAAAGAACTCTAAATGAGGAAATTCCCTCTACCACTGTTGTTGACATTTTCTCTGCACCTTATGGGTGGTTTAAGTCTACAAGCATTTATTAAACCCTTACTATATGCCAGGCACTGCACCAAGTGCTAAGAATACAAAGAAAGACAAAAAGAATGATAGACACTGTCCTCAAGGGGCTTTCATTCTAATGGAGGAAAACAACACATAAAAAAAGAGATAAAGTCAATGCAGGGAGAGGAAAGTACTCCTATGGGGAAATGGTAGAGAAAGAAGTCCAGAGAGATAGGAGCAGTGTCCTGAGAGGAATGAAGCAGTAAGTATGATTGGCTTGGGTACTTCCTTCAAATGGAGGTTCTGGAAGAACTGACCAGTCAGTGGAAGCAGTCCCAAGGATCTTCTAGGGTGAGAAAGTAACAGGGATGAAGGGGTCTTGTAAGAGTTGTTTAGATGCAGAAGTGTCAAACTCATGCTCTACAAAATTTCTTGTGTAGCCTGAATCACATTAAAATGTAATTAAACGAAACCGTGGCCCAAGGGCTATTAAACTGTGCATACCCTTTGACCCAGCAACACCACTACTAGGTCTATACTTCAAAGAGATCAAAGAAAAAGGAGTAAGACCTATATATACAAAAATATTTATAACTACTCTTTTTGAGGTGGCAAAGAATTGGAAATTGGCAATTGGGAATGGCTAAACAAATTGTGGCTTATGAATGTGATGGAATACTATTGTGCTATAAGAAATAATGACCAGGCAGATTTTAGACAATCCTGGGAAGATCAATGTGAATTGATGCAAAGTGAAGTGAGTAGAACCAGGAGAACATTATACAGAGTAACAGCACTATTGTAAGGATGATCAACTTAGCTACTCTGATCAATACAATGATCCACAGTTCCAAAGGACTAATGATTAAAAATGCTATCTACCACCAGAGAGAAAAGTAATGTACAATTAGTACAGATTGAAGCATATTGTTTTTACTTTCTTTATTTTCCTTGCTTTTTTTTCCAGTATGGCTAATATGGAAATATATTTTGCATGACATCACATGTATAATGTGTGTTATATTGCTTACCTTCTCAATGAGTGGGAGAAAGGCTGGAGGGAGGGAGAGGATTTGGAACTCAAAATTTTAAAAAAGCGTTAAAAAATTAAAAATAAAGTAAAACTTAAAAAGTAATTAGAAAACATTTAACAAAATAAATAAAAATACAATACAACATTGTTGTTCAGTCCTGTCCAACTCTTTGTGACCCCATTTGGGTTTTCTTGGCAAAGATACTGGAATGATTTTGCCATTTCCTTCTCCAGTGTATTAAGTCAAACAGAAGTTAAGTGACTTGCCTGGGGTCACACAGCCAGTGAGTAGCTGAGGCCAGATTTGAACTTAGTTCTTTCTGACTCCAGGCTCAGCTGTTCAATTCATTGAGCCACCTAGCTGCCTCCAACAGGGCCAACACAGGTAATGTTAATTTGTGGTTTTTAAAATCAATAGACAGTCTCAGGGATCCCTTTCTTTTTGAGTTTGGCACAATCAGCTTAGAGTACTGAGAAGTTAAGTAATTTTTCCAGGGCCACACAGAAAGTCAGAGGCAGTATTTATACACTGTCTTTCAGGCTCCAAAGCCAGCTCTCTATTCACTATGACAGGGATGCCTCTGGGGATACACAGAAAAATGGTGGAGGGGACATGTATATGAATCAGTACATGCAAGATAGATATAGAGTAGATGGAAGGTAATAGGAACTAGAAAGAGAAGATGGGATGGTCACATGACAAGAACGAGAGGTAAGAGAGAGGTGGACAGCCAGAATGGTCACCCTTGTGAAGTCAGGAGGCAGTTCCACCTTGGTTGGACCCTGTGTCATGAACTTCTGGAAAGTCCCAAACAAGAGTCACATAAGATGGACAGGCATGGATGGGATGCAATGTGCCTTGTTAGAAGGAACCCCCAAGTCCATTTGAATATCTGAATATATGCCGGACACTGTGTTAGGGGATGCAAGGAGCAGAAAAAGAAACTGTCCTAGCCCCTGAATAACTTACATTTTATTGAGTATCTCCTCACTTGAAGCTTTCCCAACATGCTTTCATTTTAGGAGGTCTCGGTTTCTAAAATCCTCAGAAAGTACTGTTAGCACGGGCACCATTTCTTGCGTCCCTGCACAAGGTTGATACCAAAAGCAGTTTGCAAATTCCTACCCCAGACATGAGAAATCTGAGTTCTATGGATATTTTGAGGGTTTTATTGGGGAAGTAGAACTGGGAGGGAATCTCCCCTTGCCCCTGTTTAAATACAAGATTTCTCTTTGTTCTATACTTTCTGTGTAAGGAAAGAAGACTTAGTCATAAGAGAAGGTAAAGAAAAAAGGAGGCAATGAAGAAAATACCTCAACAAAAAATCTAGGCAGTCCAATGGCTAAAAGTGTTTGACTTGGAGTAAGGCAGGCCTGAGTTCAGATCTTGCATCTGAAACTTCAATAGCTGTGACTTAACCTGTAATGCTTGTAGACTTAAAATGACCATAAGGTGCAGAGAAGATACCAACCAGCAGGGGTCAAGGGAGTTTCATCGTCTGAAAGTACTTTATATGAATGAATTGGGATTCAGTTTCCTCATCTGTAAAATGGAGATAATAATAGTAGCTATGTCACTGGGTTGTTACAGCTTAAATGAGATGATTATATATAAATTCAAGAGCAAAGTAAATGTTTGCTGTTGTTGTTGTTACTATTATTGAAGCCCTACCTCTATAGGGAAGGATAAAGTCAAATCACTGGCAATACAGATTTGGAGGAAAAAAAATAATAGAAGGCCACTCTGAAGGATAAACCAAAGCAGGAAAGTGGGTTAGAGACTGGAGAATGATAAATGGCAAGGGAAGAAGTTGGGGTGCATTAGAGCTGGATGATGCTTTCCTGGCTTTGTGAAAGACGAATCAATTTCCCTGCAGAGTACATGTGTCAATCACTTCTGATACTTTCAAGGCCTTCTCCATGAGCTTTTTATTTTATTTTTCATGTACTGCTCCTCTTTTGTTCAAGAACTGTGCTCTTCACTTTCCAATTACCACACCTTGTGAAGGTGTATTTCAGTAAACTAGGGCTGACTCTTCTATCTCCTGGCATAAGCACAGATTTAGAAGATTACATTGGCAAGAGTAGCAAAGGCCTGAGTCTGAGAAGGTTCCAGAAATCAGGGAAGTAGAACGGGATCATGGAAAGGTACGCTGTTTTAGCTGTGTGGCCCTGGGCAGATAATCTAACCTCTTTTAGCTTCAGTTTCCTCATCTATAAAATGAGAGAGAGAGAGAGAGAGAGAGAGAGAGAGAGAGAGAGAGAGAGAGATAAACAGACAGGTAGATAGATAGGTAGATGGATAGATAGAGAAGTAGATAGATAGGTAGATAGATAGATAGATAGATAGATAGATAGAAAGAGAGACAGACAGATAGATAGGTAGATAGATGGCTGGATGATGGATGGATGGATGGATGGATGGATGGATGGATGGATAGACAGGTAGATAGATAGATGGATACATAGATGGATAGATAAATAGACAGATGGATGGATGGATAGATAGACAGGTAGGTAGATAGATAGATACATACATACATATATACATACATACATACATACATACATATATACATACATAGGTGGATAAATAGGTAAATGAATGGATGGATAGATAGATAGATAGATAGATAGATAGATAGATAGATAGATGGATGGATGGATGGATAGACAGGTAGATAGATAGATGGATACACAGATGGATAGATAAATAGATAGATGGATGGATACATAGACAGGAAGGTAGATAGATAGATAGATAGATACATAGATAGATAGATAGATAGATACATACATACATACATACATATATACATACATAGGTGGATAAATAGGTAGATAGATGAATGGATGGATAGATAGATAGATAGATAGATAGATAGATAGATAGATAGATGGATGGATGGATGGATAGATGAACAGCAAAGACAACACACATGGGGGAGTTAGAAAAGGAGGAGGAGGGAAGAAGGGGCCCGGTTCCAATGATAAGGCAGCTGGTGAGGAGGAGTCATATGAAGAATGAGTGGAGAGATGGTTATGTTGAGGCATGAGTGAGGTGAAGCATGGCTGAGACCCTTCCTGAATTAGTAATGCAGGAGGAGGAGACACTAATCAAGAGAGTAGGACCTCAGGGAGGAGCTTTCTCCAGGGTGGGTTGGATTCCTTGACCTCAAAGTTTCTATCTGTTCTGCATCTATGATTCTATGATTCCAAATCTAGGTCTGCTACTTACTACTTAGTGATCTTGGACAAGTCGCATAACCTATTTGGCCCTCAGCTTCACATTTGTAAAATGAGGAGGTTGGTCTACTTGACCGTTGAGGTGCCTTCAAGCTCTATGGTCTTTGGGAAGAAGGATCAGGTGTTGAGTTAACATTGGCAGAGGGGTTGTGCATGTGTCCTGCATTCATTAAATGTTATGGGATTGTTAATTCGTGTAACAGTTTTATTTCTGCTGAAATATCAGGATAAGACTATCTGAGACCCTTTCTGTGATTTTTCCAAGGCCTGGTTTCACCCTGGTTAACAGATCAACTAAGACATTTTAGGATTATATGCCTGGAATCCGAGGGTTTAATCCTGTTTTCAGGGATACCCATTGTCTCCCTGACTTCCTTATAATTGTTTTATGATAACTGGGTAGCACAATGGATGAAGTACTGGACTTGGAGCCAGGAAGACCTAAGTTCAAATTCAGCCATAGATACTAGCTGTATGACTTTGGGCAAGTCACTTAACCTCTCAACCTCAGTTTCTTTATTTGTAAAATGGAGATAATAATATCTACCTACCACAGTTGTGAGAGCAAAATAAGGTATTTCTTTGTAAACCTTCAAGTGCTAAATACTAGCTATTACTATTGTTGTTATTATTGTTATTATTATTATTATTAGTATACCATTTAAGCTCCTTCGACCTGTTTCCTCATCTGTAAAATGGAGATAGTAATTGTGCATACCTATGTCATAAGGATCAAATTAGATAATATCCGTAAAGGTTTTGGCAAACCTTAAAATACTTTTTAATTTATTATGTATATTTATTTTTGTATATATAATATAATATAATATAATATTATAATATATATTATTTATTATGATGAATATATATTTATTTATTGATAAGTGGGAGGGATTAATGAGGACAGGGAAAAGGAGGGAAGAAAAAGTCAAGAAGAAATAACTGTAGGCAAAAAGGGTAGAAATCCAACTTTAAAGAAAATAAAAGGCAATGTTTATTTATTATTTATTTATTTTTATCATTTGTATTTATTTGTTATTTGTAAATGCTAGCTATTAATAATAATAGTAATAATAATAATAGCTAACATTTATATAACACTGACTATGTACCAGGCAGTATTCTAAATGCTTTACAAATATCATCTCATTTGATCCTGATGACAACCCTGGAAAGTAGGTGCTATTATTTTCCCTAATTTATCTCAATCACTGTGCTAGGCACTAAGGTATATGAGAGCACAGAATAAAGCAATTCCTACTCTTACAGAGCTTAATTCTAATGGAGACGTCCACAACTATATATTAACATGTATAACGTAATTATATAGCTTTTTAAAAAGTCAAATACACAGTAGTTAAACACCAGGTAATTTGAAGATTCAAGAAGTAGGAGGCATCAGGAAAAAATTCATGCAGAAAATGGCGCTTGAACTGTATCTTAAAGAAAGGAAGGGACTCTGTGAGATGGAGGTGAGGAGGAAGTGTATTCCAGGAGTGTGGGGTAGCTGGGCACTGTGCTAGGCACTGGGCAGACAAAGACAAAAGTGAGAAAGTGCTTGTCCTCAAGGGGCTTACCTTGGTCCTTCAACAACAGACATGTGGTACCTCACTAGGCCCAAATTTAAGTTTTTCCAGCTTGATAGAATTTGGAAGTTTTCTAGGTATAGCCTTTGAGAACCTAGGGTGACCACCGTCATATAACAATGAGACATTGGCTAACACATCACTTCAACAGCAAACATTCGTTAGGTAATCCACTATGTGCTAAGTCTGTCCTAGAAACTGGGAATACAAAGATGAAAACATATCAATTTTTGTGCCCTCAAGGAGCCTACATTCTAACAGGAGTAGGATGCACACATCTAAATTGGTGTTACGGAAAGAGAACTTCATTTAGAGTTGGAGGACTGGCATTCTAATCCTAACCTGACTACTTACCATCTGGGTGGCCTTGAATGAGTTATTTCTTCCTGGGACTCAGTTTCCTCATCTGCAAAATAAAAAAAAAAAAAAGATGGACCTTGAAGGGACTTCTAGGGTCTATGACCATCCATTGATAATGTGTGATGTTGCCAGATAAATCTTAGACAGTGGCCTGAGTCTCAGAGAGTTTAAATGAATTGCTTTATGACCCAGCTGGGCAGGATTTGAATCCTGGTCTTCACAACACTACAATCAGCTTTCTATACACTTCCCAACACTGCTTCTCATACTGCAACTATACATCACGATGAATATCCCATGAAATCTCTAGGAAAAAGGTAGCATGAGGTGGCAAACCAAAGCAATTTCTTCCTTGTTTATTACTTTTTATGCTTTCTGAAATCCCTCTGTAGTTTCATCTGGGGAAATGTTTCTCCTTTTGATCATCAATTAGATGGTGCTATGGACCCTGAATCCAACAATTCTTTATAATATACTTAGTTGGATATATATGCCTTCTTCAATCCAATGCACATTTCTTTTTATTTTCTTTAAAGCTATATTATTACCCTTTTTTCCTACACAGTTATTTCTTCTTGACTTTTTCTTCCCTCCTTTCCCCTGTCCTCATTACCCAGCTCCGCTTTTTTCTGTAACAACAAATAGAATTCAAGCAAAATCAATGGCTACAGCTATGGCATCAGATATCCTATCTGTAGTTCCCACCTCTCTGTTGAGAAGAGAAAGGTGAATTTCCTTATCAGTTCCTTAAGACTGAAAGGATTTACTATAATTCAACATAGTTAACTGCTTTTTAGAGTTGTTTTATTGTTGTAGTATCACGTACATTATTCTCTTGCTTCTGGTTTTTTCTACTTGATATCACGTATAAGTGTTCCGATGCATCTCTGAAAGCCTCATCCATAATTTTCTTATTTTTTTGGATTGGACCTATGATTTCATCAGAGTAGGAAACAGCCAGGGAGACAGCTCTTGTTGCTAATGGAGATCAAAGTAACTGCAGCATCTAATAGGAGAGAGTTTTCTTGGGCAAACAGAGGTTAAGCGACTCATCTGTGGTCACAAAGACAGTAGGGCTCAGAGTCAGGAAGGCTTTTATAGCCTTTCCAACTCAGAGGTGCGGTAGATACGGGGCAAACTTGCTGTGTGGTCTGGGACATGTCACCTTTCTGAGATTCAGTGTGATTTCAATCAAAAGCAAAAGTTGCATTAGGTCAACCCTCTGAGGTCCCTTCATGGAGGCAGGGTGACCTAGGCTTTAACTCCACCTCTGACATAAGCTGATAGCATGGACCTCTCTAGACCTTGGTCCCCTCATCTGTAAAATGAGGGGATTGGGTTAGATTTCTCTAAGGTCCATTCCAGACCTAAATCGATGATCCTAGGACTTGAATCTAATCTTCCTGACTTTGAGGCCAGCTCTTTATCTGCTGCAAAATTTCTTATGGCACAGAAATATTCCATTACATTCATATACCACGATTTCTTTAGTTATTTTCCAATTAGTGGGCACTTTGTTTTCTTTTCTCCTCTTTTCTTTTCTTTCTTCTTCTTCTTTTTTTGTTTTTGCTAATACAAAAAGTTCTTCCTTGATTATTTTTATATAGGACCTTCCGTTCTGCTGCTGGCATCTTTGGGGGTATACGTCTAGTAACAGGCCAAAGGGTATAAATCATTAAGTGAATTTTCTTGCATAATTCAAATCTACATAAATCATTAGAATTCTTATATATCACAAACAAAACCCTGCAGGAAGAGATAGTAAGAGAAACTCCACTTAAAATAACTCTAGACAGTATAAAATAACTGGGAGTATACCTGCCATAAAAACCCAGGAACTATGTAAACAAAATTATAAAAAAAAAACTTTTGTATACAAATGAAATCAGATTTGAATAATTGGAGAAATATTAATTGTTCATGGGTAGGAAGGGCCAATATAATGAAATGACAGTTTTACCCAATTTATGTATTCAATGTCATCCCAATTAAATTACCAAAAAGTTATTTTACTGAATTAGAAAAAATAATAAAATTCATTCTTAAGAACAAAAAATCAAGAATATCAAAGGAACTAATGAAAAAAAATGTAAAGGAAAGAAGTTTATCAGTACCAGATCATAAACTATATTATAAGGTGGTAATTATCAGAACTATCTGATACTGTCTAAGAAATAGAAAGGCAGATTAATGGAACAGAGTAGATATATGATTTACAACAGCAAATTCCAAACTGATTTTTCAGAATGGTTAAACCAATTCAAATCCATATGAACAGTTTATTAGAGTGACCGTCTTTCCACAGGCTGTCCAGTTTTGATTTCAACAAGCATTTGTAAGTTCCTATTATGTACAAGGTGCCCTGATAGGCACTAGGGATACAAACAGAAAAATCTAAACAGGCCTTGCCTTCACAAAGCCTACATTCTACAAGTGGTGTGGTTGGGCCTGGGGGGAGCAAGACCATTTAAACATAAAACTGATCATTAAATCTAGGAATTTTGAAATAGCCAATGAACTAAGAGTTTAGGAGACCTGAGTTCTAGTCCTAGGCTTGAAAACTGTCTTCAGGTAATATAGTCATTACTCTCAAGTAGCTGAAGGATTGCCACAGGTAAAACACTCATTTACTTAGACCCCAATGGGCAGAACTAGGAGAATGAGTGGAAGTTACAGAAAGGTGTATGCTGTCTTCATGCAAGTAAGACAGGGATATCCATCCTGCAGCCAGCTCAATCCAGCTCAGCTCGTGAGCACGTGCACCTCCAAAATTGGCAATCGTTACTGATTGGGGCTAGGTTAATTTTATTGTTGATTGTCTAGATTAACGAAAGTGTGAATAATGAAGATTAAACATAAAGGCATACATACTTGGTTTTTTCTCTCTTTTTCTGCAAAGCCTAGTAGTAAAATGTTTGTAACTACACACTATATTGCTTTGGCTCAGCAAGAGTTCAGTAGAAGACTGGCAGAATGAGGTCATCACCAGATGGAGGCCTGGTAACCAGAGGTTAATAATAGTAGTAATAATAGTAGCAGTAGTGGTAGCGGTAGTGGTAGTGGTAGCAGTGGTAGTAGTAGTAGTGGTAGTGGTAGCAGTGGTAGTAGTAGTACTAGTAGCAGTAGTAATAGTAGGAGTGGTAGTAGTAGTACTAGTAGCAGTAGTAATAGTAATAGTGGTAGTGGTGGTAGTAGTAGTAGTAGTAGTAGTAGTAGTAGTAGTAGTAGTAGCAGCAGCAGCGGCAGTAGTAATAGTAATAATGGTAGAGGTGGTAATAGTAGTAGTAGTAGTAGCGATGATGGTAGAGGTGGTAATAGTAGTAGTAGTAGTGATGATGGTGGTAGTGGTAGCAGTAGTAGCGGTGGTGGTGGTAGTAGTAGTAGTAGTAGTAGTAGTAGCAGTAGTAATGGGCATTTATAAAGCCCTCTAAGGCTTACAAAAGGCTTTACATTCATCATCCCATTTAAGCTTCACAGCACTACTGACATAAGGAAATACTTCCTAACAGTTAGAGTTGCTAACACTGGTGACCAACCTTGGGAGGCTGCCATTGGAGGGCTTAGAGCAGAGGGTAGCTGACTTCTCGTTGTGGATGCTGTGTCCTGACTGTCTCCGATATCCCTCCCCACTAAGAGATGCCTTAGATATATGATAAACCTGCTCTGTGGTCTGGGGCACGTCATTTCACCCTTCTGAGATTCCGTTTCCTTACTGATTAAATGTAGGGATTGGATTAGATCAACCCTCTAAGGTCCCTCGTGGGTCAATGTCTTTGATTTCTGTGATTAATATTGACTTTATAATAGCTAGCATTTATATAATGCTTGGTGGTTTGGAAAGTGATTTACTCATGACCCCATTTAGCCCTCACAGCCACCCTCTGAGGTTTGTGATGTTATTCTCCCCATTTTACAGATGAGGAATCCAAGGCTGAGACAGGTTAAGTGACTTGCCCAGTCACATAGTTACTGAGTGTCTCAGGCAGGATTTCAACTAGTTCTTCCTGACTCCACGTCCAGCTCAGCTCTCTATCCACTGTGTGGAGCATTTATAACAGAGCTGAGAAGCATTCCTTGAAGGCAAGGGGGTATTACACAAGATGTCAGAGGTAGCAGTCTTGCAGAACTCTAAAGGCTCAAGGAGTAACTGGGCCTCAGAGTCTTCAAAAAGGTCCATTCTGTCTTTCTTTGTACAATATCACACTGTTTTCCAGATGTCAGATAGAGGTGTCTTCGCCTACTGATGTCTCAGCCGTGGGCCACTAAGGAAGTGGGACACCAAACACAACGGCCCCTTTGAATATCTCTCCCAGAGCTGGGGACTGTTCCCAGAGATGGCATTTTGTTTCCCTTGTCTTAGTGTGATGTGGAAAAAAAATCAGCTCTAACTTGAAGAGAGATTCTTCCTCTTCTGTACCCCAAGCCTTGACCCTTGGACCCTGGCTCTGTTCTTTCTTCGCCAATGGTGAGCTTCCAGGAGTATGACATTTGAAAGCAAAAGAAGGGGGAGGGATTGGTAGAATAGTGTACACCCAAGCTGGGATACTGGAGAAAACTACTGGGGCATTAAAAACGTTATTAGATTTTAATTCCTAAAGCATGATGATGATGATAAATTACGTTGTCATGGTGATTTAAGTTTTTAAAGTTCTTCTCCCCATTTTCCAGATGAGGAAACTGAGGCTCAGGAAAGTTTGGTCACCTGCCCTAGGATACATAGTTGGTAGGTGTCAGAACCAGGTCTTTTCACTCTAAAACCAGCATTCCTACCCATGTGCTACATTGCCCAGAATTTCTTTTTGGGGTCAGACCTATGATTTTTATTGGCATAGGGAAATCCCAGAGTGGAAATTCCTTCTACTGATACAGATCAGTAGCTTACCAGTAACTTATAGTTAGAGAGTCACCTGGGGGTACTGAGGGGTTAAATGTCCATGAGCACACAGCCAACCCTGGTTGTCTACTACACTCTACTGTCTCTTGGTCCCTTTAACTGATTCTCATACGACATGCGTTCAAGGTCTTTTCACCATCTTCATTACTCTCCAGGGGTGTGATGGAGGAAGCTTGCACTGATAATCCAGAATTGATTATTAAATTTTCAGTGTGAGCATTTATACTTTGGAAATCAGCAAATGCTACCAATCGGGGTTTGATTTGTTGTTTTTCGTTTGTCTAGGCTCAAGAAATTGATGGAGAACATAAAACAGTGTCTTGTGTACAGTAGGTCTTTTCCTCCCCTGGAGAGCTGGTTGTTAAACATTTATCACCACACCCCTGTTGCCTTCCCTTGGACACTCTTAAGTTTAATAACATCCTGCCTAACATATAGTACCCAGAATGGAATAAAATATACCTCCTGAAAGGGTCTGACTAGGACAGAGTCCAGAGGGATTAGCATGTACCACATCTTGGACACTGTGGTATGGTAGGAAACTTGAGATTTGGAGATAGAAGAATTCACTTCAACCCTAGCTCTGCCACTTCCTCTCTGAATAACTTTGTGCAAGTCACTTCTCACCCTAGAGAATTCCTCTACTCCTGTGGCCCCTTCCTTTGACTGTCAGTTCGTCCAGGGGCCACCATTTTAAGGACGCACCAAGTTCAGCCAGGTTCAATCCTTCATTCCTCTCCTGACTTCTTCCATCATGCCCCTGCATGCATAGCTTCTCTCTCCTCCCCCACCTTCTATTTTTCAGCTTCCTTTTATCTTTCCCCATTAAAATGTAAGCTCCTTGAGGGCAAATTCTAGTTTTTCTTTCTTCTTGCATATACACCACCAGAACTCAGCCCAGTGCCTGGCACATAATAAGTGCTAAATAAATGTTTCTTGACTTGACTTCACTTCTCTGTTGCTCAACTGTTAAGTGAGGGGTTGTCCTAGACAGTACTTAAGGTCCAGTCAGTCTCTCAGTCAACAAGAATCCTACAATGATCTTAATGCAGTCTTACGTATGTGTAGATTTCTCAGCTATCACATCACACTGTTGACTCACATTAACCTAAATCCTTCAGATCTCTTTCAAACAACACGTCATCTAACTAACCATGTCTCACCCCTCCCGCCGGTGATTTTTTTAACCCAAATATAAGAGTTTGTATTTAACAGAGTTCATTTTAATCTCACTGGATTTGACCCAAGTTCTAGCCTGTCAATTTTTTTTTTTCAGATTCAGAGTGTCATGCAAATACCAGCTCTCCCTCACAGTGTTGTGTCATCTTCAGACTTGATAAGGATGTCAGCTGTGCTATTGAAAAGAAGTTAAATAACATCTGGGACCCCATCGGACATCACGATGACATCGACCTTGACGGCTATTCTTAGAGTTTGACTACTCATCAAGTTTCTGTTCTACCTGACTATGCTTCACTTAGCCCACATCACTCCACCTTTTCTACAAGAATCACATGACAGCCTTTGTCAAATGTTTTTCTAGAATCTTGGCCAACTCTACATGGGGCATCCATTTAGTTGTTTGCTGTTCACTCGTTTTCAGTCGTGTCCGACTCTTCGTGACCCCGTTTGGGGTTTCCTTGGCAAAGATACCAAAGTGATTTGCTATTTCTTTCTCCAGCTCATTTTACAGATGAGGAAACTGAGGCAAATAGGGTTCAATGACTTGCCCAGGGTCACACAGCTAGTAAGTATCTAAGGCTGGATTTGAGCTCAGGAAGATGAGTCTTCCTGATTCTAAGCCCAGTACTCTATCCATTGTGCAACCTAGCTGTCCCACCCATTTAGTAACCTTATAAAAAAAAGAAAAAGAAATGAGATTAATTTAGCATGATTTGTTCTTCCTGTGGCCTCTTTGGCTCTTTGTAATTGATGCTTTCTTTTCTCAATGTTTATTGACCATCCCTCCAATAACCCAGTCTAGAATTTTACTAAGAATCAAAGTCTAGCCCACTGGCTTTTAGTTTGCAGACTCCATTTTCTTCCCTTTCAAAAAATTCAGATGTTTGCTCTTTCCAATCCTCTATTACCTCACATCTGCCTTGTCTTTCAGTACCTAAACATGTAGCCTGTCTGGTCCTTGTGACCTGAATTCATCAAGGCTGGTTAGAAGCTCTCTCACTGCCTCCTTACTCATCTAGGCAGTCCACTCAGCTTTGTTCTTGCCTTTCCAGCCTTTCCACATTGTGGGACTCTTGTCCTCATCCTTGTCCTCCAGGAACTTTTTCACAGAAGGTCTTCCTCTCATTTTCTTGGCATTGCCTAGATACAAGTGGAATACTTGGGGTTGCTCATCACTTAGCTCTCACTCTCATTTCCATGTTTGACTTACATCTCTCAGATATCCTTCATGCCACTTCTCTGTTGGATTTTTAAAATGATCTGAAATAAATGTGATGATTCCTTATTAACAGCTGGCATTTATTTAAGGTTCACAAAGCACTTGACATATGTGATCTCATCTGATCCTCACAATAAACCTTGGAGGCAGGTGCTGCAACATTCCCATTTTACAGATGAAGAAACCAAGGCAAAGAACTTGGTCAAGCTTACACAGCTAAGGAAGTATTTGAGGCAGGACTTCCCTTTCTCCATATCCAACACTTTATCCACTGCCTCCCTAGCTGATTCTTTGAATGAAAGAACACATATTTGGTGTAAGAAGGGATTTACTTCTATGCCATTTTGGTCTATTCTACAGAAACTGGTTTCCCCTTGAACAGAAGCACTCCAGGTCTGAGCCACAGTCTAGTTTTCAAAGAAATCTTATTCGTAGCAAAAATAGTCTGCAATGCAACTTAAAGTTTGGGTCAGGAAAAAGAGAATCATTTCCCCCCATTCCATTCACTGCTTCTTTGAGCCTTTTGAGTCTTTACGGTATGAACATGTAAACTCTATGTAGGTATTCTTTTCATTTTCTTTGGGAATAGGATGGATTTAATGTGAATGGTTTTCCCATTTGCAGTTTGTCCACTTATTTTGCTTCTCCTCTCCTCTCCACCCCCATTCCTCCTGCATGTTGCTAAACTTTTCATCCTTTCTTTACTCATAGGAACTCCATAAGCAGATGGAAAGCAACAAATACGTTGTGCTTGCTAGAAATAATAGCTAACATTTTTGATTTTTGGTTGGGTCTGATTGAGTTGTAAATATTGGGGGAAAAATAACTTTAGAGATTATCTGTGCATTTGATTCATTTTTTCTCTTCCTGTCCCTCATCTGGGCAGATAATCGAGAATTGGCAGAACTTCAGAGGTGTTCTCTTGAGGGAGATCAAATGGTTCTCACAACCCATCTTCCACCAAAGTGGTAAATTTCTTTATTCCCATGGGAAAGTTATTGCCTAGGCTAGCAGAACAGACGTGGGTCTGGGAGGTGAAGAATTCTCCTTGTCTAATTCATATTCTGTGACCATCACTCCCCCAAAATATCTAGGTTGGCCATTTTGTTCCTGGCACACACACATTTATACAAATATGCATGTCTCAACATGTACACAAGGCATTCAAAATTATGTCAAGGTAAGATGCCAGGAGGAGGGACTGAAGGTCAGTGGTCATGGGCCACATTTTTCTTGTTAATGATGATAGCTCCCCCTCTGTGCCCCACCACCCCCTTGAGTTCAGGGACTGCTCTTTGAACTCTGACCACCCCAGTGGTGGGAAATTAATGATTAACCCTTTGGCACCGGCACTGGGCATGTTCCTTTACTAATTGGTAATGTAAAACCCATTAACAATTAGCATGGGGACATCCTGCGTCCAGATGTTGCAAGGTTAATGAAAAATTAAATGTCAGATTTTGCTGGGGGGGAGGGGGTGATTAAGAACTTTGTCATACTTATGGTCCTTTTGACCTTTCTAGTGGGAATTGAATTGGCCACTCTGAGCCAGCCCTCCAATTCCTGGCTGGCTGGCTCCAGCTCAGAAAGAAAAAAAAAAACATTCAGAACCAAATCTACAGAACCACCAATTAAACTATCCATCACCACCCCAAAATGGAGGGCATTCCAAAGGTCATATAAGCAGCAGATTCAATGGACAAATAATTGTGAGAGTTTTGCCTACAAATATATCTGGTAATTGAAAAAACAAAACAAAACAAACCAATTCTGCCGTATTTAGGCTCTTGGAAATGGATAAAAGGGGCACTTACTGAAGAAGTTGATTTGGACTTGAGGGCCCATTTGTCCAAGTGCCCTATTTATTAATAGCTCTTTGTTCTCACAGTAATGGTCAAACAGGGATTTTGAGTGGGATCCTCATTTTCTTGTAAGCCATATCAGTGCAGTAATCACTTCTGGCAGAAGACCAGCTGTAGTTTGCATGTTTAATAAAAATAGAACACCAGTGCCATATTAGAATCTCTCCCTTCTTTTAAGCAAAGACTTCAGGAAAACCCAGTTTCCCCTTGGACTCCCATCAAACCTGCCTAGTTTAGATTGTGGTCTTTAAAAATATATATATATTTTTTTTAAATCACGAAAACATCTTGATTATCCTCTCCTCATCTCTTTCCTGAATGGCCTTTCTTAATTATGGTCTAAGGCCATTTACCAAACTGGGGAGAGGGTCCTTTAACAGTCTTTCTATTATGTCTGGCACTCGTGTGAAAGGATATTATATCCATGTGCATTAGAGATTGCTTGTAAAAGATCAAGACAATAAGAGCAGATCATAGGATAAAGGTCCACTTTCCTCCTCCCAGACAGGCTGTCTCTGACCGAAGAATGCAGTTCATCAAAAGTGTCTGCAGGTTGTCAAACTCGGTGAGGTTTGGGGACACTCAGAGGCTGTCATGGCCAACATGAAGATTTTCTGTAGGGCTTTACCATCACTCACCCCGAGGAAATAATCACTCACTACGCTCTGCATGCTCTCATGATAGAGCTCCCCATTGGAGAGAAAAGAGCCATTTTTATCAAAGGACAATATATCCCTTCTCCTGGTCCACGTAGCTTCCATTATCAGGCCACAATAAATCATATTTATGTTCCCAGTTAATAAGACTGATTACAACGCAGGTTCCAGACATGGGCAAAGCAAAGCAGGTGAAAAGATGTTTTAATGAAAATATGATAAGAAAGAAGCTTCTTGGGGACATTTGGGGCTATTATTTGTAATGATCCCAGACAATTTGGGGTACATCTTCTTTAGCAGCAGTTTAAGCTGCATAAATTGGCTTGCTGGTAGATAAGTAGAAATGATAAGAAAAATCATGGTATCTTCTCGTGTTGTCTGGAATCATTATATACATAACAAGTACAAAATGAGTTTAATGTCCATGCTGGGACAGGAGGGGAAACATTTTCAGGAAGGGATGATTTGGCCATTATTCAAGGATGATTTAGAAATGTTCTTCTTGTCTTTGTTATTAAAGGTGCATGCTCCATGAAATTTTGGAAAGCCAGGCTCTAATTTTCCTCATCTTAAATGAATCTATAACTCTTCCCATTTGTCTCCAATTTCAAAGTTGTTTCTCCTTCTCTGAACACAGTCCAAAGAGACAAAGAGATATATATTTTCCACTCGATGTGTGTGCAAAGCTGCCATTAGTGCTAATGCAAGTTAAGTGCCTGCTAGCGAAGAGAGAAGACCCCAAAGTTTAACATTGAAAGGTACCTTATTAAAAAGGTCTGGACATTTTTAGCTTCACTGAGTTCAATTATGCTAGAGTACCAACTTTCTAAATTAGTGCGAAAAGGAAAAAAAATTAGATGAAATATCAAAAGTTTCAGCCTTTTGCCCCATGATGTGGGAGCATGTTGGAAGTAGAGAAATGCAGTGACTCAGAACTTGGCTTCATCTTCTATAATCATTTGCCCCTTTTACAGGGCAACAGAGAATTCCCGGTTAGCAGAAGGCATTTCAGGCAGCGCTTCAGATTATCCATTGGGATGAGAGAGTTGGGTGGTTTTGATCCCTGGACTCTTACAGGAGCAATGGAACTCTTTGTGCTTTTGAGATGCTAGAATATTGAAATTCCGGGTGTCCTGGATCAACAGTATGATTCTATCCTATGGAGTTCATTCAGTTCTTTTTGTTTTGCTTTTTGCTTTTTTGGTGAGGCAATAGGGGTAAGTGACTTGCCCAGGGTCACACACAGCTAGTAAGTGTCAAGTGTCTGAGGCTGGATTTGAACTCAGGATTTGAACTTAGCACTCAATACTAAGGAAGTCTCTCCCGATTCTCTACCCACACTAACCCCCACCCCAAGTTGTTAGCAATTCCCCCTAGCCATGGAAAATGTATACGTATGCATGCGTATGCATATATTACATCTACTTATGTGTGTATATCTTATCTCCCCTAGAGAAAGTAAACTCTTTAAGGACAGAGGACAGACTATTTTCACTATTACCTTTCATCCTTATCACCTAGCAGTATTATAGCATATAATAAATGCTTGCTGAATTGAAACATGCGGAATTGCAGAAATATTTTTAACTTTTTGATCATTTTTTCTCACCCTGGGGCCATACCACCCTAGTTCTATCCAGTCAAAGCCCTCAGTGCCCTTGGTTATTCCATGAGCACCACAGAGAATGTTCAGGTAGTGCTTCCCTCACCCCCATACGTAGGCACCTCAGGTTCACCAGAAGGGATTATAAATGTCACGGCGGGCAAGCCAGGAAATTGGCCACCAACTTCAACAACAAACAAACCAGTCCAAATTCCCCACACTTTATGAGTGTCTACATCACACTCAGAGATCTAGGGATCCCTATTTTTGACATCAGTTTCCACTTGCATTGGGACATTGGTATGGTTATTAATAGCGATATAGTCTAAAACATCAAGCTCGAAAGGATAGAGGACAAATACAGAAAAGAAAATTTGCAAAGGCAAAATAGTCAGGGTGTGTGTGTGTGTGTGTGTGTGTGTGTGTTGATAGTTTGAGGTCCCCTGCTTCCTGAAGTTGAAAGCCTGTTGACATGTAGTCCCCTCCCCCTGGATCTCTTTCTCTTGGATTGGCAATCTCTTTATTCTAGCCCATGCCATCAGCATGAATGGAAGAAGAGTGGGGGAGGGGTTGCAATTGGCCACATGTCCACACATTGTCCAATATCACCACAGAATAGCTAAAAGGACTTCGGAGGCATCTTCCTTTTGTTTCAGCCTTCCCTCCATTTTTCTCTTCATGGGTTGACAAAAATTGTTGCCTGAGAGAGGATTCTGTAATGCTGCCATATATCTACCATTGATAAGGCCTTTTGTTTTAGCCTGGCTGGGATTAACCACAGAAGATTCTTGACACTGACAAAGGTTCTGTCAAAGCTATAATGATCAGTTCACTGAAATAGCCCATGATAGAAGGACGTCAGACTCCCCTAAAGCAGCAGTAGACTAAGGAAAAAAATGAAAACCCCCCCCCAAAAACGAGGAGATTGTCAGTAGCTAAACCATTTCACAGGGGGGCTCACACCCCATTTGTTTTGTCTTGCTCTGTTAGTATATGTGAGAGATTGGGGTTGGGGGGAAAGCCCACAAATCATTTAACAAAAGGGAGCCAGGATTCGTAGGATCAAAAATTTAGAGATTAAAGGGGACTTCAGAGGTTATTATATCTGATTTCCTCATTTTACAGATGAGGAAATTGGGACTGGCCCAGGGTTACACAGCTAGTAAGTATCTTGAAGACAGATTTGAACCCAGTCTTTCCTGACTCTAAGTTCAGTACTTTATCTACTATGTCATGTTTCCTCCGCTTCCTTGGGTTGTGAGAGGGTAAAGGAACGTGAAGGCAAACCCAGAGTTCTTCTGTTGAGTACCTGGTGGAGAGAGGCTTCCCATAGAATATCTAAAGAAGGGTTGGTTTTTTAGTCAGGAGAATTTGGATTCTTCCAAAATTTTGGTTTAGGCAGCTTTTCTCTTGGGATGAACCTCTAAGGATTCCCCTTCCAAAACCCACAATGAAGAGACAGCTGAGTTTTACTAGTCTCCAAAGCTTGTCCTCTTTGGTAAATATTGATCAAGGCAATGTTTTCCATTTGGTTCTGAACACCCTCAGGCTTGAAGTATGCTGATGGAACCCAGCATGTATAGAATACCATATGATTGATGGAGAGCTGGGGAGTTTTAGTGTCAAAAAGAGGAAATTAATTCATTTCCATGACTCAAGTTTGCCTACCATCTAAGTATTTTTGATGCACACATTTGTATTCAATATTTTTAAATGGAAAACATCACTAACTCACCTTCTCAGAGTGCCCAGATCAAATGTTACTTTCTACCTGAAACCCCCAACTTCCAGTGCATTCCCCTTCAAAATTGTCTCATTTTGTATATAAGCACACACATTTATGTGTGTGTGTGTGTATATATATAGATCTATATATCTATATATAGACATATATATCTATATATAGATATATATATATATAGATATAGATATAGATATATACATATAGATAATATATATAGATATATATATGTATGTATGTGTGTCTATATTTTTATACACACACACATACACACATATAGATATATAAATACATATACTTATATATGTAATCAGCTCCTCTGTCCACCTTCCTGCTCCCCCCCCCCACATACCTATAGAATGTAAGCTCTTTGTGACAGCAACTGTTTTATCTTAGTCTTTGAATCCCTGGTACTCAATATATAGACACTTAACAAACACTCATTGTTGATTGGTTGATCAATACATTGTATCAAACACTTGTGTCCCATGAAATACAGTTTTGGAAAAAGCTGGATTAAATTCTAAGAAAAAGAAAGATGAGGGCACAATTCTAGAGTCCACACAGGAATAACAATCTCCAGATTGTAAGAAATTTTAAAAAGAGGGAAATTCAATAGAAAAAAAAAGGAATTCAATGTTACATACCCTCCTTTTATCAACATCAGAGCTGTAAAGAGGAATTTGTGTGCTGGGGGCAGATTTAGTTGTGTGGGGAAACTTACAAACCAAACAAAAGTCAAGCTTACTCTCCAGCCCAGGGTGTCGTGTTATAAATCCAAATAGTACACCCAGGAAAAGATTATTGGTATTATTAGGGCTACACATCACGCTTCCAGTTAATGGGAAGCTTATGTATCAGCTTCTCAGACTACAATGCATTGTCCTTTATGTACCCCACCACAGTACACGTTAAATTTGGTCCAGGTAAAAAGAATGAGTTGCTGCTATGGAAAAAGGTTACTCTTAGGAAAAGGCCGCTTTAGCAACAGATATCTAACAAGTGACAGCCTAGGTACAGAAGCAAAGGCAGGCGTACTACATGGGCTGGGAATGGACTACCATAGGGAGGAAGTGCCTTCTCTGGCCTGAAACTTCTTGCCTTGAGACAAAGCTCCAGTTCTTCAACCCTAGTTAATAGCTCTGGCCAGCTCACTGAAGGGGAAAGATGGATTGTGAGGTATGATCTACTGGAATCCCAAGAAGACCAAAAGAAAATCTATTAAGGAAAAGATAGAAATCAAATTCTGAATCTTATCCATGTTATTAAATATCTATGGACGCTGTAATTTCTTATTAATGAAATCCTGTCCTACATGTTTTGGGAACTATTAAATGTTGATCATTAAATATTTTACCTTATTGAACATAGTGTTTATTATTCACTAGCATGATGAATATGCAGATTAAAAACAGAATTTATCAGACTGAATCCCAGGGAAAGTTATAAAGACAAATCCTTGATGATTCCAGGGTTATTTGCAGATCAGATCCCCAATAAGATGTTTCAATATAGCAGACAGCTGTATTGTATTTTAATCGAAATTTTACCATCCCTGGCTGTGTAAGAGGACAAGGATTGTGAAATAACAGCAACTTTGATCCCTGGGAACTTCTATCAATCTTTGACCTGGGTTAGTAGTTGTTATTAATGGTTCTGTGGGTGCCAACATCAGCTGAAACAAGGATTACATATCATTTCTGATGCTAAGGCTGGCAAGTAATAAAAAACCATGGGAAAGACTTTAACATTTTTTCATCTAAAAAAAAAAACCTTAATTTCTCTGACTAGCACATCTCCCCCTGCCTCCAACCCCAGTAGAACATAAGCAGCTTAAGACAGGGACTCTCATATTTTTATCTTTGCTTCTCCAATACCCATCACATCACGATACTTGGAATAGAACAAATGCTTAATTAATATTTATGTACTTTACTTGATTTGAATTGAGTTCAGCATAGCTGATGGTGATTAGTTATATAATGCTCATCTTGTTCTCTTTTGACCAGTTGCAGTGAAAGAGGCCCAGAAAACTCCAAGCTGAATCCAAGAATGAAACCCTGACCTTTTTTTGTGTCTGCATAGTAAGCTCTTACTAGGTTGTTGGGATACTGTTGGACTGAACTTGAAAAGTAAAATATGGGCAAGTGTCATTTCTTTCCCCTCAAAGAAATATGTGGGGCAAAGGTTGGAAGTGAAAAATGTTGGATACAACAGCAATGGGAGACAGACATAATTTTACTAAGATCAAAACTCTCATAGCTCTTCTCCTACTCTGTCCCCATCCCCAACCTCGAGACTGGGAAAGGCTGGGCTAACAGGTATTCTTCAAGGGTGGAAAGTTGTCTTTGCACCGGGTGATGCTACATATTTGATTGTGCATCTTTAATACCTATACTGATGATATTAACAGTGGGATAATAATTAAAATATTCTGTTGAGTTCAGCTACAGATGATGTTTATTTAAGGAAAATATAACATCAAGACATATAACACAAGCAGTGGCATCTGCTAACAATACAAAACAGAATCAAACTCGATTTTTCTCCTTCCCATCCGTCACTTCCTTCTCAGTCTCTTCCCCTCCTCTACTCCTTTTAAGTCCCAGGACCTTTGGCCAACCTGCCATCTGCTAAGGCTGAGGGAGGTTAAAAGCAGTAGCATATGAGACAGGAGAGAGTATTTCCTCTCTACAGAGGCAGCTTGCGGTATATAGTGGCCTAGACAGCTAGACTTGAAGTCCAGAAAACCTTGGGCAAGCCGTTTAATATCGGTTTCCTTATCCATAAAGTGAGGATAATAATCCCTGGATTACCCACCTCACAGGGTAGTTGTGAGGGTCAAATGATATCATATATACAAAATGCTTTGTAATCTATTTAATAATAAAATCTAAAAGCTCTATCAATGTGAACTGCTAGTATTTCTATGAAGACATTTTCCTGGAGCATGCTGGTCTTGGAAGAGTTTTTGTTTTTTTGTTAGGTTTTTTAAAAACTAGGATTACTGGGGCAGCTAGGTGGCACAGAGGATAGACCCCAAGGCCTGGAGTCATAAAGACCTGAATTCAAATCCAGCCTCAAATACTTACTAGCTGTGTGACCCTGGACAAGTCACTTAACCCCAATTGCCTAAAAAAAAAAAAAAAATTTAAAACCCTAGGATTAGGATTTGTCATCTTTGATTTTAGAATGTACTTGTAAGGCTGAAAAATCTCTTTGATTATGTCTACTGTCAATGAGAAAGTCACAATCTGAAGGTAATTAACTAGAAGAGTTTTTTTTTTTAAACTGCTATTGCTTTACTGGGTTCATCGTGATTGGCTTTGCTCATCTGAAAATGCTAATGGACTTTAATTTTTACTCTGGACTCAGCATTTCTATAGAGAGAGGGGAAATACAAGATAATATTAATACTAATTATAATAGCAACAGCAACTATTATATAGTGTTTCAAGATTTGTGAAGTGTGTTATACTTTATTTCATTTGACTGATGCATATAAAGAGCATCCCAAAAGTCTTAGTGAAGTTTTAAGTTTTAATAACTGCAGAAGTATAAATTCTACAAATTTGCAAGAACAATATTTGAAAGGCTAATTCTTTCAATATTTAAGATACTGATATGTATCTTATTAAAATTCGACATAACCGTAATCTTGTGCTGTATTGTCATTCTAGCTGCTTTTTGAACTTTCATCAGCCTCTACTCAGTGACTGAGAGGATTGTTTTCATAATCCCAGTCTCAAGACCTTTCAAAGCATGAGGTTTTGACGCATGCAAGATAGTTTTGATGTGACCCCCACAAGAAGTCTAATGGAGAGAGATCTGATAGGTGACCAATGTGGTTAAGCAAGGGGCCCTCCTCTGCTGATCCATTGGTCTGAAAAAGTGTCTTCCAGAGACTCTCTCATGAGCAAAGCATAATGACAGGATGGCCTGTGTTATGAAAATTAAAAATTTATTATTCAAAATTCAAAAACTAAATAAGTGTGAAAGAAGTTTAAATAATTAAACTTTCAAATGATTTTTGCTAAGTTTGTAGCATAAGACTTTTGGGACATTCTACATATGTATGTATGTATGTATATATGTCTGCAAGTATATAGTTAGAAAAACCTTTAAATCCCAGGACATTAGTATATCTGTCATCTACCAAGACTGAGGAAGTTAAGAGCAGCAACATGTGAGACAGGAAAGAGGACCTCTCCTTTAGAGAGACAGTGTGTTATATATTGTGGGCTACATGGTTGGGTTTGAAGTCCAGAAAACCTTGCACAAGTCATTTCTTTCTTTTCCCCCCTCCCTCCTTCCTTCCTTCCTTCCTTCCTTCCTTCCTTCCTTCCTTCCTTCCTTCCTTCCTTCCTTCCTTCCTTTCTTTCTTTCCTCTTTCTTTCTTTCTTTCTTTCTTTCTCTCTTCTTTCTTTCTTTCTTTCTTTCTTTCTTTCTCTCTCTCTCTCTCTCTCTCTCTCTCTCTCTCTCTCTCTCTCTCTCTCTCTTTCTTTCTTTCTTTCTTTCATCTATCTATCTGCCAACACCTGCGAGCTCATCAATGAATTCATTATCTCCAATAATGCTGCTTGAGGTTCTATACCCTCCCATAATCTTTGTGCAATTCTCATCCATCTCTACTCATAAATTTGCCTTAGGGTGTCTACCCAACCTGCTAGAGACTTTCATCAGTTTTTCTTGATATCAGTGGGGCACCATTGCAGCACATACGTTGTCCATTAGTTATTTCTTGCTCTGGCCAGTCCATCTTCTTTTCCATTCATACAATGATTTCATAACATCTCTTACTCTATTCCTCCAACCCATTAAACTTTTTCACTGGTGAAAGAAAGAAAGACACACAGAAAGAAAGAAAGAAAGAAAGAAAGAAAGAAAGAAAGAAAGAAAGAAAGAAAGAAAGAAAAAGGAAGGAAGGAAGGAGAGGAGAGAAGGGAAGATCAAAAAAGAGAAGAGAGAAGAGAAGAGAGGAGAAAAGAAAGAAGAGAAGAGAAGAAAGGAAGAGAAGAGGGAAAGAGAGGAGAGAAAAGACAGGAGAGAGAGTTCTAGAACTGAGAGGCACTTTAGTGATCATCTACTCCAGACTTCTCATTTTGAAGATTAGAAAATTGAGTCTCAGAGTGGTGAAGTGGCTTGCCCATGGTCACAAGATAGTTAGTGGTAGAGCTAGAACTGGTTTCTCATCTTCTAGTCCTTCATTCCTTCTGTGCTGCCATGTTGAGACCACAGCTGGAGTTTTGGGTTCAGTTTTGAGCACTGACAAACTATAACTCATCCAAGAGAGGGCAGCCTGGGGATGAGAAGACTTGAAACCATTCCTTACAAGAATCAGTTGAGGGGACTAGAGAGGTTTAATTTGGAGAAAAAGAAAGCTTAGGAGAGATGTAATTTCTGTCTGCAAGTATTTGAAGGATCATCATTGCCAAATGGATTAGACTTGTTCTAGAATACTGGAAGGAAATTTCAGAAGGGCAGCTTTCAGCTCCATATAAGGAAACATTTCCCATTACTTCTGGGAGCTGTCCAAAAATAGAATGGACTGCCTCAGAACCCCCATGACTAGAGGACTCAGGGATGAGGGTGAATCATGACCACTAGCCAGGCATTTTGTAGTGAGAATTCCTGGGATTCTCTTGTGTGTTTGTGGTTCAGAATTAGCATCTCTCATTGCATTATACCACAGCATAAATAAGTTTTGCTGGAAATACTCTGCTATGAGAACAAATGAAGAATATTGGCTCTCTTCACTTATGATATTCTGATTTTAACATGTCTGTGTCTTGGCTATCCTTCTAAGTCACTGATTTTT
The DNA here is from genome assembly GCF_003287225.1 of Phascolarctos cinereus. Classification (NCBI taxonomy): domain Eukaryota; kingdom Metazoa; phylum Chordata; class Mammalia; order Diprotodontia; family Phascolarctidae; genus Phascolarctos; species Phascolarctos cinereus. Next base: position 438,646,242 of record NW_027555958.1, read on the forward strand.
GTAGCGCAGAGATGTTAAACACATGGTTCATAGGTCTTAATGAGGCAACAACACTCCACTCTCAGGTGTCCTTGAACTAGATTAAAATGTAATTGGGAAATACTTAATGAAATAAATAAAAATATATAATACATAGATAAGTCAATGTGTAGACTGATGGTCCCATAAGTAGAGCACTAGGCTTGTAATCAAGAAAACTCATCTTCATGAGTTCAAATCTGGCCTCAGATACTTAATAACTGTGTGATCCTGGGTAAGTCACTTAACTCTTTACCTCAGTCCCTCACCTGTAAAATGAGCTGGAGAAGGAAACAGCCGACCACTCCACTATCCTTGCCAAGAAAACCCCAAAAAAGGAGTCACAAAGGGTCAGATATGACTGAACAATGACAAAATTTCTATATGAGTTTGACACTACTGGCATAGTGGATAGAGAGGAGACAGTGTAATAAAGCCCCAGGTTTAAATTCTGTCTTTGACACTTACTAGCTATGTGATCCTGGACAAGTCACTTATACTCTGGGCCTCAGTTTCCTCCTCTGTAAAAGAGGGATAGCAAAAATAACACCACCTCATAGCATTGCTGCGAAACTCGAATGAGATAATGAATCTAAAGCACGTTGCAAATCTTAAATCACTATATAAATGTGAGCTGTATCTAGTTTTGAGTCTTGATTTCAAGACTTTTAATCTGAACCTAGAGACTAGGAAAGAAAATGAGATACTTTAGATATTCAAATCCAACAAACATTTGCTAAGCACTTAGAGCATCCAGAGTTAGATCCTTGGAGGAGCTGGGTTCAAGTCCTGTTTTTGCTATTTATTACCTGTATGACCCTCAGACACTAGCTACATGACCCTGGACTAGTCACTTAACCATGTCTGCCTCAGTTTCCTCATCTGTAAAGTGAGCTGGAGAAGGAAATGGCAAATTACTCCAGTATCTTTGCCAAGAAAAGTCCCAAGTGGGCCATGGAGAGTCAGACACAATCAAAACAACCAAACAATAATGAAAGTATTCATAAATATACATACATATTACCACATATACACATACATACTACATATGTACTTTAAAGATTTGGGATTCCATCAAGACTTTGTCTAACATTGCAGATGAGTAACTCCTTTCCCTCTCTCTCCCACAAATACACATATGTATAACTAAGAAAAGGTCTCCAAGAATTGTCATGACTCAAAAGAAAATGTCATTATCTCCCAGCTGACTTTGTGGTGAACCTTTCTAAACTTGGTTGGGTTGGTCCTCAGACAACAGGTATAGTTTGCCACCAAGTTCACTCTCAAAGTGTTTCCAATCTATTAGGTCCTGCCAAAGCTTCTTCTTCATTGGCATAGTGTTTCAAGAATTGAGACACAAGGAAGCATTGGAGTGGGATTTCAGGGGATAGTTAGAGAGGAAGGGAAGAAGGAAAGAAGGAAAAGGAGGAAGAAGGGACTCATTTCCTCCATCCTTTCTTCCTTCCTTCCTTCCTTCCTTCCTTCCTTCCTTCCTTCCTTCCTTCCTTCCTTCCTTCCTTCCTTCCTCCCTTCCTTTCCTTAGTATTCTCTATAACTTAGCACAGCTCACAGCACATAATAGGCACTTTATTTGTTTTACAGATTATCTCCACTCCATGAGAGATCTCTTTTAACAAAGTAAAACAATTAAGTTAAACCAGTAATATAGTGGTCTCAACTGAAAGTGAGAGCAACATTCCACTTCTACAGCAGTCTATTTTTTTTTATTAAATTAAAAAAAATTCTCTCCCTCTCACCTTCCACCCTGCTGAACAAAAAAGAAAATATAAACAAATTCCTGATAACAAGTATGTGTAAGAAATACTTGTAGATAGATAGATACATAAATAGATAGATGGATGGATGGATAGATAAATAGACCCAGACAGACAGATAGATGGGTAGATAGATAGATGGATGGATAGATAGACAGATAGATAGATAACCCAACTCATGGAAGAGACAGGAAGAATAGCATAGTAGAGTGCTGAATTTGGAGACAGAGATTTCTGGATTCAGATTCTGTCTCTGTATTAACTATGCGACCCTGAATGGGTAACTTAATTTGCCTGGGCCTCAGCAACTCTCTAATAGTCAGTCAACATGTATTTATTATATACATTGTGAACTACATAAGCTACGTATTAGAGTTTTAAGTTCCCAATATAAGGAGTTCTCCTACCAAGGAAATCATAAGATTTAGAGCTGCTCATTTAATCCAATCACATCATTATAATAACAGCAAATGTTTATATGATGTTTTAAAGTTTGCAAAGCAAGGAAACAGACCCAGTGAGCTTAAGCCATTTGCACGATATTGTTCAGGTACTTAGTTATAGCGATGAGATTTGAACACAGGTCATAAGACTATAAATTTAGAACTGGAATGGACCTTAGAAGGCTATTAAGTCTAAACTCATTTTATAGATGAGGAAACTGAGGCACAGAGAGGTTCTCAAGTCCCAGACTCCAAATCCAGCACTCCTTCCAGAACACTACAGATCATGGAATATATATGGAGTGTAATCAGTTTCATAGACTAACTTTCTTTTGTGGCTTTTGAATGGGTTCATACATGGAGTAAGAGTGGAATGGGAAGAAAATGGAGTATTTCCACCAATAACAAACCAAGTGTGCCTGTAGGATGTTAACTCAATTCAACAAACATATTTTAAGTAATTACCATGTGTAACATTCTCTATAAGGTCACTCCCCGAACTGAGCATTTGCAAAGCAGTTTGGGGTCCCCTAAGGGCATAGCTACAACTTCTCCCTGAAGGTTCTAAGGGTATCCCAGAAGGGCTGTGGTTTCTAGTATTGTTGCTTATAAATTCCTGCCTAGTGTGCTTCTTATTAAAAATTAACCATTTGGTTTCTTTTACCTCTTAGAAAAGTGATTTACCAAGAAAGTATAGTAAAAAAACAAAACATCTGCCCTCACCAAACCAGAGGCATAACTTCCCCCTTAAACACACAAGGTTTCTAGGAAGAGCGGACTCAAACAAAATACAAAGAGAGAGGCGTATGTGTAGAAAACCTCAGTGGCAAAGTGTGTCTCCCTTTCCTGGCCCTGGAAATCTTTCTCTCTCTTCCTTAATGGAGCCCATTTGAAGTTCTACTGTCATTCTCTGCTGGGCTTCAAGGATCACTGACCAGTGATCACTCAACCTTTCAGAACCTCAGTTTCCTCAGCTCTAAAAACAGCAATAATAAAACCAGCAATCTCTACCTCATAGAGTTGCTATGAGGTTCAAATGAGATAAAGTTCATGAGGAATTTTATGAATGTCTGTTTTTGTTTTGGTCACGCCTAGCATCCCCACTCACCTCCTCAGGAATTCTGAGAAATGACAAACGAAAATAGTAACAGCTAATGTTTTTGTAGAGATCTAAAGATTGCAAAGTGCTCTGTATATGCTATCTTCTATGAGCCTCACAACCACCCTGAGATGTAGGCACTATTATTATCCTCATTTTATTGAGGAGGAAACAGGTTAAGTGACTTACCTATGGTCATACAGCCAATACATGTCCTAGGCAAGAGATATTCTAGACTTCAAGTCCAGCATATACTTTATTCACTAGTCATCAAATGCTAATATGTGCACATGCATACATCAACATCCCAAAGGGAATGTTCAGAGAAAGGGAAAGATGATCAATCATTCCATTGAAAGGGATGCATCTGTGTGTGTGTGTGTGTGTGTGTGTGTGTGTGTGTGTGTGTGTGTGTACAATGGTCAGGAATGTCATGACATATACAATATAATCAGGAATGTCATATATATCATGACTATAGAGTCACAGTGATAAGTATATATGTGTGTATAATTACATATACACATACAAGCAATATCTGTATGTGTGTATACACAATGGTCAGAAATGTCATACATATAATATAATCAGGAATAAATCATGATACATATGCATATATATGACTATATATAGTCACATGTGTGTATGCATATATGTGTGTATATCATATACACATGCACATTACATGTGTACATATACATATACATGTATGTATATGTATGTGCATATATTCCTGATTATTGATTGGTGTGTGTGTGTGTGTGTGTGTGTGTGTGCATTCCTGATTATTCTGGGACTTTGATTCTGTTTTTTTTTAAATCAGTGTTTCCAGGAACCAAAGCTCCAGAGAGGTCTCATAAGCAGTCCAAGTGCACATTTTGTAGGAGTTTCACCCACCCCCGTCCCTCTTAGCCTGCCTTCTAAGAAATATCAACATGAGAATTTTAATTTCATCTCAATGCATGTGAAAACTGTCAAAAGTATCATGGAATCATGCAGGTACCTTAAAGATCATCTCGTTTAACCCTCTCATTTTACACATGAGGAAACTGAGACCCAGAGATACTAAGTGACTTGCCCAGTGCTAGTTGGGTATTAAGTAATGGAGCCAGGATTTGAACTCAGATCATCTGACTTCATAAGCAATGAGTTTCTCAGTGGGCTAAACTGATGCCCTTCATGTGGGGGCACACCCACTCATATAAAGCCACCCTCCCCCCCTACACACACACATACACACACACACACACACACACACACACACACACACACACACACACACACAGTTTTCCCTAGAGCCATAAACAGAGACAACTTTTATAAGCAAACTCAAATTTTGGGTCTTTATTGTGTCATCCACTGGAACCCATGAAAGTGTCTAAGAATATATGTATTTCTTTCAAGCAATTTTTGACAATGAAAGAATCCATTTCAGGCATCCAGTGTTTTGAAGAAACTGTTTGAGATACAGGCCAGCAGATGGCGCCATTTGTCATTTATTGACACAAATCCACGTAAAAGCCCATGGAAAGGATTTGGGGGCCCTTTTATTTGGGAAGTGTTAGAAGCAAAAGTGTTTTCAACTGATTATTATGCATGAGTAAAAATCCTATGAATGTGTAACATTTTCTCCTATATTTCCTTCTTTTATAACATCATTTAAATTCCTTATTAATAATTTAAAAATGTGCTGGATTTTAATCACTTTTCTCATCACTAAAATATCTGATGAAGAGGGTTTTTTTTTCCCCTTTCTTTTTTCTTTCTCCCATGCTGAAGGTGAGACAGAGGAAATCATGGCTTGGGAAGACTGCAATATCTCTTGTGACTCCAAGATGCCCCCACTCCCGCCCTATCTTTTTTTCCCCTTTAATTGAATACTACTTAATTAATGAAAATCTCTGTCTAGTGCAGGTTTCAGAAAACTGAGTCTTGAATAGCCTGCCATTAATAAAAAAAAAACACAATTTTTTTTTGGTATCCAAGTTTAATTATGGTGCTGTTTGTTTGATAGGTTGTTACTGTAAATAAAGGAGATAAAAGCGGCCCTTCACTAGAGTAGCTGGAGAGCTGTGAAATATGTACCTAATTAAAACTATTGGTGTAAGAGGCTAATAAAGTACATGTGCCTACTACATGTCTTATTCTAATGAATCTCGGCTAATTTGCTTTGACTGATGAATTTCGGTGTTAGTGGTAGGGGCTGAATAATTATGAAATTTATCACAAGATACAAGGACTCATTAAGGATTACTCAGGTTGAGTTAGAGGAATGTTTTCTTTGTCAAGAACGGAGGCCTTGACCAACACAATTGTGCCCGTTGCCAGAGAGTAGCCAGATTACTCTCCCAATCTGAGTGAATGTTCAAGGACGCGAGGAGGAGGGAGGCAGGCACCCAGCAGCGGCAGGGGAAGACACCTGTGTGATGTTAAGAGACACCTGAATTTCAAGGCAGAAGCATGCAGTGCACACAGAGACCTACAAAACGTGATGTTTCTCCTGAAAATGGCTCCTTTCTAATCCTTTCGGGTATCATTTGTTCATTCATTCAATAAGCATTTACTAAGCACCCCTCTACGTGTTAACCACTGGGCTAGGCACGAGGATTAGGAAAGAAAAAATTAGATAAAATATGGAGATAACAATGAGTAGGGGGACTTCTGAAGATCATAGATCTTCATCATAGGATCTGAGATCCCTGAAAAGGACCTCAGAGGCCATCTCATCCAGCCCTCCCATTTTCTAGTTGAGGAAACTGAGGCTGAAGAAGCGAAATGATTTGTCCAGGGTAGCAAGCATCAGAGGTGGGGGATTGATTCCAAGACATAGAATCATAGATTTAGAGATTGAAAGGATTTTGTTCAACCTTCTCATTTTATAGATGAGGAAACTGAGGCACGGAGAAGCCAAGGTCATCTGCGTAGTAACCATCAGAGGCTAGGACTAAAGCCTAATCTTCTGTCTTGGCTTGTAGTCCAAATTCTTTAGGGGAAGATCACGTGCAATTTAAAAAAAAATCCTCCCAATTTTCTGGCCTCCTAATGAATATCATTTGCCTTGGTGCATTGAATCTCCAAACTGGGAATGTGGCTGCATTATATGTAACCAATGGCGTGATACCATTTTCACTTGCAAAACACTCCAGTGTCTGTTTATCTTTGAAATGGTGCTCTCTTTAATTGTTCTGACTTTTATCTCTGGCATTACTGGGAAGGCTCGGTCTTTGCTCCTTTGAAATGGATGTTCTGCTCCTCGCCCACTCAGAGACAAAAAGGGGAATCTAAGCTCCCGCCCCTATCCCACCGGTAATGACAGGCTTTGGCCCCTGGCTGGGGCACCAGCTGAAACCTGAGTCAGGCCACTACAGAGGTTCGAAGGTGAGAGGAGGGCTGGCTGAGAGCTTGTGTGTGAGCAGGTGGGGCTTTCTCAACTCCTTTCCATAAGGGAGCAGTTTCCATAAGATGAGGAGGTGTGTGGGACAGGGCAGGGTGAGAGAAGACGGGAAGACGTGATTGCCGCCAATGACTTATGATGGCATCCCAGCTGGAAGTCATGTCAGACAAACTGAGGCCTAGTTGCCTCTTCACTATTAGAGATGATTGTTCCCAGGTCTTAAATTAGGTGGGAGCTCTCAAGATTTCAAATCTATCTCTCTCCCTCCCAGCTCTGACCCCGTTTTAAATTATAGTTCAAGTATTTCAAGAAGGATTTTCCCTTTCCTGTTCGTGTACTGGAATTTATGGTGAATAGAGAAAGAACTTCAGTCTCTGTGATATTCAATCAAGATCCTTTTTGCAAGGAGAAATTTGCTCGAAATTTTAGAGGGAAAAGCAAATATGGGGTGTGTGTGTGTTAGAGAGGGAGAGAAACAGAGAGACCCACATACATCGTGTGTGGGTATATATGCACGTATGTATATGTGAGAGACAGAAAGATGGAAATAGAGACCCACACAAATACAATGTGTGTTTATGAGAGAGAGAGAGACAGAGACAGAGAGAAAGAAAAAAGACAGAGACACCCATGTAAATACAGTATGTGTGTGTGTGTGTGTGTGTGTGTGTGTGTGTGTGTGTGTGTGTGTTTCATATTTTATTAGTGCAGGGAGATCTCAGTATGGAAACTCTCTCTGGTCTCATAGTTCTGGAGTCAGAGGACCTGGGCTGAAATCCTGCTTCTAATGCTTACTACCTGTGTAACCTAAATCGAGACTTAAACTCTGCACCTCAGTTTCCTGATCTCTTAAATGAGGGAATTATAATATTAAAAAAAAAATCTAATGAGATAATGTATAAAGTGCTTTGAGGATCCTAGTGCCCAATCTATAGTACAATAAACATTTATTAGGAAGTCTGCTATGTACCAGATACTGTGCTAAGCACCAGGGATATAAATAAGAAAATCAGCCCCTACCCCTGAGGAGGAGTTCCCAGTCTAATGAGGGAAGACAACACATAGAAGGAAGTTATAAAGGAAGAGAGGAGGAAGAAGGCACCTACACACGATTCCAAGGAATGCAGCTGATGGGAAATGAAGACTTTCTTGGGCTTTTGAGCCCTCTTTATTTGGAGTCTTTGGGAGTTCTTTTGCTCCACCCTCCAGCCCTCCAGTCTGAGGAGCTGAGGCGGCTGAGGACTCTTGGAACCCCCACCCCACCCCTCCCCATGTGAGCAATCTCCAGGATGTTGACTTTCTAGTGATGATGGAGGAATGGGATCGAAAGAGTGCATCTGGTGTGGGAAATAATGTAAATATGGAAAAAGGTAAATGGTAGTGGCGATGATGATGATGATGATGATGATGAATGATGATGATGTCCTGCAAGGTCTTTTCTAGCTCAAAATCTATGATCCCTGGTCTGTAATTCATGGTCTTAGAAAGCAATCTGTGTTGCTAAGAAGTTGACCATGCTCACACAGGCAGACTAGGTCGGAGGATGGACTTGAGTGTTGAGACTGGTTGACCTCACTGCCTCTCATGTATATGTGTGCATAGCTGTATTTACACATGAGCGTAGAATGTATTTTTAAACAGCAAGAGGAGAAATACCAATTGTACAGTTTTTACTATCCATACTCTCAAATCAATAAATACAGTTGCTTTATTTTTGTTTTCTGACTTAACTTTGAGACAAACTTTTTCAGTACATTTCCTTCTGAAGGGAAATGTCAGATACGACTACAAGCAAAATTCTAATATTTATTCCAGTCTTATTGGAGAAAATTACATATATATAAATACATGTGTGTATATGTGTATTTGTAAATACACACATATACAATACATGTAATGATTTATGTAATATATAATAACATATAATCATTTTTTCTCTTTTCCAACTTAGGAACCAATAACATTTTCAGAAAGGGGGGAAAATTCTCTTCTATTCAAGGAAAGGCAAAAGTGATGCTGGCATTAAGGCCTTTTCACCTCTATTTACCTCACTGGAGATGGTTTTATTTTTGGAATTGATTCAAACTCCAGCCCCAACTCTTCTCTGTCCTTTGTTGTCTCCAAAGGCAAAGGCACCTGGGTATTGTGCTGCCAGCAGTGGGCAGACCAGAGATCAGAAGCAAATGCAACAGGCGAGTCCTTACCCCCTCATCCACTTACACAATTGTTCCATTCATGTGATAGACATTTACTGGGCTTATGGCCAAACCGCACTTATCTTAATGTTTGACACACAGTAGGTGCTTAATAAATAGTTCTTGACTGGAAGACTGTTGTCAGATCTCCATCCACGAATGTTGGAGACACTTGAAGGATTCCCTCACGTAGCTCTTTTCATGACTCTGACGCTGCCTTCTTTTCTGTTCTGGGCAGAACTGTGGACAACAGGCTGGAAAATTAGGATACTAGGATCACAGATTTAGAACTTGAAGGGACCTTAATGGCCATCTAGTGCCACTCCCTCATTTTCAGAGGAAGACACTCAGGTTCAGAGAGGTGAATTAATTTGCCCTACTATGCATCAGATAGTAAGTAGAAGACTTGGGAATTCAAGCCCTGGTTCTCTGACTCCAAAATCCATTGTTCTATGATGCCATTCAGTGTTTATACAGGCTGGGCCACCATCTTCTTGTGCTGCCTGAGGCAAGTAGTTTAACCTCAGTTATACCTTCTCTCTGTGGTCATACCACAATTATCTGGAGGCCACACTTAGGACAGACAATGTGGTACAATAGAAAGAGCACTCATTCTGAATCAGAGAACCTGGGTTCTAATCCTGCCTCTGATGCTTACTCAGTGAGCGGCCTTGGGCAAACCAACCTAATCTCCCTGGCCCTTGGTTTCCTCCTCTGTAAAATCAGGGGGTTGGATTAGATAGCCCTCTGGGTTCTTTCCTACTCCAAATTTGTATTCCTAAGTACCACAAAGCATTGATAAATTGAAGAATATTCGGGGGAAGGCAACCAGGATGGTGAAGGGCCCCAAGATCATGCCACGTGGGCACTGGCTGGCAGAAATGGAGGTGCTGAACCTTGAACATGAAGACTTTGGGAGATTGGGGAATGTTAGTAGTTTTCAAATAATTGAATGACAGTCATGTGGAAGACAGATTATACTTGAGTACATATATGCACATATAGATATACTCATATATGTACTATATATGTGTGTACATATACATACACATACACATTTGTTATTGTTCAGTTGTGTCAGACTCTTTGTAACCCCTTTTGGGGTTTTCTTAGGGATCCTGGAGTGATTTGCTGTTTTCTTCTCCAGCTCATTTTACAGATGAGGAAACTGAGGTAAACAAGGTTAAGTGACTTGCCCAGAGTCACACAGCTAATAAGTGTCTGAGGCCAGATTTAAACTCTTTCTGGCTCCAGATCCGGTACTCTATCCACTGGCCACCTAGCTGCCTCATGTACATACATACATGTATATATATGTATATGCACTACACATTGTATCTGCCGCCTTGCCTGGTTTCAGCTCCACAGAATGAGATGCCCCTCTCAGGATAAGCTCATCACTTATAAACTCATAACCCATGCTGCTGCTCGCTCAAGCCTTGATTGACAACACCTTCCTCAGCCTCTACTCCTCTCTGGTAGAAAGGCTGAAGGGTGGTGTTCCAATCTCCCCCCAACGCCTTCCTTTATGGAGCGCAGAAACTGGACTCTCAGCTCATTCCACTTTGTATCTGCTGCTCCGTCTGGTTTCAACTCCACAGAACAAGATACCTGCTTCTCACTAGCCCTGGAGTCAGGAGGACCTGAGTTCAAATCCGGCCTCAGACACATAGCACTCACTAGCTGGGTGACTCTGGGCAAGTCACTTAACCCCAATCACCACCCCCTCCCAGACACACACAGATATCTGCTTTTCCTCCCCACCCCCAACTCCTGCACAGGCTCCTCCCCCTACCTCCTTTGTGTGTTATCATCTTCCATTAGATTGTAAGTTTCTTGAGGGTAGAGACTATCTTTTTTATTATTAATTGTATCCCCAGAACTTAGCACAGTGCCTGGCATAATAGATGCTTAATAAATGTTCTTTGGATTTATTGGAAGGATGGGTAGATAGAATAGATATAGAAATGGAGATTGATATTATCTCCCCAATAGAATAGAAGCTACTTGCAGGTAGGGACTTTCATCTTTGTCTTTGAATCCCTAGTGCCCAGAAAATAATAGTTGTTTAATAAACAATTATTGATTATTGTCTGATTGATTCCTTTGGAGGGCATTAAATGGGAGTTACAAGGAGGCACATCTATTCCCAGTGTAAGAAAAAACTTCCTAATGATCCAAGCTGTATGAAAGTCAAAAGGACTGCCCCAGGAGGTCATGGGTTCCCCTTGCACTGGAGGTCTTCAAGCAAAGGCTGAATGAACACTTTGGGGTCTGTCATCACTATATGGCAACATATTCTAAATCTGGATGTGCTCCTACTACGATTCTGTAAAATATGGCAGACTGAGAACCCATTGTGATGGGCATGACAGAAACCCACAAATCAATTCATTATTTGGACCTCAAACCTTGCACCTTCACAACCAAGTTGTTATTTAAACATATCACTGCCCTTTTTTATGGTTTCATGAAATGCCTTGGAGAATACTTTCCTAAACTGGTCTTTGTCTGGTTTTAATTCCCCAAAGGAGCTTTCACCCATTTAACAATGCGTGAGGTAAATTGATGCTAATCAAGCTTTATTAATTTAGATGTTTTTTACATCAAGTATTTAGAGTTCTATTAATTGGGAAGGGGAATGTTAAACAAGTTATAGTATGTGATGGAATACTACTGTGCTCTAAGAAGTGATGACTATGATGACTGCAGAGGAGCATGGGATAAAATGAACTGACAAAGAGCTAAATAAGCAGAATCAGTAGCATAATACACAGAATAAGAACCGCAGTTTAAATGGAAAGAGCAACAACAAGAAAACTCACTAAATGCTATGCAGTTATAATGACCAAGCTTGACCATGAAGGAGAGTGGAAGAAATGTATCTCGCTCCTCTATTTGCCCAGATTGGAACTATGGGAGTGGAGTATTATATGTATGATCAGACATGGTTGTGTGTTGGTTGGTATTGCTGATTTTCTTCCTCTTTCTTATTTATTCTTTATTACAAAGGATGGATCTCAGGGTAGGGGAGTAGAGAGGGATATATTCAGAAATGTGGGTGATTTAAAAACAAAAGATACCAATAAAATTATATATATGTATATAAAAATATGAATATATATGAAGTCATGGGTACAATAACTTGGGAAATAGCTCACAGGGCTTTCATCTTTAATTCATACGTGAGTTTACTCAGAGTGCTCAAAATAATGTAATATGGCTTGAGGAAGCGGGGAGGTGATATAAAAACCAAAAAAAAATCAATCAAATGAGATTTAAAAAAAAAAGAATCAGGAGCTTCTCATGGGAACTTTTTATTGCCAATGAGAAAGATTTCCCCATTGACTAGTTTCTAGGAATTTGGCATTGTTTAAACATGCAAGTTAATAGCATAAGCAGTGGTATAACTTTGAAAGGCCCGCATAGCCACATGGTCATGGCAGCCCCTGAAACAAAGGTCCTCTATCTCAGGTAGCCCATTTCCATTTCGGTAGAGATGGTGACAGAGTAGAAGAAAAAGGGCATAGGAGATTAAGAATTCCATAATATTAAGTCACATAGTTTTTTCACCTGTCCATTACATTATGGGAGGATACAACCAAAAAACCAAGATAGGATAGGCAGACATGGATGGGTATGGTCTCCACCAGTGATGTCAAACTCAGAAACAGGGGCCGCTAATATTACATAAGAATCATTGTGGGCTGCATTTTTACTTAGAAAACTACATCTTGATATTATTGTATTTTTATTTATTTTGGTATCTATTTCACAATTACATTTTAATCCAGTTTGGTCCATACTAAGGAGTTTTGTGGGTCAGATGTGGCCTACAGGACATGTGTTTTATACCTCTGGTCTAGATCACTAGAGGGAGGACCCCCATCAACATGATCACAGTTACATTGCACTATCAAAGAAGTAGCCACATGGTCTAGCTCTTGAATCTCAGTTTGTACAACATAACAGTTACTGGGCTATCCCAAGTTTGGGAGACAGGACAAATAGGTGTTATAAAAGAATAAGCATGATAGAATGAGAAGATATCAATAGGATGGAATGATGATCAGAATGCAGTTAATTTAACTTGACATTTTGATTTATCTGTAATCTCAACAACGTGGTACAGATCTCAACCCATCCGCACCTTCTGCTCCAAATTAAATTGGAAATAATTTGGTTTCAAAAAAGAATAGCAAAAGTACAGTATATGGGGTAACGCCTTAACAAAAATTCTTATTAAAAAGTCACATAGTAGTATAGGGGACTATGAGCTCAATACAAGTCAATAGCATGATATGGTGGCCAAAAGATCTAAAAGCAAGGAGTACTGTCTGGATTAAGAGAGCTGATGGTCCTGTGCTACTCTGCCCTAGTTAGGCTGAATCTGGAAGTGTTCAGTTTGGGGCACCACATTTTTGGAATGATATTAGCGAAACGGCGTATTCCAGAAGAGGGTGACCAGCATAGTGAAGGAGCTGGAAGCTATGTCGTAAGAAGATTGGTTGAAGGAATCAAGGATGCTTAATCTGGCTAAAAGATAGTTGGGGAGGGAGGAGTAAAGAGAAGTGCTAGAAAGAGAATCTGATAGGTATCTTCAAGTATTTGAAGGGCTGGCATGTAGAAGAGGGATTATACTGTTCTCCTTGACCAAAGAAAGAAGGAGCAATGGGAAAACATGTCAGAGAGGCAGATTTTGACTCAATGAAAGGAAATGGAAAAGTTTTTCAACATTTGGAACTACATGAAAGTGGAATGAGCAGCTTCATGGGGCAGTAACTTTCCCTTTATCAGAAATCTTAAACCAAAGAATTCGTGCAAAGAAAGACCTCTCATTAGAAAGGTTATAGGATGGATCTAAAGCCAACATAGGCTGGATGAAGATCATGGGCATAGAAATAGAAAGCCATCTAATCAAATTCTCTAATTTAACAGATGAGGAAGCTGAGACTCAAAGAGTGAAGGAGCTTGTCCAAAGTCACATAGGTAGCCATGCCAGGCTTTAAATCCAGGTCCTTTGACTACTTCAAAACCGGCACTTTTTTCAGCCACTTTGTTACTTCAGAGACCACATATTATATTGGATAGGGTGTTGGATTCAGGAAGACCTGGATTTGAATCCTGATTCAGTCACTGTGTGACCTTGGGTCAATTACGTGTCTTCTTGGAGCCTTACTTTCCTCGTCGATAAAATGAGAATAATCATAACACATATTCATAGGGTTATTGTAAAACTCAACCAAGATAACATATAAGGTACTTTACAAACCTGAAAGGGTTAAATAAATATGATTCATTATTATTATTTTTCATTTGTTAGTTACTCACAAAGAAAAGCTATGTGGTAAGGTGCTGAGGTTGGATTCAGAGGACCTAGGCTCAAATCCTGGCTCTGACACTTATTACTTTGTGTGACTTTGGGCAGATCACTTTACCCATCTCAGCCTTGGTTTCCTCATTTGCAAAATGAGGTCAGACCAGATGGTCACTGAGGGGCTTTCCAGCTCTAAATTTAGGATTCCATGATCTAATGACTAAATCGATTGAAATCAGCAGATTTTTCAGTCCATGGCAGATATTAGCTTACTTACCGATCTCATTCTCCTCTCCTCTGCCTGGCTGCAGGGAAAGCACGGTGGAAGGAACGATTCCACCTTCATAATACCCTTGAGTGTCTGGCCAGAATCGGACGACTTGGCCCCAGATGGGCTCTGAGTTCAGCGATCAGGTTGCTCAAATGGCCTGTAGAAAAATAATGGTATTCCATCTGTCTGAAGCCAATTCACATAAACCTACTTCTTGGTAATGATGATACAATCTACTCTGAGCTGCACAATCCAAACTGCAACTACACATGTACGGCTGATGGTAAGTTGGATGCTCCCTAGGGAGAGTCTGGAATATAGCTCTGAATCATTTTGCAAAATACAGATAAAGATGTTGCTGCCTTTAAAAAAGTGGAATTAAAAGCATTGTCCCAGGGATGATTTTTAGCAGTTGAGTCATCGGACTACTGTTGTAAATGCCTTTTGATTTTACCCCAAACTTCCTTGAAAGAAATAAAATGCTTCCCGTTGTCTTTTCCCAGAGATGTGCAGCCAGGTTAACATGCACGCATTCTTCCACAGTCTCTGTAGACAGATGCCTTACTGCAGGAAGAATTTAACTCAGGGCCTAAAAGCAGAACAACATTTGTTAGATAACCTGGCTACAGTCTTCCTTTATGCAACAGGAAGCAACATGGACAAGAACAGGGCCACATGGAATTCCTTTTGAAAGCCTGCTACCTGGGTGAGCAATGACCTGCGGGAAGAACCCAAGAGAAGTAAAATACCACTTAAAAATGATTTTTTCTATCAGCATTATAAGAAAAATGTTATGATGATGTTAGCATTTTATCCACCAAAAATTCTAAAATTGTTGGCCTCGTTTTGTTTTCAATTGAGTTATTATAGCAGTCAAATATGTAAAAGAAAAAAACCTAACTAAAATAAAGAAAAAGAGACAAGTTATTTTATTTTCTAAAATCTCTTAAAAGACCCTGAGAAGGAGTGCCCATGAAAATCTTCAGGTTATCTCTAGAAACAATATTACAGTCTAGGCAGTAATATTTACTTCTTAAATGCCCTGCAATGCATAAATTATAAGCTATGTACATTGGGCAACTTGAACATATAGATCCCCAGCTACTAAAGACTAGGAAAAGAAATAATTCTCACCATCAAAGTCCTTGCCACTGTCAAGTGGTTTAACATCTGGAAACCATAGAGTTTGATCTGTGGAAATGTCAATAAGGAAGGTACATTACCTTCTCTTATTCCACTGTTCCCTAAGAATCATGGGACCTTTCCATCTGACTTGGAGATGAAAACTCCTATATGTGTTGTCTCTTTCTGTAGAATGTGAGGTCCCTAAGAGCAAGAACTGTCTGCTTTTCTTTTTGTATGCCAAGCACTAAACACAGTGTCTTCATTCATATCAATACATTCTATTAGGTCCCAGAGGGCAAACCCGGGAACAATAAAGAGAAATTGTAAAGAGGCGCATTTTGACTTGGTATGGGGGAAAACACCCTAACAAGTATCCCAGAGTGTGATGGGATCCCTAGTAGAGGTCATGAATTTGCCCTCCTTGGAGACCTTCAAACAAAGGCTGGAGATGACTACTTCTGCATGTGTTATAGTGGGGATACTCTTATGGGTATAGATTGGACAAGACGGCTACATTATTCTTGAGGATTCCTTTCCAACTCTGAAATCCTATTGTTCTAAGATGTCCTCTGACAGTGTTCTGTTACCTTTTCTAAAGTGCCCACAATTAGAATAAAAATAGCTAACATCTTGATAATACTTTAATGTATGCAAAGGTTTAAAAACATTATCTCGTTTGATCCTCACAATAACCCAGTGAAGTAGGTGTCTTTATTATTCTCATTTTACAGATGAGCAGACTGAGCCTCAAGGAAGTCAGTGACTTGACTCTCGTCATAGAGCTAGTAAATGTCAGAAGTGAGATCTAAAACCCAGGTCTCTTTTCACATTTTCCAAGTCAATATATTGCCTCACAGAATCACTCAGTTGGATTAAGGTATCTCCATTAGATCTTCCTTTTGAAATTCAAACAAGTTACTTGAAAGGTGAATAAAAAGCTAAGTCATTAGTGCTATTGACACATTATGACACTAGTATCATCAGGGTAACTAATTGTTGGGGGGGGGTGCACTGGCATGTTGCTGATGACTCCCAAGTCCATATATATTTCCTGAGTTTGGGTCCCAAATGATCAACAGCTTGCTGGACATATAAGACCCAGGTTTGTAACAATTCTTCGCTTGGAAATTTAGCATGTCCAAATGTCTTAGCATGTGCAAAAAAGGAGCTCATCTTTCCCCCAAACCACCTATCTTCCAAATTTCCCCATTTCTATTGAGAGTATTCTTCCAATTTTCCCTATCGTTAAATGTAAACTCTTTAGGAAGAGGGGCTATTTCATATTTGTCATTATATCTTCAATGCCTAGCACAATTCACCTTGGATGTAGTAGCATTTAATATGCATTTATTCAATTGAATTGAGTTGAATTTTGATGATGGGAAAGAAAGAGAAAATCCTACTATGCATCCCTAGGCATAGGGTAGGCTTACTGGTACGAGAGGCTATGGTTTGCATTGACCTTAGAGGGCAGGGGCTGGAATGGCTACTTAGAATATAATATTGGCCTGAGCCACCAGTAGCACTCTGAGCTTGGGTTATGCCAGCTCACTTCTACTGTGCATGAGCCAACAGGATCTACATGCCAGCCTATAGCCACCAGCTAAACATCAAGAGAGGATGTGGACTGTTCCTGGTTGCCTTTACCAGATTCTTCTCCAGACTAATCCCATCACAATTTATAATTCCCTTGGCTCAGAATCTATAAGAGTCTTCAGTTGTCTATCTGGAGATGAATAGCACATACATATCATCATGAGTCCTTTGAAACTATGGAAGTCATTGTGTTGATCAGTTAACTAAGTCTTTCACAATTGATTATCTTTACACTATTGTTGCTACTGTGTAAATTGCCCTCCTGGTTCTGCTTACTTTACTTTCTATCAGTTCATATAACTGATTTTCTGAAATTATCTCTTTCATCATTTCTTATAGCACTATAGTATTCCATCACAGTCATATACCATAACTTGTTCCAAGATTCCCCAATCTATGGCCATCCCCTCAGTTTCCAATTCTTTGCCACCACAAAAATGCTATAAATATTTTTGTGCATATAGCTCCCTTTCCCTCTTCCTTTGATTGCTTCGGGGGTATAGATCTAGTAGTGGTCATGCTGGATCAAAGGAAATGTACAGTTTAATAGCTTTTGGGGTATAATTCCCTATTATTCTCCAGATTGGTTGGACTAGTTCACAGCTTCACCAACAGTGCATTAGTGTACCTGTTTACCCACAGAATTTATTTTCCTTTTCTGTAATCTTATACAACCTTATTGATGTGAGATGATACCTCAGAGTTGTTTTAATTTGCATATCTCTTAGTAATTTAGATAATTTTTTCATATGACTATTAAGAACTTTAATTTCTTCCTCTAAAAACCATCTGACTACTTATCAATTGTGGAATGTCTCTTATTTTTGTAAATGTGGCTCAATTCCCTATGTATTTGAGAAAGGAGACCTTTATCAGAGAAATATTGAAAGATTATTTTCCCATATCCTGTTTTTCTCCTTAACTTTGGCTGCACTGGTTTTGTTTGTGCAAAAACTTAAAATTTTATGTAATCAAACATCAATTTTTCTTCCCATGAACCTCTCTATCTCTTGTTTGGTCATGAACTCTTTCCCTGTCCATACATCTGAGAGGTGATTTCTTCCATGATCTATTAATTTGCTTATGATATCATTCTCTATGTCTAAATCATGCACCCTTTTTGAGCTCATCATGTTATACAGTGTGAGATTCCAGTCCATGACTAGTTTATGCCAGTCTACCTACCAGTTTTCCCAGAAGTTTTTGTCAAATAGTGAGTTTGTGCCCCGATAGCTAGGATCTTGGGTTTATCAAACACTAGATTACCAAGTTCATTTGTGAACCTAATCTGTTCCATTGAACTAGGATTCTGATTTTTAAAAAGGGTAAGAAAGTTGATATTGATGTAATGCTAAGTATGGCTAATGAACCCCAAAGCCCTGGGGCTCTTACTGAGTCAGGCACCCAAGTGATGCAACAAAACAACATTCTGATGGGGGCGGACTGAAAGACTGGGTGTGTATTCATTTTGCTGCTAGGAGTTTAGTTATGAAACATGAATAGACTGTGATTATGCCTCTAGTTAGAGGAAGAGATACTCTCCCTCTGGGCTAGGGGTGGGGATTCCAGCCCTGGTCTAGGAAATGTCCTAATATTGTTGCTTCCAGAGCCATCCCCTGGTCCTCATTTCAAGAACCAATGGACACAAGGAAATAGACATGCCCGGGTCAACCACAGAAATATTTTTCGGTAGTAACCAATAAATAAATAAAAAATTTCAATAAATAAATTAATTAATAAAACACAATTGTTTTATATAATTGCACACATATAACCTATATCTGATTGCTTGCCATCTCAGGGAGGGGGGAGGAAAGAGAGGGATAGAATTTAGAGCTCAAAACTTCAAGTAAAAATGCTAAAATTAAAAAAAAAAGAATAATGGAACACACTTAGATATAGGTACCAGGCACATTCAGCAGAAGTGGGAGGGAGAAGTAGTAAGAGTCCAGGTGGCAATCAATTGCAGCAAACTACACCTCTTTGGCCATCCGCACTCATCTTGCTTTCTCTTTCCTGTGACCTGTTAAGAGAAATAAAGCACTGCTGCTCCAGCTGCAAGTCAGACTGCCACACCAACTCCATCTCTGTGCAGTCACATACCAGCCTGCTATTTCTAGCCCTACTTTCTGCCTCTCCAGCTGTATCTACTCTCTCTCCTTGGTGTTATTTCTTCTCTTTTCCTATATTTTTTCAGTCCTTCCTCTATTTCAAAACTACAATATTGCCTTGCCTCAGGAGCAAGGAAACCTCAACTTCCAGCAGTGTATGTGGGTATAGTCCATTCCTTCTCTATCGAAAGGATCCATTAAACTTAGAAAGCAGAGACCATCCATCACAAACTCCCTTTGCTCTGATATTCTACTCCTCAAGGCCCTCTGGGCAACTCTTGAAGATGATTAAATTGCATAGAAGGTCCTGACCTGCATTTGTAGAGAAAATTCCTCGTTTGGAGCTTTCTTCATCAATGAAGTTACATGTCAGCCTCCATCTCTATTCTTAGCACCCAGGACAGTGTCCTACCATCCTGGGTGCTTAGTAGCCACTTAACAAATGTTTATTGAATTTAAACTTTAAGCAAATGAATCTGTTATCCAGTCCTGGTAAAATTCCAGAAGGGATTATTAAAGGTATGTTTTGTGGGCACTTAGGAAAAGGAGGAGGTGATCCCTAAGATATGGCATGGGTTCATTAAGAATAAGTCATGCCAAACTAACTCTTTCTTTTTTTTTTCTTTTGTTTTTTGGCGGAGGTATTTGATTAATTGCTGAGAGGAAAACTCAGGACGCAGTATCTAGATTTCAGAAGGGCATTTGACAAAGTCTCTCATAATATTCTCATAGACCAGATTCAAAGATGTGGATTAGATAGTAATACAGTGAAGTGGGCTGGCTTGAAAGTGGTTGACTGACTGGATAGAATGAATATTAATTTATGAGTTAATACCAACCTGGAATGAGTTTTGTAGTTGAGTGTCCAAGGGCTCTGTTATAAACTCATACAGTATTGGAGTTGGAAAGAACCTTGCATCAGAGACCTTTCATCCTAATAATGGTTTTAAATGTATGAAATAAAATACATAGGATTACAAAGGAAACCAATAACATTAAAAGACATTTAATCCTTTGGGCGGGCTAGTGAAGCCTACAGATGGACTCTTTCTCAGAATAATGGCTTTAAATGCATTAATTAAAATGTTATAAATATTTATGTCATAAAACAAAATATCTAGAATTACAAAGAGAAAACAATGATATTGAAATACAGCCAAAAAAATTTATAAAAACAGGTTCCTGGGCCCCAGGTTAAGAACCCCTAATCCAGCCTATCTGAAGAATCTGAGGTCTTAAGAAGACACATGACTTGCTCAGTGTCCAAGAGGTAAGAAGAAGTAGAGCCATAATTCAAATCTAGGTTGTCTCATTCCAATGTCAAGGCTCTTTACAATATATCACAATGGCTTCTTGGCCATGCTTTGTTCAACATTTTTCTCACTGCCTTGAATGAAGGCATAGGTAAGCTTATGATCCCATTTGGAGATAACATGAAGGCAAGTGAGATAGCTAATGAGTTGTATGACATAAACGGAGTCCCAGGAGATCTCTCTAGACTAGAATGGTGATCCAAAGCTAACACAATGACATTTTATGGAGTTAAATGTAAAATCCCACCCTTGTTTAAAAATCAGTTGTACAAGTAGAAGATGGAGGGGTAAAGCATGTGATGTGTGAAAAAGACTTGGGAATTCTAATGAACTATGAACTCAGAATGAGTCAGTTGTGGCCAAAGGAGTGACACTTACCTTAGCCCATCTTAAAATCTAAGTATTATACGGATGGGGGGGGATGACAATCCCCCATAGCTGTGATGTGGTGTCCAGGTTTGGGCACCTTATTTGAATAAGGATATTGACAGACATATCCAGAGGAGAATGGCCAGGATGGATGGTGAGGGAACTCAAAGCCCTGCCACCTAAAAACTAGTGGAAAGGACTGGAGGTGTTTAGTTTGCAGAAGAGAAGACAATGGGGAAACATGATCATAATTTGCATAAATGGAAGGGTTATCATCTGGAAGAAGGATTGGACTTGTTTTATTTGGCCTCAGAGAGTAGAATTAAGACCAACGAGCAAAAGTTACAGGGAAGGAGAGCTTGCCTCCACAGAGAAAAAAAAATGTCTCAATAATTAGAATTGTCCAAAAATGGAATGGGGTTGACATAGGAGGCAGTGAATTCTCCATCATTGAATGTGGTTAAGAGGAGGCCAAATGATCACTTGCTGGAGACATTGTAGGTAAGATTCATTGATTAGGGGTAGCATTAGGTGGCGTCTGAGATGCCTTTCAACTCAAGCTGTCCAATTCAGAGAATCTATCATTATGTAATTGTACCACCAGTGTGGATAGGCCCAAGAGGAAGAAAGGTTCCCTGGAAGAACAAAGGGGAAATTAAATCATTAGAAATCTGGTAGTTTATGTGGGGAGAGAAAAGAGATATAGCTGGAAACAGATAAGAAAAACTGGCATCTTCAGAAGTTTGCCTAGGGATATCCCTAGGGGAACTATAAAAGGCAACCAGGTGGCTCAATGGATAGAACATTGGGCCAGGAGTAAGAAAGATCTGAACTAAAATCCAGTCTCAGACTATTACTAGCTATGTGACCTGGGCAAGTCATTTAACCTCTATCTGCCTCAACTATAAAATGGAGATCATAATGGCATCCACCTAACAGAGCTGTTGTGAGGATCAAATGAGATAATATCTGTAAACTGCCTATGTGCCTAATAAACATTTGTATTCCATTCCATTACAAATTCATACTACTCAAGCCTGAATAGGCTGAACTTCAGGGTTTGCTTGGTACATTTTCTACATTTCCTTGTCTGCAAAATGGATCCCCAATAATACCATCTACCTCAGAAGGTTGTTGGGAAGACCTAATGAGGTAATATATGTAAAGCACTTTGCAAACCTCAAAGTCCTGCCAATGATGATGAAGACTGTGATAATGATGATGACAATGATGACGATGATGATGATGACAATGATGATGATGAAGACTGTGATGATGATGATGATGATGAAGACTGTGATGATGATGATGACAATGATGATAATGATGAAGACTGTGATGATGATGATGATGATGATGATGTTGATAATGACAATGATGATGATGGTGATGATGATGATGATGGTACAATGTGAGAGGCAGTGTGGTACAGGGAACACAGTGCTAGCCTTGGAGTCAGGACAAGGGAGGCTTGAGTCATATCTCTGACATATGCCAGCTATGTAAACCATGAGCAAAATACTTAACATCTCCTTACCATAAACAATCCTCTAAGACAGTAAAGTATAGGTAAGTTGTTGACCTTTTGGCCATCAAGGACTTTCTCTATTTCCCTACACTGATGAAATCAAAGATCTAGAAGGAAAAAAAAACCAAGCAAACCCAAAGTCAACTGGCTTTCAAGGACCTACCGATCTATGGATGTTGACATTGAAGGGAACATTGAGATAGCTGTTTGGGCAGATATCAAATACATCCCTGTAGAAATTTCTAAGTCTTGCACATTTTTTTTTCCTTTTATGAGACTGCTAAGGAACAAATGGAGGAACCATTTAGATTTCTCTACTCCTGAGAATTTTGTCTTTTGAGAGGCTATGTGTTGAAGGAGCAGGAACACTGGATATATGAGCTTTTGTGATATCTTTGATAAAACAATGTGTGAGGGACTTTCAGTAACATACTGCTGTTCCGTTTGGTTAAACTGAAGCTGAGGCAGGGGGAAGAGTGATGGATTGGGAGGCAGAGGACCTGAGTTTGAGTCCTGGCTTCACCACTTAATTGCCTATGTAACCTCAGTCAAGCACTTCACATCCTGAGAGAGTATTTCAAATATATTGCTTCTTAAATTCCCATCTCCCATGTTGAGGAGTTTGGAGGAGAGAGAACTTGACACCTAGAAAGGTGATTCTACTGCTTGGCAGATGGCTAATCTTAAACTCCCAAGGGAACAGAACTAGGGAAATTCTCCAGGAGTCCTAGGGTGAGTAGAGCTCTGGTCCTTTCCAAAAGAGCCTCATGGTATCCAAGCTGAGGCTTTTAGCTGAGTCAGTAGCCAAAGGCTGCAGAGCCTGAAACCGACTAGTAGAGCAATGTGCCTTGTAGAGGGAGCTTAGCCTAACAATATAACTGGCCAAAACATCTTACTCAGAAAGAAACAGATTGGGGGCATCATGAGAGAACATGAGGGAACCTGAAGTGTAAGAGATATAAGTTGTCCATCCACACATCTTCCCCTCACATGGACTTCTCACACATGGAGTCTCCTCATATCTCCTCTCAATACTTGCTTACTGCCCCATTGTTGCTGAGCATGTTTGTAGGACATTATGTCATGTGGAAAGTGGGGGGGGGGCACGGGTAAGGAGGAGGAATGATCTATTATAAAGCTTTTTACTATACTGTTTTAGTAAACACTTTTGCTTTGATCCAACTGTGTCTGGCTGATTATTAAAGGTAAATACATGACTCACAGAGTATCTTGAAGTTGGGGAGCCTTTCCCTATGGAACTTGCCTGCAAGATGAGCTAGGTTGGGGGGAATAACCCCCTAGACCTCTATAATCCATGAGGTCTGGAAAGGCAGAACTACTTGACATGGTTCACATCATTCCTATTCACACGCTCCACATTTCAATCCAGCCGGACAGCTACCTAATTGTGGAATTAAACATCCCATCTCCTTCCTCCATGCATTCTCACAAACTCTCCCCATGCCTGGAAAATGCTACTTCCTCACTCTCACCTCCTTGCCTTTTTTCATTACTCAACTCTGGTGCCTCTGGTGAGGCTTTTCTCCAATCTTCTCTTCTACCTCTACTCCTTTGTTAGACCTCTTTTTATCAAACTGCCCTATTGGGAGGTGGCTTTATATCCTCAGCACCTAGCACCATGCATTGAACATAGATGGCTTGTCGAATTGAATTGAAGCTACTAAATCTACTTAGACTACCTGCAGTAATCTGGGTTTGTCATTTAGACAATCTACAGCGGTCAGAGTGGAGACATTCTTCTACAGTGTGGGCCATTGGACTATACTATAGTTGGCATGACCTTAAGATTCAGTTTCTTAAAGCAGTCTCCTCATCTGTAAAATGAAGGGGGCTGGACTAGATAACCTTTAAGGTCGCTCTCAGCTCTAAAATGATGATTGTATCATCCTATGACCTCGTTAAAAGCTCTTAGTCTCTAGCTGGGGCAGGAGGGGTTGGGGGGAGCCACTGAATTTGAGTCCCTGAGGTGGTATTGAGTAGTCTCACATCTCTGAGTCTGGGAATTGCCTTGATTTCTCCCTGCTTGACCCACTTTTTAATTAGAGAAGCAAGAGATTGTTCAGTTTGGGGGCAGTTTGGTGTGTTTCAGATTGGTGGCATGGAGGTTTAACATGGCAGATTTCATCATTCCCAGTTCAGAAAACTCTAAATGAAAGGTTTTAATGATAGCTGTCAAAAACCATTAGTGTAACAAGATATCACTCCAGAGTTGGGAGGGGAAAAAAATCCTTTTGTCTATGTGATCTCTTTGTATCTTGGCAGCTCCCATAGAAGGGTGAAGGGCTGAGCTGTTGCTGGTTATTGTCCACATATCCAAGTCAGAGAAGGACTTATTTCAAGCAGTACCTCTCCACCATTCATCCATCTGTCATTTCTGAACAGTTTTTAAAGTGTTAAAGCTAATGGGGTAACAAACTGAAATATGATAATGATCTTTCAGGTAGACAAATGCATCCAGTTAGATGAATAAATGGCCAGACAGGCAATAAATGGAAATTGAAAAGATAGCTGCAGTGGTACATGGAATATATGTTCTTTCTGGTCAGAATAAGTCTGATCTGATCTAATTTCAGAGGTAAAGCAGTTCTGAATTTTGTAACAACTCTAATGGGGAGCCAGCTGAGCCTGGGTGTAATTCTGAGCTTGATTCCTTAGGATAACAATGATGGTCTTTTAAGATTTTTATATTTATATTTTGTTTTGAAAAATTTTCAAAGGTCGTCCTGGTGACCAAACCATCCTGAGCTGGGGCTCTGGGAAAGCCCCGAGTTCAATTCCTGCTCCTGTTATCCCACTCCCTCAGGCTTCAATTAATCTAGTATGATAAAATTCCTCCTCTCCAGCCAAACCACCATAGGCTGTAATCTTGTCAGTTCTCATAAGCTAAACAGAAACACATAGTTTAGGGTGGTTGTTGTTGTTGGGTTGATTTTTTTTTTGTCCCATCTCCTGCAT
Source organism: Phascolarctos cinereus (assembly GCF_003287225.1). Lineage (NCBI taxonomy): Eukaryota > Metazoa > Chordata > Mammalia > Diprotodontia > Phascolarctidae > Phascolarctos > Phascolarctos cinereus. Next base: position 438,671,772 of record NW_027555958.1, read on the forward strand.
CTGTTATTATCATTTCCAGAGGAATCCATTTGGATCTTCTGAGTTCACCTCTCCTCTCAGCTGTTTATTTATTTACTTTCTGGGCATTTTTCTTCTGTGTTCCAAGGAAAATTATAGACAACAAACTTTGTTAATGCAATATTGAGGATGTTGATGCTTGAGTTCAGGTTCTGAACTCTTCCTTTTGAGCAGAGATGACTTTCATCATGGAGTCCCCAAACTGTCAGCCATGGGTGACAAAGGATTTGGAAAGAAACACAAGTAGAATGTTTAAAAAAGGAGTTTTGGCTTCAAAATAAATAGACAATAAAGAAAGGGGACACACATGTAGCTTTATGATTTCTTCCTGTGGCCTTACATTGAATTTTCATATTCTTTCTTCCCTGCGGTTGGATCAAGGATTAAGTCATAGGAACACAGACTCACAGAACCGCAGTGTTGGAAGGGACCTCAAGCGGCCTTCTCATCTAACCCATGCTCCCAAAAGAATCTCAACTTCAACTTAACCAATAGGTGTTCATCTAGCCTCTACTGGAAGACCATTGATGAGGGACAATCCACTATTTCCAGAGACAGTCTATTGCACTTGTTACCAAATTTTTCCTATGACCAAGGCAAAATTTGTCCCTTTGCAACTCTGTAGCTAGTTGACACAATAGGGAGAGTGCAAGACCTGAATTCAAATACAGTTTCAGACAGCTACTGGTGTGTGACCCTGGGCAAGTCACTTGGCCTAGTTTGCCTTAGTTTCCTCAACTATAAAATACTCTGGAGAAGGAAATGGCAAACCATTCCAGTACCTTTGCCAAGAAAACTCCAGATGGGGTCATGGAGAGTTGGACACAACTGAAATGACTGAACATCTTTCAAACATTACTCCTGTTTGAGGCAGTTAGGTAGTACATTTAGATAGAGTGCTGTCCCTCCAGTCTGGAAGACCTGAGTTCAAATCTGGCCTCAGATACTGGTTGGGTAACTCTGGGCAAGCCCCTTAACCTCTGGCTGCCTCAGTTTTCTCATCTGTAAAATGAGGATCAAAATAGCACTTATCACACAGGGTTGTTGTGGGGATCAAATGAGACAATATTTATAATGTGTTTAGCACAGTGCCTGGCATGCAGTTGGTGCTTAATAAATGCACATTCTCTTCCCCTTCCCTTGTGCTCTCTGTATCTCTTCCAAATCACAGTCCTCTCAATGTTTGAAGATCATTTTCAGAGTCTTCTCTGAATCTTCTCTTCTCCAGCCAAAACATCCCTAGGTCTTTAAGCCAATCTTCGCGGGGTGTGAAATTAAGGTCCTTCCCGTCCTGGTTCCCCTGCTCTAGACACTTTCCACCTTATCAGTTTGATTTCTAAACTGTAGCATCCAAAGCTGATCACAATATCCCAGATGTGTCCTGACCAGGGATGGGTCTAGAAGGACCGTTGCCTGCTTATTTGACTTCTTTAATTTGGCTCAAAGATTACATTAGCCTTTTTTGGCTACCATATCCCATTATTGACTTATATTGAGCATGCAATTGACTAAAACCCAATATCAGATATGTTCGGACGTAGAATTTGCCTCAAGCAGAATGAATATATTAATACTCCTCGTGCTCTGCTCAACAGCCAGCTAGTCAGCCATCTTACTCTTTATGTTGCTGGATCAAAAAACATCTACAAAGAGATCAAGATGTGACCAACGGAACTCCCAAATGAGATCCTTGCCAATAAGGAAGGTGTATCCCAGACAGCAGCGCCTTCAGATGTAAGAGAATAATAAGCCCTAGATGATGTTTATGTCATTAATACTATAATAAGATGTAATTCCTTAGTACCCTGCCTGAGGTTTTTCTATTTTAATGTAATGAATCTTTTTATATGCTATGTGATAGAATAATGAAAGAAACTATTTTACTTTGCTTGGGCTGGTAGATGTGAAAAATGCTGGGGAAACTTGAAATAATGAATCTCTTGACTTTCTTGTCAATGTCATTTCAGTGGGTATATTTATTGAATGCTATGTGCAAGTTCTTGTGCTGTTGCTGGAGTTAACAAAGACAGAATGAACCCTCTAAAAAAAAACAACCACCTATCTGTTCTCAAGGAGTTTATATTTTACTGTTCTACCAGTCTAGAGCTATTACAGTTGACAGAACACTGGCTGTGGAGTCAGGAAGACAGGAGTTCCAGTCTGGCCTCAACTGTTTACTAGCTAGCTGTGTGACCCTGGGCAAGTCACTTAACATCTCTCTGCCTCAGTTTCTTCATTTGTAAAATGGTGATAATAATAGCACTTACCACCCAGGGTTGTTGTGAAGACCAAATTATGTTTGCAAAAAGCTACTTAATATGTGTAGCATGAATGCCAGCTGTTAGCATTACTACCACTGCTACTACTACTACTACTACTACTACTACTACTACTACTACTACTACTACTACTACTACTACTATTACTACTATGAGAATGAAGATATAAATAGATATGTAACTACAAAGACAATTTGAGGAGGAAGAGAAAACTAAAGAACTCAGGGGGTCATGAAAAGCCTGATGTAGGGAATAGAATCTAAGTTTAGTTTTAAAAGAAGCTAGGGATTCTGAGAGGCAGCAGGCAAAGAGCAAGGGTATACTGAAAATCACCTATGCAAAGGTCTGGAGGTCAGAGATGAAATGCCAAATTTCAGGAAATCAAGCAGGTCATTTTGGTTAGAATAGAATCCTGCTGCTGCTGCTGCTGCTGATGATGATGATGGTGATAGATAACATTTACATAGTGCTTCCCATGTGCCAAGTTAAGTATTTTACAATTATTATCTCATTCGATTCTCACAACAACCCTGTGAGATAGCTTCTATTATTAACCCCATTTTACAGATGAGGAAATTGAGGCAAACAGAAGTAGAAGTGGCTTGCCCAGTGTCATGCAGCTAGTAAGTATCTGAAGCTAGATTTGAACTTGGGTCTTCCTGACTTTAGACTCAGTGCTCCATCCACTGGGTCACCTATCTGTCCCATTCATAAACTCTGACAAATAGAGCAATGTGTAGTAAGTCTGGAAATGTGCTAGTTTGTCATGGGTTTTAAACACCAAACTAGGAGTTTGCATTTTGTCCTATTGGCAGAAGGGATTCACTAAAGATTCTTTAACTAGCAAGAGACTAACACAGTCAGACTCATGTTTTAGGAAGGCTTTTTTTGTTTTCACAACAAGTGTAATGGATTGATTACAGAGGGGGCATATTGGAAGCAGGGAGAAACATTAAGAGGTTGTTGCAGGCATCTAGGTGAGAGATGATGAGGGCATGATGGTGACGTGAGAATACAGAAGCATTTGATGTTGTTGTTGGCACTTCATTCACCAAGAGGACCAATGACATCACGAGGGTCATGTCTTGACTTGCAAGTGAATTAGGTTTAATTGAGGCAGAGCTGCACAAAGACATCAGCCTCACTCTCTCCTCCAGAGTCATCAGAGTACAGTGGCAAGACACAGGTCAGGATGACTGGTGATGGCCCAGGAGGCAGTGGGTGAACTTGGCCCTTTTTAAATTAAGATCTTTCCTGGGTCTCAGTTTGTCTGAGGCAACACCCATTCAATCATGTGATAGAAATATCAAAATTTAGTAATGGATTGGCTATGATGGGGGAGTGACAGAGACAGATGAATTGAAAATGTATGTGCTTCATCAAGTTATTCAATCTCGCTGAGTCTCAATTTCCTCTTTTGTAAAAATTAGGCCCTTATACTAAGTTACCTCTAAAGTAGTTTCCAACTTTAAGTTAGCCTTTGATCCTATATTTGACTCTGGGCACATCAATGAACTTTCTGGGTCTTAGTTTTTTTAATTATAAAATAAAGGCATTAGGCTACATGACCTCAAAGGATCTGTCCAATTTTGAGTCTCTAATCTTATGACTTTCAGATTATGAATTTGGGTGACTGGAGGGATGGTGGTACCCTCAACAGAAGTAGGGACACTTGACAGAAAGGTATGGGTTATGGGTTGGTTTGGTGGGGGAAGACAAGGAGTTCCATTATGGAGCAGTCATCCCAAATTGCCTTTGGGGTTTGTTTTGCCTATTAGAGGAGGCTGTTTGACTATATGTTCATGGGCTCCATGTACCCATCCATGCAGAGTGATGTGAGATTCAAATAAACACAATGAGTGTGTTCATTTTGATGACCTCCCCATCACACATTCAAATAAACACAAATGTTCTCCAATGTATCAAAGCAGCTGTGTTTATTTCAACGTGCAAAGCGCCAGATATACATTCAGATTTCCTCATCTCTCTGGAACGATGCATGGCCGACCGTTCGTTGTCGTCATCGTCAACAATTTAGTGGAAAAAATGTGCCTGGTGCACGTGTAATATGCAGTCTCCAACTGTACAAACACGCACGCACACACACACACACACACGCACACAGAATCTCTAAACAAATTTTCTTCAATCGTTTTACTGACATTTGTTCTAATTGAGGATGAAGTCTGGAGAAACTTTGAAGTTTAAAAAAAAAAAAGAAACACATCAACCACTAGTGGCTACCAGAAGAGATGAAAGCTTTAAGAATCTGAATAATTCTGGCTTCACATACAGGTCACCTTTTGCTGATGTCAGGATAATCAATCAATCAATCAACCAATAAGCATTTATTAAATACCTACTATGTTCCAGGCACTGAGGTAAGCATTGGGGATACAAAAAGAAGCAAAAGATAGTCTCTGCCCTCATGGAGCTCACAATTAAATGGGGATAAAGCCAACTTTTGAATTTTTTTTCTCCAAAACTTTACCTTCTGAGGTTCTATGATCCAATGGCTAGATTTAATAAAAATTGGTTTGAGGGAAGAAGCACACATTCTGACTTAAGCAGAAGTCCTAAGCAGCTTGGTGTTATTTCAGCATTAGAGATACCCTATGGTATCACAAGGGATAGAAGGCCAGCCTTGGAGTCAGGAATGCGGGGGCTCATGTCCTGCCTCTGAGAAATGCTGGCTGAATGATCCTGGGCAAGTCACTTAACTTCTCAGTGACCCTAGGCAACTCTCTAAACCCATAAATTCTAGACGGGTTGCTGTTCTACATGGTTCTCTGCACCAGTGAAATTTAAGGACCAAAAAAGCCCTCACCAAACAACAATAACCAATAGATTGAGGCATAACTTTTGAAAAGGAAGCATCCTTGAGGTTTGTTTGACAAGTTAGTCTAAAAGAACTCTTTGTTTTCTTGCTCAAGAACAGCTTTTGGTTCCATAACATAAACACAAAGATTTCCTCAACAGGCCATCACTTTACGGGGTTGTAGGAGTGTATATACATACAAACATACTACTATATAATATATACTAACATACTATATATACTATATATGTAGTCTTTATAAATATACTGTATGTAGTCTATATACATGCTATATAAACACATATATACTATATATTATATGTGTAGATACACAGATGTGCATGTATATACACATGTACATACATGTACATATTTATGTCTATCTGGCCTCAGATACCTCACTATGTGTGTGACCCTTGGCAAGCCACTTATCTGTCTTCCTCAGTTTCCTCGACTATAAAATGGAGAGAATAATAGTACCTACATCCCAAGGTTATCATAAAGATCGAATGAAATACTATTTGTAAAGTGTTTAGTACAGTGGAGGAAGCTTCAAGCTCACCTGTGACCTAAGGGGGAAAATGATCTGTGGTGAGGACCCAGCTGCAGATTTGGCTAGGTGTAGCTTTCATCAGCCCATGTTCAGTTCTGAGTACTAAATCTGAGGAATAAATGCATCTAGACCAGCTAAAATTGGCCCACAGGAGGATGATCAAGATGGTGAGGGCTTTGGGTACCATGCCATACAAAGAAACTGGGGAATGTTGAGTGTAGAGAAAAGAAACAAAAAAAGAGAGGAGAGATTAGTTGTTCTATTTGGCCCTAGAGTAGAGATCTGGGAGCAAAAGGTGGTGGTTGTATGGAGGCAAATTTAGAGCTGTCCCCAAAGGGAATAGTCTTTCTTAGTTAGTAGTGGACTTCCCCCTAAATGGAAATCTTTATGTAGAAGTTTGATGTCCACTCACCAAGGGTGTTTCAGGGAGGAATTAAAGTTGGTCTACACTCTGTAGGATCTCCAAGGCCCTTTCCTACTCTTTAATTCTGTAAACCCGTTCCCCTTCCTCATACTGATCTTCAAAATTGTGGGAGACCTATGGGAAGCCATCTAGGACACCTTTGGAAGACAAGAGATTTTCATTTATTGCTAGGCAGCCAGGAAACAAATGAAGGAGACAAACTTACTTCACAGACACACATGCCTAAGGTAACATGAGAATTACTTGTCAAAGTCACTGGGATGAGGCTCCGCTGGAGGAGGACTTCTCAGGCTTGGGGATTCTTTTGTATGGAGTCCAATGACATTCTCAGTAGGAAAAAGGAGGCTTTCACTCATTTGTGCTGGTGAAAAACTTTTGCCTCTCTTCTCTGTTCCAATTCTGTTTCAACAATATGAGTAAGGAAAGTGACAATGATGGAGTTTTTATAGAAATAGAAATATAGTTTTTCTCAAGCTCCAGAGGATAGACAACTTACCCTTCTAATTCAACAACAAAAACAATGATAAATACAAATTAGCAGTATCTTTTCAATATCAGTGCATTAGTGGGCCAGCTATAGGAGCTGTCCCTCTTCCTGTTTATATCTTAGGATGGACAAAAGACATTTTTTTATCCACTTGGCTTTTCCTAGGTAGATGGTTAGGTGGGATTCTTTGGAGTGATTATGGTTATGATCCAGGAGGCTCTGTAATGATTTGTTATCCCTCCCTCCTCCCAATACACACACACAAGTACACACACACACACACACACACACACACACACACACACACACACAGAGTGTAGACCTCCAATATGAATGTACTAGAGGACGTGGACAAAAAGTCCACAGGCTGGTCTTTAATCCACATTCTCAGAGACAGTGACCACATTTATAAGATCATGGATCCATCAGTATTTCAGAGTAAATACAAATGAGCGGTATGCCTCTGCCTTAATGCACCAAGTAATCTGATCCCCTTTTCCAAATAAGTCTAGAGAACAGTATCCCATTACTCTACAGGAGTGCTGGTATATGTTTGTGGGTGTGCACATATGTGTGCATGTGTACATGCATGTGCATGTGTGGCTGTTCCATTTTCTCTCACGGATTCTATAGCTTCCTTCATTCTTCGCTTCTCTCATATTACAGAAAGAAGGTAATTTTTTCCTGGCCATTTACTAAAGCTCATTAAAGACTGGATAGAACAAACAATGCTACTCCTCAGAGACTACCATTCAAAGTCACTCTACAATTCTCTGTTCTAATACTTGAGACAAATTAATTATTCCTTAGTGAAAAGTATATAATTCTTATTCTTCATTTTGGGAGGGGGAGGTGGGGAATAATAATAGGAAGTTTATATCTGAATGAAAAGCTGTCTGTGCTGAAGGGAAATGAGAAAAAATATGCGTTGTGAGAAGAGTAAAAGCAATTATTCTAATAATAATTCTAAGAATATTAATGTCTTCTTAAAGTAGATTGCCTTCAAATAAACACAGAGGTTGAAGCAATAGGAGGCTTGCTTATTTATTAATCATTCCAAATGTGCATTCTTCTAAATGAGCATGATCAACTTTGCTGGCACATATTAAATTTAGTTAAACAGCAACTTGCAAATGTCTGGAAACTTTTGTAACCAGAGACTAATTTGTTTAACACACTTAAAAATGTTATATTGATGTGAAGAACCACATATTAAACTTCAAAGCAGAAAGCTCCAGAGAGTTCTCCAATTTAAAGACAACCCGCTGGAAATGCTGGAGATACAACAATCATGCTCTGCCCTCCTCTTTTTGTTTGGTTTGGTTTATGAGGACCAGTCAGTCTTTGGACTGGTCCCCTCCTCCTCAGTCCTGTAGGCTGTTATCTCCGATGCAATATCTAACTTTAGGGGCTGCTCAACCGAGTTAAGAAATGCTCACAGAGTTAAGAAAGGGCTAGTGTTTCCCTTCATCTCTATTAATTAATCCTGGCTCAGTTTGGCCCAGCGTATGTTGCTGTTGACATCACTTTTTCCTTATACTTTAAAGAGTCCCGGGAGAGACCCAACTGCAGAACAAAACTGGACAAAGACGACATTTGGTAACCATTTTATTTCTCAATTACCAACTCTAACGTATGGAAGAGATTTGCACTGCTATCCGATTTACACAACAATTATGCTTCAAAAGTTTAGAAATAAATAACTTACTCCTCAGAATCATTAGTTAGTCTACCAATGGTAATTGGTGTAAACTAATGAGTTTGCTAGATGGCTTGTCCTTAATTACTGATAAAAGCTAAATTGCAATTCTAGCCAATTGGAAACTAGTTTATTCATGGTGGGTGGGGGCAGGGGAGGGAGTACTCTTATTTTAAAAGGCCGTATGGGCCCTAATAAGTGGTTTTGTGTTGGGCTGAAGCCTGTTGAACACAATCAAAAGGCTTTTAATAACTGTATAGGGTGAATAAATATCACCATTGCTCACAGCCAGACAAACAGAAAGCCAGCAGTTAAAAAACAAAATGGCAAAGGGCAAGTTTCCTCACCACGAATCTGTTATACGTTCCATCTTATCAACGGTATGGAGATAGAGAGAGATATTTGTATTCACCAGATGGACTTGAAGAATTTATAGCCTCCTACTTTTCTGGATTCCCTACCACCACCACCACCACCACCACCACCACCACCACCACCACCACCAAACAAAAAAGGTAGCTTCTATAGCCTTCTGAAATAGAAAGTAAAAAAAAAAGAAGAGAAACCCAGTGTAATCACCCAATGCTAAACCCTGCAAGCATAAGCAAGACTTGGCTGAGCCCAAGTGCCCAAATTAAAAGTATTAAGCATGGGAGTAAGATCATTGTTAAAGAAGGACGCCCTTTGGTGTCATGGAAGCAGAAGTGTTCATTGTAGATGGTGGACCTGAGACAAAGGCAATGTTACTGTTCATGGGTAACCTTTCTGTTCTTTCCTGCCCAATGAGATATTTGTTGGAGCTTTGGATTAACTCAGAGATGGAATGGCCAACCAACTTTAGCCAAGCGCGTGGGCGTGTACGATGCCCAACGCGCAGGAGACACTTCATAAATGCTTGTTACCTACCTAGCTATCGATAAGTATTCACCCAGGAGAACTTGTCAGTATTTGATACTCCACTTTCTTCATCTTTTTTCCCTCCAACTCATCCTTGATAAATGGGAATACATGACCTGGAACTCACTGGTCATGTGGCAAGAGCCATGGGGTCATTAGAAGCCACCTTTATGTTCCTTTCAGCTATCAAGGACCCTAAATTAGTACTTATTCAGTTGAGCTGACCTTAGGAATCTTTCATGAATCATTCCCATCAGATGAGCTTCAATCAGAAGATCAAAACTTCCGGTTTCTTTCCAAGTCATTAGGCAGCTAAAGTTGGCGTGATGCCCACACCACAGATCATTTTTTCCCCTTAGGTCACAGGTGAACTTGAAGCCTCCTTTGATCTCTTTCTCCTTTTCTTTTGCCTTCCTGTGTATCCCCAGCACTTAGCCCAGTCCTGGAATACAGTAAGTGCTTAATGAATGCTTGTTGACTTGACTTTATATCCCCACAACTTAGCGCAATGCCTGATACCTAATAGGCACTTAATAAATGTTCGTTAAAGGAAAGCATTTATTAAACACCTACTCTGTGCCAGGCACTGTGCTAAGTACTTCACAAACATTAGCTCATTTGATCCTTACAACAACCTTGAGAGATAGGTGCTATTATTATTCCTATTTTATAGTTGAGGAAACTCAGGCTGACAGTAAGTGACTTGCTCAGGGTCACATAGCTACGAAGTGTCTGAGACAAGACTTGACCCCAGCTTTCTATCCACTGCGTCACTTAGCTGTATAATGTTACTGATGCCAAACCCAATCATGCATTTCTTTTAGAAATCTCAAAATTACTCCTCCTTATCTATTTTAGCTGGCACGATGGGTCGAAGTCCTGGACTTGGAGTCAAGAAGACCTGAGTTCATATCCTGTCCCAGATATTTACTGGCTGTCTGACTTTGGGCAGGATAGAATGCTGACCCTGCAGTCAGGAAGACTTGAATTCAAGTCTCACCTCAGACAATTACCAGGATTGTGACGCTGGGCATTGATTTCTGTTGGGTCTCAATTTCTTCATCTGTAAAATGGAGATCATAATAGCACCTACCTCCCGGGGTTGTTGTGAGAATCAAATGAGAGAATATTTGTAAAGTTCCTAGCACAGTGTCTGGCACATAATAGGTGCTTAATAAATGTGTATTCCCTTCCCCAGAGTAGGAATTCTATAAATGGATTTTAGGACCATAGATTTAGAACTGAAAGGGACCTCAGGGGTCACATGGTTACATAATCACTAATCTAGAGCTAGAAGGGACCTCAAAGGTCAGTTAATCCAACTCCATTTTACAAAAGAGGAAACTGAGACTCACAGAGTATAAGGGATCTGCCCAAGGTCACAGAGGGAGCAAGTGGCAGGGTTGGGATGTGACCCTATGTCCTCCCCGACTACTAATACAGAGTTCTCCCCATTGCCCTTTGCTGCCTGCTGATCGATGGGTCCTGCTGCTACAGGCTCCACTTTCATCCTACGGAGACACGCTCTCAGCTTAGAGGAGGTGGACTAGAGGCTTAGCTGTAGAGTTTCAAGTTTACTAACCATGGAGATAAGAATGTCAGTCCCAGCCCCTCCTCTAAGGAACACTACTGCTAACCACGGAGGCAGGGTTCCAGGGAGTCAGGAGATGCCATCCCTTTGGACTGAGTGACTAAGGAATGTGGAATGGGCTATTTTGGGGCTACAACTACAAAGGCAAAAGAGGAGGGCTTGTGACCTGTGGGAAGCAGAAGCAGCAAAGGAGAGGTGAATGTCTATTGGAGGCCTTTTGGCTGCCAAATTTGGTCTCTATAATCTCTCCTCCAAAATATGGCCACAATGTCTCTTAACTTCCATGTCATTGTTTAGGCATTTCAGTTATGTCCAACTCTTCATGACTTCATTTGGGGTTTCCTTGGCAAAAATACTGGAGCGGTTTGCCATTTCCTTCTCCAGCTCATTTTACAGATGAGGAAACTGAGGCAAATAGGGTTAAATGGCTCAGCCAGGGTCACACAGCTGGTAAGCGTCTGAGGCTGAAGACTTGGCACTCTATCCACCGTGCCACCTAGCAGCCCTAAATTCTATAGATTTGCTCAAATCGTGTTTACAGTATTTCTGATAAACGTCTAGGCTCCAAAACAGGTGCCCACTTTGCCTCAGGAAGAAAAACATGTAAGTGATTATGTTTTTATTTGGCAACATCTTGACTTGGTTTCAGAATACTTTGGCATGTTGAGCTTCTTGGTGATGAAGGAAATCATTTGCCAGTTAATATTGTATGAGTAACTGACAATCAGTGCTTTAGGTAATTATTTATCTAAAAAGAACCCTATATACTCCAAGAGTAGGTAGGAAGATTCTCATGGCATTGGTTTTGCCCAAACGGTGGAATTATCAAGTTTTTCTGATAACAAGATGAGACACAGTGTGACTCAGTGCACAGAGAGCAAGCCCCGAAGCCAGGAAGGGCTAGGTTCAAGTCTGACTTCTGACCCATCCTAGCTGTGTGACCCTCAGCAAGTCACTTGACTTCTCAGTGCTACAGGCAGCTCTCAAGTAAGAGAGAAGGTACCAATCTGTGTTGGCAGAGAGAAGTTCCTCACCAGAGCATTCCTTCTACTAATGAAATCACAGGTCCAGGTCTTCTCCTAGGATATTGAAATGGATAGAATACTGGGCCTGGAGTCAGAAAGACATGATTTCAAACCAGCTTCAAGCACTTTCAGCTATGTGAGTCTTGGCAAGTCACTTAATTTCTGTCCGCTTCAGTTTCCTTACCTATAAAATGGGGATAATAGTGCTTACCTCCCAGGTTTGTTGTGAACATCAAGTGAGGTCATAAAATAATAATAATAATTCATATGACAATAATAAATATAATAATAATATTTAGTGTAGTGCCTGGCACACGGTGGGCAGATAATAAATCCTGGTTTTGATTTTATAACAAAAGAATAATGTGTGGAAAATTCATGGTTCTGATCTAACTCTCCAGTTGAGCATGTCCTTTGTTATTTGTGACAATGGATCACAAAACCAAGAGCCAGGGAAACCTATCATCTGATGGCAATGTGCTCTAATTGCAGCAAAATGCTTAAATGGTTATAAGCAACCTCTAGAGGACTAAATCTCCAAATATGTAAGTGAAGGATGTAAAAGTCATCGAAATCAACAAATGGAAAAAAAAATCCCATAGCTCAGGTCATATGAAGCCTCCAGTTTTAAGTCCTATAAATCCCAGGGTTACTAATAAAAGTATTGCTAATAAGAATAACCGGGTGGATTGATTCTCCAACCTATGAGCTGGAGCCCAGAGTAAATAACTCATGTTAGTTACCTCACTCACTAGGATTGTGCAAGGGTTGGAGAATCTGTTTCCTTCACACAACAGATGCAGCAAAGGAATGCCCTTTCTTGTAGAAGCTTTGCTAGGCATGTTGTTTGTGCCTTAATGAGTTCGGCTTAGCCAGAATAATAATCAATTACATCATAACTTACATTTGGGAAGCTTTGAAAATATATCTATGATCTGTGTGACTAGAAAGGGAGGTGGGTCCATCATGGAGCCATTTAGAGGGATAACAGATGGACAGATCAAGGGTGGTGCTGGTAGCCATGAAACAGAAAGATATTCATAGAAGAAGACCTTTAGTGTCCAGGTAAATACTCTCTGGACAGCTCGTGGAGGGACATGGACAATAATCAAACAGGATGAGAAGTCATTGAGGGGTGGCTAGCTGCCATGGTAGAGAGTTGTTGCTGTTTAGTCATTTTTCAGTAATATCTGATTCTTCATGACCCCATTTGGGGTTTTCTTGTCAAAGATCCTGGAGTGGTTTGCCATTTCCTTCTCCAGCTCATTTTACAGGAAACTGAGGAAAACAGGGTAAAGTGACTTGCCCAGGGTCACATAGCTAGTAAGTGTCTGAGGCCAGATTTGAACTCAGGAAGATGAGTCTTCCTGACTCCAGGCTCAGCACTCATTGCACTGTGGCGCCACCTAGCCCTCCCCTGCAGGAAGGAGTGCTCCCATTGGTGAGATCATGAATCTACCTAGCTTCTGCTTAACTGTAACTGCTTCATGTAACACAAGGTGATGAACCTGGTATCCCTGATAGGCTGGAAAATGAGCAGGACTATAACTAAGGATTTTTGTACACGAAGCAAATTCTAAGTTTGTCATCCTATGATAAAACGTCAACCTCTCCACCCTAGTTCTGGCTTTACAAAAGAGGGATGGTAAACATGATGCCATTGTTTGAGGAAGAGTATGAGATTGGCATATACTGGGGATTGGAATATGTCCACCGACACCTTCTTCAGGGTCACGTCATAGCATGGAAATGACAGTGGGCTAGCAAAGGCTCCCAAAGCAGAGAATAAGGGGTGGAAAAGACTTTTGAGTATGGTTGAGCTGTTTATCTGAGGACCAGCCTCACTTGCAAAGGAGTTTGTCACCAGATGGGTTACAGGACTCTGGGTTCATTTGTTTTTTTCAGTCACAGCCATTCCCAAAGACTTTAGGGGGATCTCATTTGCATTAGTGGAGGGGACTTGACATGAATGAAATCACCGGTCTTTGAGGTACTGAATAGTACCTCCTACCATTTACGTCAGGGAAAGATTAGTGGGCTCTGGTGAACTGACTCATGATCATTTCAAGCACAAGTGCTAAAAGACAGGTCCAGGGCAGGTGAGGTCAGGAGGTCCAAAAGAACAGGGCATTATTTTACATCATCCCCGTTGGCTAACACAAGAGTCATCTGATGTGGCCAACACGTGGACACCCAATAATGCTGATAAAAAAGAACTAATGACATCATTGGACCTCCTTATTTTACAGGAAACAAATTCAGTCACAGGCATTTTTGCTTTAGGTTTGTGTGTGTGTGTGTGTGTGTGTGTGTGTGTGTGTGTGTGTGTGTGTTTAAGTGGCACTACCCCCAGACTCTGCCTTGTGATTGGAAGAATCATAAAATAAACCTGATTCCTGAGCCAGGTGCAATGCCACTCTCCAGTGATGGGAAGATGAGCAAATGTCACTTTGCTGCCCCAACATCCATCAGGAAAACTGATTGCATCTCCATCAGTCATTTGGCAAAAATGAAACAAAGTAATTGTAACACAACAGTGCCACCAGCTCCATGACACCTGCCTTCCAAATAAATCTCTAGGCTTTGTCTTCTTTATTTTCAATAAATGCTCTAGCATTATTGCCACAGCATTAATCTAGCAGCAGGAAACCATTATCCTATGACAACATTCTCTTCCATTAACATTATCTTTTAATTTTAAGATTGTTTAGATGACTGCTAGAAGCTACTAAATTAAGATAAAATGAAGGAGGGATGATTTTCCTTGAGCCAAGTATTCAGTCAAGTTTTTCCCCAAAATGATTCTGGCAAAAGAGACAGCCATTCTCTCACTTGTGCAGACTAGCAATTCATCTGTATCTTCCCATCTTAGTGCATTGATGGAACACTGAGAAGCTTTGTGACTTTTCCCATAGTCAACAAAGCTTGAACCTTGTGGAAAAGAGTGGAGTCAAGAAATTCTCGTTCAAATCCTTCCTCTGACACTTATTAGCTGAGTGACCATGGTAAAGTCACTGTACTTTTTTGAAACTCATCTTTCTTATCTGCAAAAGAGGGCTAAGCATTCCCATAGAGCACATCTCACAGGTTTGATATGAGTCTTACATGGGAAGAAGCATGTAAAGTGCTTCAACAATCTTAAAGTGTTATATAAATGCTGGGTATCAGCATCACCTCCACCACCACCATCATCATCTTATTCCTCTCCAATTCAAAAATATTGGTGCATTAAAGGTTTAAAAAATAATTATTAAACTCAAAAGTATTAAGAAAAGTTTTGCTGAATTATATGGTGTATTTTACTTTATTTTTACATGGTGTACTTGAAGAGTTTAAAAAGCTAACTTTTTTTGGAGCTATATTGGAGTAAATAACATATTAGAAACTTAATAAGGATGCAAACTTTGAAAAGAAATAAAATAAAAGAAACTATTGACCCAGTAGAACCCACCGTGAGAAATAATCAAATTGGGAGAATGTTGGAAAAATGAGATAGAAGGAAAATAGGATGAAATTAAAAGTAAGTTATTGTAACTTTTGGGCATTATTCTTTAATGAACCACGTGATGGTGAGCTGAAAGTTCGATTCCATTCAATTCAGCTGAACAAGTAAACAAGCAGCTGTTAAGTAGTTCCTATTCTGGAAGGCTGACTCCCTTAGGGGTCCTGGGAATGCAAAACAAACCGTGCCTACCCCAAGGCAGCTTTCTGGTCATCATGCCCCATTGGTTGGGATCTATGCAAGTTTTACATCAAATACACAATAGACATTTCTCCAAATGAGACTCACCTAGTCTGCCTGAGCCTGTCATTTTGGTCATTCTTTCCATTGTTCTGATGCACTTTCACCTCTGCATATTTCAGAATTCTTTTAATCTCTCCAGCCATTTTTCTCATCCCACACATCTGCTCGTTGTGTTCAAAGGGTTGTCAAAACAGCACAACTGCCAGTGCCCTGTACAATTTAAATAATTATAAGAGCAATGGGGATGCACAGTCTGCTATCTCTCTTGGCTATTCCAAACTCTCTAGAGAAAAAGGCTTGTGATAAAACCCTTGGGAAATTGAGCTGTTATTCTAATAGAAACCCAACTGGAGGAAAAGAAAAGAAGAAGCAATTGAAGGGATGAAGTCTTCTTGATGGTAGCTATAGCTTTGTTGAAGTCATCCATACCTGTCCTGTTTACCGATATGTACAAAATAGGAAGAGGGAAAGGGAGATCAATCAGAAAGGTCCTTCTGTAAATTAGAGCGACTTCTAGAACTCATCAAAACTTCACTGAAGCGTCGTATAGAGGGTTCCTGGCCATGAGTAATAGTCAATACTTCATTCCCTGACTGAGATGATAACAGGCAGATATTCTAATAATGTTTGAGGATTTACTACTGGACAGAGGTCGTCAGCAGGCATTTCTAAGCAACTTTCCTTGTCATCTGAGCAGAGAGCAGCATCTGGTTGCTTGACTTGGATGGCTTCGCCCACTAATTAGAACAAACACATACATAGGTGGACTTGTTTAAATTTTTGTTCCTTCTTTGAAGCAAATTGTTTCCAGAGTATTGTTCCAGAATGACTTCTCTGTGGGCTGGCTGGCAAAGATCACAGCAGATGGCGCTGAGAGAAGGAACTGCAAAGAAAGTTGAGTTGATTCTTTGGATGGCTCCCCAAATTTGAAAATAGCTTTGCTTACACTGTTTCCCTTTAAGGATCCTGGATGCAGAAGGGGGAGGGGAAAATTGTCATCTTAGAATAAAGGTCTTAAATGTTTTCAGTGATTTCTTATCAGATAGAGAAATTGACAAATTTGCTTTCTCCTTCGATGTTTTGGAGCTAGAAAAGAGGCTGGTAGTGATTCATCAAAACCAATTTTATTATAAAATTTGATTGATGCTCAGAAATATGAGTGATGACGTTATAATGTATACCTCTGCATGGAGGGAACACATTTTAGTCAATTGAGTTAGCCAATTTTATTATTATTTTTTTAAAATCCATATCTGGTTGTTCTTTTTATTCTAAAAATTTATGGTACTGTATGGAATAGAAATGTGTATTTTTCAAGTTTATAGACAGATGCCGACCAGGCTCCCTTTTTTCCGATGTGGTCATTCATTACAACAGGAGAAGTAAATGCAATCAACGTTTTCATCAGTGTTTTCTTGGTTTGTGAGTAAATCAAAATCAGTATTTTCCTCCCTAAAATTACATTTCAGCACAAATTTACATGGGAGGGGAAAGCTTCAATTAGATCGATGCTATGATTAAAGGGACACTGGGCAAGGAAGTTGTGGCTTCTGTCCTTTGGATCTTGAAGGCCCCTATTTCATGCTTTGGCCATGACAAGCTTGTGTACCTGGAGGAAAAAAAATGAGCCATTAGTATTACATTTAACAAACAAGTTTACAACCGATTGAATTGCACAGTCATGTATTTGAAGGGGCCTTGGAGGTCCTAGAGTCATAGACGGAAAGTTGCAAAGGGACCTTTGGGAGATCTCCAGTAACTGTTCTTATTTTCTGGCTAACAAAACTGGATGAAGTCCTCAGAGGTTGACCAATTTACCAAAAATCATATTGGTAGAACCAGGATTAAGAAAATCATATCTTCTGAGAAGTACCTCTCCAAATTTACGATTTTCCAAAATACCCTTATAATATTCTGTGCAGTTTCAATGTGTCTTCTGGGCTGTAAGTAACACATTTATACACACGTGTATGCACACAACCCTGGAAATCTGCATATTTACTTTAAAAATGTTATAAGCATGAAATTTATCTATGTAAAAGCTTTCTCCAAACTTTGAGGGACTACTAATTAAAGACCCAACCTGAGGTTTTTTCTTTTTTTGTGGGCTTTTTTTTGGGGGGAGGAGGTCCAGATTTATGATTTCATCAGCATCGGGAATTCCTTTCATGCAGATTGGCAACTGATCTAGAACTTCTGTCTTTGGGAGAGTACCTGATGGTGAAGAGCTCCTTGAAACACTGAAAAATGAAATACTTGCCCATAGTAACACAGCTAATTTGCTTCAGAGACAAGATTTGAATCCATTTCTTCTTAGTCCAAGGCTAGATCCCAATCTTCTATACAATGCTGCCTTTTGAATTGAGAATACAATAAACTTATTTTTACAGTCTAATAGATTAACCACTGAGTGAGACATAGATATTTAGAATATCACTGTAGTTGAATACTTATGACAGGAGAATAGACTCAAAACTGGTGCACATAAGGAAACCAAGGCCTATTTTTCCATGATGTCATCACTGTGAAAGGCCATTTTGTATCAGGATTTCCTTAGTTTCTGAGACTGAGTTTTGCCATTTTAAATTCCTGTTTCCCTCTGTGTAACAATTGACAAGATAAGGCATTCATCTGTCAATATAATGGGGTAGACCTCTGAGGTCCATTAAAATTCTGGCTAATGTTTCTTTTATTCATTAACAATGACTAACTTTCTGACCTTCTTCAGAGGCCTCCTATATTGTAAACTAAGTTCCTAATAAAATTAAGAAACAAGAGATATCTGTTTGACTTCTCACGGCACTCACATCAAGTGGATAGAGCAATGAAATCAGGAAGACCTGAGTTCAAATCCTGCCTGAGATATTTAACTACCTATGTGACTCTGGGTAAGTCACTTAGCTACTCTATCTGCCTCAGTTTTCTCAATTATAAAACAAGCATAATAATAGCATCTACCTCCCAAGGTTGTTGTGCAGATTGAATGAGATAATAATTATAAAGTGCTTTAGTATAGTACTTCACCCATAATAAGTGCTATGTGAATGTTAGCTATTATTATTAACTATCCTGAGTTTCCACAGCTATCAACCACTTTCCTGGGTACTCATTTAAGATCTATTTTATTGTTTATCAAAAAGGGGAAATAAGGGACAGCTAGGTGGCGAAGTGGATAGAGCACCGGCCCTGGATTCATGAAGACCTGAGATCAATCCAGCCTCAGACACATAACAGTTGCTAGCTATGTGACTCTGGGCAAGTCGCTTAACCCCAATTGCCTCACAAAAAAAAAAAAGTTAAATTTCCTGCTATCCACTTACTACTTATTAACTTTATGACCTTGTACAAATTCCTTAACCTTTTTGGGCTTCAGTTTCTCCAATCATAAAACACAGTGTGCCGATATAAAGAATGGATTTATTTAACAATGCATTTATTTCATAATTTAAGATTTATAGAATATTTTCCTTGTGAGATGGGTAATGTAATTTTTTAAAACTGCAGTTGTGATTTCACTGTTATAGGGAATATTTCCATCAAGAAACTCCCTAGAACAATGGGTAGGTACCTGCTGTCTGATTATAGTATCAGAGAGTAATCTAGAAGGGCATTGAGGGATCAAGATAGCCTAGGATCAGAGGCCAAACTTGAACCCAGGTCTTACTGACTCAAGGATCTCCCTACCCCCACTGCCTCTTGAGTATAACTGTAATAGAGGTTGAGCATAAGTATTTTTCCCATTTCACAAGTGAGGCAGGGAGAAATAACCCACGATTACTTAGCTAAGTGCTAGAGCCAGGACTAAATCTCAGGTCTCCTGATTGTCTCTAAATGAAATCCTTTTTCTGTCTTATTAGCTGCTTTTCAAAATTCATAGACATGAGGCTGTCAATTAGAAATGGGGGAACACTTTGTCTTTTCATAGAAACTGTTGGATTTAGAACTTTTTTTTTTTGAAGTCTCTTTAATACTCCCACTCTGCACCCCACCCACCCGGACTTCTTTCTGCAAAGGCAAGCTGAGCCAGGCAAAGTCACTTCCACATCTCTGTCTGTTTTCCCATAAGCCTTTGTTCTTCCCCTACCTATGGAAAGCTCTTTTCCCACAGTCCTTTGACTCTAGTGGCAACAGGCAAGGCAGCTCCATCATTTGTTATTTCCAAAGAACAAGTCTATTAGCAACAATGTTGCACTTTGTGTAAAAGACTTCTTGTCTAGAAACAGCCAATGGCTTTTTGTCTTCACTGACGCCACATCAATCTCAGGGCCCACCATGGCCATCTCAGGGCTGGCCAGGCAGGCAGCCCAGACAGTGAGATGCCTTGAGTCTCTGGCTGGCTGAAAGGGCTGTTCGGGAAGAACTGCCTTTATCTAGATAGTACTGGCTAGAGGAAAAGAGGAGATCACAGGTATAAAGAAGAGGAGTAGGAAAATAATAGCAAAGAACTAGGGAGGAGATCAGTAGCAGCAAGGGGAAAAGGTGGGAGAATAACAGGAAGGTGAAATCGAGTTCTTATGTTGCTGCTAAATTTGATTTACATCCTCATAGGGTTATCTGATCTCTAGCTGAAGACCTCAGAGGTACAACTCTTTCATCTTACAGATGACGAAATTTACACCCAGAGGAGTTAAGTGAATTGGCCAAGATATAACTGAGGCAGAATTTGAACTCAGGTCTTCTACCTTGAAAAAAAGAGTGGTGGTGGAAGATAATCTAAATTTATTATGGAAGGAATTTGGTGCTGTAGAACTGGGAGTTGAAGATGATGTAATCCTATCTCTACTACTTAGTTTGTGACCTTGGGTAAGTCAACTTCTCCAGCCTTCAGTTTACCTGTCTGTCAAAGGGGATAGTGGAACTTAATAGATTCTAAGGTCTCTTCCAGCTCTAAATTTATGATCCTATGATCACAAAAATCAAATTTAGTAACAATAAGAATTCAGTTTAGCATCCCTCTCTGTGTGTGGGGGTGGATTGTGGAAGGGGGGGTGTGTTGGACTATATAACTTCTCAGGTCAGTTCCAGTTTTAAACCTATGAACCTCTAGGCCAGGAGTTCTTAACCTGAGGTCCATGCATTTGGTCACTAAAATATTTTTTGATAACTATTTCAATATATTCAGTTTCCTTTGTAATCTTATGTATTGAATACATTTAAAAATCTCATTTTGAGAAGGGTTCCATGGACTTCATCAAATTGCTAAAGGGGTTTGTCACACAAAGGGATCCATAACATATGCCCTAGGGCAAGGGGCCCTTGATCTCGCTTGGAGTTGATTATGCTGAATGAAGAAAAAGGAGGTATCATCCTGACCTGCATGGAGCGATAATGCATTATTATTTTATGCTGTCCAATTAGTGTGGTTTTGTTCATGCAGGACATCTTTCCCCAGACACAATGACTTCTATATAGCTCAGTCTTAGAGAGATGCCTGAGGGTCAGGTGGGTTAACCGATTTACACATGATCTGATTGCTAATAACCATCTAAGGCAGGATTGGAACCCAGGATTTCATGACTGTAGGTCTAGTATTTTATCTACTATGCCAGACTACCTCTCAATTACTTAATAATTTATAAAAATATAATAATTTACATAATATAACTTGAAATAAATTATAATTTTTTGGATTACAATGGATTTAATATATGAATTAGATAGATCTATAGGGATTATTGTTGTAGATATTATTTTCCATTATTTTGAATTTTGAGATGGCCTCATAGGAAAACCTTCCCTGCTTTGAAGGAACAAACCTGTGTGTATGTGTGTGTGTGTGTGTGTGTGTGTGTGTTGTACATTTAACTCTTCTGCAGAAAAATAGATGTAACCAAGTGGCTTTTGCACCCCAGAAAGGACTTTCGGATTACAAACCTTTATAGCTCCTCTGGAATAGATCAGAAAGTCCTTGTGAAGATTAAATCTGCAGAAATAAAGACTACCCAGAGGTGGCGCTCTGGTTAAAGTACACCTGGATTTTGATTACTGTGTACTGATTTGCTCCAGATGCCTCTGAAGAGACATCGTTAACCATTATCTCTTTTGTATTTATGCAACCACAAGCTCAGCAAACAAACATCTCTTGTAAAAACACTTCCCTCCACATTGTGAGTGGAAATATTACTCCTCAGACCAGAGGGATTGAACATCCTTCAATCCAGGAGCAAAGCAGGAAGTCCCTTTTAGCTTGCTTGAAGAATCACAGAAGCAGCCACATCTGCCTGGACCTTTCCAGTAACTTAACTGGTCCTCAGCGGTTGGCCAGTGAAACCCCGGACGGGGCTTGCATTCTCCCCTTATTGGAGAGAGTTTTGCTTGAGAAATATACCTGAAATATGTTTTTCATTATAGGCCTAAATTTAATTGTACCCCCATCATGAACTGGTGTTATCTCACTTTTGTGCTGGTAAATTATTTACATTGGAAAAACTGAGTTAAGAAATTAAGATCTGCTACTTTGATGTACATAGAATTCTCTCTTTTGAGAGACAGTCACAGAGCGAATGGGAGTTTTGGTTTGGAGATTTTAGGGAGCTGTCTTAAATTTCTACATCATTCAACCTCTTAAAATCACATTGCTGCCCATTATAACCATGGCAGAGTGAACCATGGAAGACCTGAGCTCACTGTCCCACCTCTGACACATATTGACTATGTGAGCCTATCCATGTGATTCCATTTTATGCACACAGATTTTAATGTGCTGTATTATCTCATTAGAATGTGAACTTTCTGAGGGCAGGGACGAGGCATTTGCATTTCTTTCTATCCTGAACACTTAGCACAAATGCCAGGCACATAGTAAGCTCTCAATAAATGTTTGTCAACTCACTTACTAATCTCTAACTCTTGTAAGACTGTCAATTGCGGAGAGGATACCAACCTGAGGGCACTTCCTCAGTCCAAAGTAAAGGAATTAATATTATGAGTTTTGATACCAATGAACAAATTTCAACTTCTGTGATATTTTAAATTAATTGAAGAAAGTTAATTTAGATAACTGGTAGAACTTTCTGTATACTTCGCAATATGGTATAATGCAAAGTATGCCAGATGAGGATTCATAGGACCTGGGTTTGAATCTGACCTCTGACATTCACTATTTATGAGCTTGGGCACTTTTCTGGCCCTCAGCTTCCTCATATGGAAAATGAAAAAGTTGAACCAAATAACTTCCCTTTTAGCTCCAAAACTAGGTTACTGAAGTTGTTTATTTTAAACCATTTTCTGCTGTTTTGGGTGCATAGTCACCATTCAGATATCATTGCTATTTCTTTGGAGCCTGAATTTTGTAAAACTTGCAGATAGTAAAATCGTGGCTTGAGAAGAAAGTCCTTCTAACTGGGTTCTTTGGTCAATGTTCTTGTCTTCTCATCAGAAACAGAGTATGGAAGAGATAAATTTATCCCACTGGGCTGATTTCATTCCGTTTCCTTAAAAGGATGATAAGAGGTTATAGTCCAAAGGGAAATTACCATCACCTAGTCCTATCAGAAACTGAGATACAGAGGGGTAAGAGGCCTTGCCTAATATCACTTAAGCACTGTGAGCTCAGGAGTCAGACCTAGGTGTCTGACACTAAGGCCCAGACTCATCTACTAAACCACAGCCTTTGTCCTTCCACAGCGATTTTCCCAGGACCATCCCTCCGTAACTTTCTACTAACAATTAGACCTAACATTGGCCCAGCAAATGGGACTTTTATGACCTCTTTTGCAGTGTAAAGTCGAATCCTGAATTGAAACTTTAGAAGCTGACAGCAGGAGGTAGAGGGAAGGGGGACCCACTAGCAGGTTCTCTGACTGTGGGTGTTCCTAGGCTCTAACATGCTGAGAACATTGCCTCCAAACACATGATTTATATTGAAAGTGAGCTTCCTTATTCTCTAAAGCATGCGTGATTGCTAATCTGGCCTTATTGTTCCAAACTTTGCTTCTGGATGCCTGGCTCCTCTCCTCCTCACAGCAAGCTGGGTGGCAGGCTAAGGATAGGCATGCTCAGCTGTGGCCTCCACAAGATTCCTTCAGCTTCGTCCATAAACGCAGGATCATTAGTGAGTATTCCCTGAGAGCCTACTATATGCCTTGGTTTATGTTTGGGTCAAGGGAGGTTAAAAAAAAAATTTCCCCTCTGAAAACTTATTTTCTCGTTAACCAAACTTCCCTTTAAGTTTCTGAATCCCGAACATCCAAGCTAACAACTGTGTGTGTGAGAACTGCTCCCCTCCCCCTCCCCTTCCCCCCCCCCCCCCCCCCCGCTCCTGGGACAACAGGAAAACTACTGTATTGGAGCTTGAGGTCACCCCCCTCGCCCGTTTAGGGGGTAGGGAAGTGGCTGCTGTGAGAGATGCTAAAGTTTTCCCAGGGCCTCGACTGGGAGTATGGGGCTGGCCCCGAAATCCTTGAGCACAAGTAAGGGTCCCTGGCCAGTGTGGGCAGGTGAGAGACCACTTCCAGCCTTCTTCCTTCAGTCCTCTGGGCACAGCGAGCATCCAGCAGCAGCAGCAGCAGCAAAGGGAGCAGCGAGGGGCCCTGTGGTCGGCTCCGGCCGCTGCTGGCGTTTCCCACCTGATACTGCCCTTTCCTTTCGCCCTGTTCCCTCCACTTCTTCTCCTCCACCTCTCTCCCTTTGCTCCCTCCCCTTCGCCTCCCCCCTCCCACCCCCGCCTCCGGTTTCAGTCATCCCTTTGTCCTCCCCCGGATTGGCAGGTTTTATTATTCCGCCTGAACAATCCGGCCGCGCAGTGGCTGAGGGGCGCTGACGTCGGCGGCTGAGCTGAAGAGTAGTTGGGATTTTGCTCTGTCAGTAACACATGTGTAAGAGCCGCGGAGGGAGAGTGCGAGCGGGCGAGGGGCCAGCGCCGCCTTCGAGCCGGGCAGCGGCAGCAGCAGCAGCAGCAGCACGGACAGCAGCAGCAGCGGCAGCCCTGCTTCGACCCGGCTGTCGGGCTTGCCCCCAGCTCCGCTCGCTCCACTCCTCGTGCTTGCATTCCTGCGGAAGGCTGCTCTGAGTGGCCTGCGAGGGACTCCGCCTGCCTGCCCGCCCGCCCAGCCACCCAGCCGCCCGCCCGGGCTGTTGTTGTTGTTTCCGCTGCTGCCGTCGCTTTCTGGATCTCAGCAATCGCCGCCGCCTCCGCCTCCGCCAGACCAGAGCGAGTGAGGGAGGGAAGGAAGGAGGAGGAGAAGGAGGAGGAGGAGGGGGGGCCGGCAGGGCGGGGGGGGGGTGCCGAATATACAAAGTGAAGCCACATTGCCAAACTTGCAGCAGCGACTGCAGCAGTCGCCGCCGCCGCGCCTGAAGCCGAGCAGCTCGCGGGGGCCCCAGAGCTAGCCAACCAGCCAGCCTTGCAGCTGCTCGAGCGAAGCTGGAGGAGGAGGAGGAGGAGGAGGAAGAGAAAGAGGACTGAGACTGAACCCTCTGCTCCTGGGCCGGGCGGCCACTTCACTGGGGGGCACCCGACCCACCAATAGAGCCGCGCATTAAAAAAAAGAAAGAAAGAAAGAAAAAAGATTACCTTGTCCCACCCCCTCCTCCTCCCCCCTTCCACTCCACTTCTGCAAGAAGAACTCGCCCCCTCCCTCCCTTCATCCATCCATCCATCCATCCATCCATCCATCCATCCATCCATCCATCCATCCATCCATCCATCCATCCAGCTTCATCAGTCCACCAGCCCCGGGGAAGCCCAGCGAGCGGCTCCACTGAGATCTCGCAGCCGCCGCCGCCGCCGTTTTTTTGCAATATAGGGGAAAAGCAGGTAAGCGGACTTGCTGAGGAGATGAGATGGGGCGGGAGGGGTGTGTGTGTGTGTGTGTATGTGTGTGTGTGTGTGTGTGTGTGTGTGTGTGTGTGTGTGTGTGTGTGTGTGTGTGTGTGTAGAGAGGGTGGGGGGGAGGGCTTGGGGGTTGGTAGCAGCGGGGTTGGTGGTGCTGGTGGCCCGGCGACCGGGGAGGGGGGTGTCCTGTACGGTGGTTGTTTTCTTTGGCTGCTTTCCCTTCACCGTCCCAAATTGCAAGTAAACAATACGTCGGCTTAGATAATGAGAGAGTCTGAAACTATAGAGGAAGGCAGGCTGGGGGGCGGGCTGGCAGGCGGGTGGACCGAGCAGGAGGCCGGCAGGCCGGCAGGCAGGCGAGCACCAGGGCCGTCAGCTTTGTAGCGGTCCCTGCTTTACAAAAGGGCTTGTTCGAAGAAGAGGGCTTGGTTGGGGGGGGGAGCGCCTTTCCAGCGCAGAAGTGAAAGGCTTTGCCTGTTTCGGTTATGAATTGAGGTAGGGAAAAATAGTCTTGCCTCCCTCCTCCCCCAACCCCTCTTCAACCCCCAGTAAACACTATTTTTGAAACAGTGGCAGAAAGGATCAAAATGGGCAGGGTTTTGTATTGGTGTCTTTTTTTTTTAAGAAAAAAATTCCTTTTGGCTTATAAGTCTTTTGTTTCAATCCAGGAGAAATCCGGTGAATCACCTAATTAAAATCAAGACATGAATTAAGCATCCATTTTTGTACTACAAATTGCCAGCTCTACGCCTGTCCCTCCCTTGGTCTCCATTAAAAAACACCAGAGACGTTGTTAAAGGGGGGCTTATTTTGCCTCTAGCTGCCAGTTCTGCTTTCTGTTTCACTGACTCTATCCCAGGACCTAAATTGCTCGGCTATGTAATTACTAGAATATAAGCCTATTTAACTTAAAAGCTTTTTTTTTTTTCCAACTCTAAATGAAACTTGATGAGGGCCCGTCCTTAGTTATCTGGGGAGTCAGTTTCTGGTCAGTCCTAGATTCATCATCTCTTTTAGATTTAATCAGCATTAAGGTATTGCTTGTCCTTAAGAGCTTTAGCTAATGGGGTTACTGGATGCTTTTGTCGGTGTAATGTTTCCTTCAAAAAAAATATATATGTAACAGACATAATATACAGACACACACACACACACACACATAAATATATATTACTTCTCACCAAAGATTCAGGATAAGCAGCGTGGAATCTCTCCCCGCCTCTCTCCCCCTCTCCCCCCTTAAAGGAATTCAAAGCGATTAAAACGTAAAGGGAAACAGTTTTAAGACTCTGGGCAGGAAATGCAGATTCATTTGGGTTAGGGCTGAAATTGTAACAAAAAGCAATTCCTCGAGTAAATGCATCAGATAAATCAATTTACATAAAGGTATGATGCATTCGGATAAATGCAATGCTAATGGGTTTTAGAGTGGTCCTGTTTCCAAAGTCTCGGGGTTTTGTTACAGCTTAATTGGTGGAGTTCTTTTTCTGGTTTATTGTGTGGTCACTAGAGACACGTTCAGGGACGCTTTCGGAGGAAATGTGTTTAAAAATCGGCCTATTTTAGGAACCGGGGCACTTGGTTTTTGGTGCCCTCCCCTCTAGCCAGCCACCAAGTTGGGCCAGGGGCAGGCAAAAAAAAAAAAAGTTCGCCGTCTCTCTTCGGAGGTATCGGTGTGAATGCCTTTAGGAGATGGCCCAAAGCCTTGGTATGAGTACACACACTCGGCTTACAAAGGACAAAGACAAAAACATGCTGCTTAATTGGCAGTAAATAACTTGATCTTTTTATAGTATAAGTGACTGGAGGAGCACTAGGAGTTTATTGGACTCGGGATCGGAGGCCACAAATTAATCGGTTTAGTCTAAGCTTTATAAATTGATTCCTATATTATCCCCCAGTTGCTGCCTCTCTCGTGGCATTCATTTAGAAAGTGTGGGGGAATTTTTTTAAAAGCCGTTTTTGGTGACAGCCTGGCTAGCTCGAATTTAACTTGTGTATCCCTTGATGGTTCTCAGATTATCAGCAAAGTTCTTCCCTCCTCCTACTTCTTCCTACCCCCCTTTTTTTTTTTGATGGAACAAAGCTTTAGCATTTAAATTACTGATCAAGGGCAGATTAGCGAGACAAAAGTGGAGTGTGTTTGTATAGGAAGTTAACAGGCGTCCTAAAGTTCAATGATCTATTATTCTGGCCGGTGTCCTGAAAACCCAGAGAAAACACTCATTGATCTTCAGAATGAAATGAGATTTGGAACAATAATGGGAATGGCCGTCACCACAATGGCATGTGAAAGGTGCTGTTTAAAAAATCCGAAAAACCAGTTTCGCAACTTTACGCACTGCACTCTTTCCTTCTCTCCCTCTCCCCCCACTCCCATCCTCCATCCCCCTTTCCCCTCCCACCCCCACTCTTTCTATTTCCTTCTGCTCCCTCTCTCTCTCCCTCCCTTTCAGGAAACTGAAGTGTTCCCAACTTGAGCTCCAGCTGCACTTCCCAGAGTTGGGCATGACATGGGGGTAGGGGTTGCGGGGGGTGGGGAGCCTGGCCTCGGCCTCCCTGCCTGCTAACTTGCCCACACTGCTTCTACTCGCCCTCCTGCCTCCACTGCTGGGGCTGGGGGTGAGGCGGTGGGGTAAATGACCCTCATTTGCTGGGGCTAGATGCGTGCGGAGGTGGGGGGGGATAGGCGGAGGCTGGGGGCGGGGAGTTGAGAGTGGGTGGGTGGGAAGGAGGGAATCGCACTGCAGAGCCTCTCGCTAGAAGACTTTTGACAGTCTCCAAGCAGAAGTTGTCAGTGTGGGGCTGTTCTGCAAAGTTCAGAGGGAGCTTCTTGGATTCGGAACCAAGCCCTAGGAAAAGTGTTTGTGAAAGAGGGTCTGGTTTGTGCCCCTTCCTTCCTCCCTCGCCCTACTATTGCTGACCTTACCTCCCCAGCCTGCCCCCTACTTATCAGCAACCCTTTGGGGAAAGGAAACTGAGACCTTCTGCGCGCGCAGACACACACACACACACACACACACACACACACACACACACACACACACGCGATCAGCCGCTTGATTCAAACCCCACCCCCCCCTTTCCCTGTTTTGTGTCTCTCCTTCCTTTCCTTCCTACAGACCATGGTGAATCCGGGCAGCAGCTCGCAACCTCCCCCGGTGACGGCGGGCGCCCTCTCCTGGAAAAGGTGCGCCGGCTGCGGGGGCAAGATCGCCGACCGCTTCCTGCTCTATGCCATGGACAGCTATTGGCATAGCCGGTGCCTGAAGTGCTCTTGCTGCCAGGCTCAGCTTGGGGACATTGGCACGTCCTGTTACACCAAGAGTGGTATGATCCTTTGCAGAAATGACTACATTAGGTAAGCAGATGCTGTATGTCTGAGATCTGGTGGGGTGGGGAGTCCCGGGAATGCAAACGTGGGGTGGGTGGGCGGAAGCTGTACCTGCCACAATCATCTGTTGCTTCCTCACCATGTTTTCTGGGTGCGAAAGGACTGAAAGAAGAAAAGGAGGTTGAGTTGGCAGCAGGAAGAGAAGTTGGAATTGTTTGCTTTCTTGTTCCCTTTCTAGTTTTTATTTTAAATTAGCTGTGAACCCCCACGCTCTGTAAGAATGTGTCTTGGTGCCCAGCTTCAGGTTATTACTGGGAGGCCCAGGGGAAAGACCGTGGGGGCCCCCTGATCTCTTTCATGTGGCTGCCAGTCCAAAAGGAGTCCCCACTAAAAATAAACAAAAATCAAAAGGCAGTCTAATCTGCTTTCCTAAAGGTTGGGCAGTAGTATTTACAGAGAAACAACGGACACCCAGTTGACTTCAAAATAAAACTAGTTAAGGGGAAGTGACTTACCCATGGTGGTATCTGATTAATTATAATATTTACATAAGTACCTTTAAACTTTTTTGAGTGGAAAGAGAGTGACTCATTCTTTATGCTCCCTGTAAAAGACTGATTAACTATCAGTGTAAAGGCCTGTAATTCTGATTGTAGCCAAAGAATCTAGTAGTAATGTTTGTCTTTATACTGTTTGTTTGTTATATAGAGTCCAGGAACTTACAACCTTGTGTAGTTTGCAATGTAGAAAAGATTGATATTTCCTGAAGAAGAGGTCAAGATTTTTTTTTGTTTGTTTGTTTCTTTGAGGGTGTGGGGGCGTACCTACCACTGTGTGTGTCTCTGTGTGTGTGTGTGTGTGTGTGTGCACCTACCACCCTAGTTCAAACAAATTTGTGAAAAACCCAACTGTGAAATATGTTAATTTTGCATTCTTTAGTTAATGTATAGTAACATCATGATCTTTTCTAACAAGTTTCAGTGCAATTAATAGAAAGAATTCAGGAGGTTAGGTGCCTATAAGATCTTTTCAGGTGAACTCAAGCTCCTTAAACTCATTAATTTGAAAGGAGGCATTTGAAGGATTACACACATTTAATTTGAGTAAATGGTTTGATAGACTGATGCACATGAATGCTTCTAGGAGGTGTTCTATTTCAGCATCCAGTAATTAAAAAAATAAAAGACCATGGCTGGTATAAGAGAAATGGAGAGTTTTAGGATAAATTGCATTCTATTTAAATGTTTGGGGGTTTTAACTGGAAATGCCAAGTGTATTCTTAAGTATTTTCCCCTCCTCCTTTAATAGTTTATAGGAAAGTTGTTGCTTTTTCCTTTGCTTGTGGAGGAATCAGTTGGTTTATAATACCTTAAAAGTTTATTTTTGGAGCACTGGCCTTAATCTCCATTAGGTTTTGAAGGATGTAAATAGCATATATTGAGCATGAATAAGGAAATGTTCCTTCAGTTGTCATCAGTTTAAAACGATGGGGGTAATTGAGTTTTTATTTATTTTAATAATGCAACCTTTGGCAACACGCTTGCCTTCTCAATGTACTCAGAAGAAAGGAATATAAGAAGAAAAGGGTTTTATTTTTTAAAGGAAAATTGTAGTATAATAGTCACTAAATGTGCTTTCAGCAGTAAATGTTGGGAAATCAGCACATGAGGGGGGGGGTACAGTGTGGTAATGCTTTTCTGGTCTTCCATCCAAGCAACACCATAAGCCTGACTGTTGTAATTAAACAGAGCAGAACTGTGGATAAGAAGAGGTTTAGTTTGAAGTGGGGGGGAAAAGGGCACAACTGTTCAGATGCAGTGAATGGTGGTACAGTTTCATAACCCTCTAAAGTGGCAAACAAACCTTCCCTTCTGATTGTCACTAATTAAAAAGAGAAGATGCCTCCGGTCCATTTGAATTTCCCCAAGGCAAGTTCAGGCATAAGACTTATTTCATGGGGGCCAAAAATGAATGCCTATTTTGTTTTTCCGTGTTCTCTGCAATTACGAACAAGGAGTGTGATCAGCTTTGGGTGTTTCAGAATTGATGGCCTTCTTCCATCTTCTGACTTTCTCCCCTTTACCCTGGATCTGGATAATTGGACTTAACTTAGCATGTGCAGGAGTGAGGCATTCACTGAAACTTGAACTGCATCACTCGAATGAATATTTAGGAGATCTGTGAAGAACGTCGAAGTCTTCCATTTACTGAACTGAACTCTGATAAGTTTAGTCTTCAGCCTGCCACCCCATACCGAGAAGTCTAGGGACCTCTTCTAGCACCCACTACCCACCCACCCAAATTCCAGAATGGATCTGGGCAGTTTCAGCAAGGCTCTAGCCAGACCTGCTGGGGGTGGGGTTTGGGTTTGTTTATCTAGAAGTGACTTGACCTATACTTTTTTCCCCCTCTCCTTCCATTCCCCACCCCCCAGTTTGAAGAGCTGTCAGTTCCCTTATCCGAGGCCAAATCCATGTGCACAACTCTTAATCGGAGTCGCTGGGGGAAAATTAGACGTGAATAACAAAATGAAAAGCGGATTGATCAGCTAAAACGGCTGCCGCCAGGTGAAAGGGACTGGTGCTCTCCTGAGCGGGGGCTGGGACCACAGAGCGATTTATTAAGGGGCTTTTAAACTGTCTTGAGGTTGTGGCTTTTGAAAACGACCCAGATCTAGCTAAAAGAAGCAGATTCTACCTTCATTGGGTAAGCTGGAAGAGGCAGGCAAGCCAGCCGGGCCTGAGTGGGAAGGAAGGGGAACTAAAGTGGGGGGGGAGATGGATTACCTTGCTGACCCCTCTCCCCATCCCTTTAAGGGTAGGGATCCTTTGGGTGGAGAGTAACGACGGGGCTTCTGCCCTCACTCTCCAGATTTCAGATAAAGCTGCCGCAGCCCCAGCTCCAGCCGCCAGCAGCCGGGAATCCGCACACAATTAAAAGCTTTAATTAGAGGCTCCTCCATTTTCTCTTAGTTCTGATGGGTTTTATCTAATGAGATCTGGTCTCTGGCTTAGATCTGCTCAGAATGACGTGTCCGAAATGAATGAGAACCCCGTTGCAAACAAAACATTTAATTAACAAAATTGGCCTCTAAGAGAGGGAGGGGAAGTCTGGAGGGGGGGGCTGTTATTCTGGCGGTTCTTAAAGGGACCCAGGCCAACCTACTCTCTGCCTTTCCGCACCCCCCCCCCCGCATTTTTTGTTGGTCTTGATTTTTTGGAAACGCCCCCACCGTCTTGTGCAGCAAAGTTGCTTCTGGACTCTTAAGCTTCCCGGTCCCTTTCAGTCTCTCCTCTTTTCTCCTCCCTCCGCACCCCACTGTTTCCTCCTCTCTTGGGTCCTGCTGCTGCCTTCTGAGAAGGAAGTTAGTGGAGAGACGGGTGGGGCTTACGGGGTGGGGGAGGGAAAGGAAGTCCAACGGAAGGCTGTGTGTGGGTCCCAAGCTGTGTGGTTTGCCCGACTTCACCGGGCTTGCAGGCCGGTGAACTAGGCCAAGGTGGGGGGCTGGTGGTGCGGTGGTGGCGCGCGAGCCGTGTGCCCCGACGGCTGACTCTAGCTGCGCTGCTACTGTCGCTGCCGCCGCTGCTGCGGTGCAGGGCGGAGCGGAGCAGACGCCCCGGGCCTGGGGCGAGCAAAAGGGCGGGAGCTCCGCTGGAGAATAGCTATCGCCTCTCGCTGCTGCGTGCTCCCTTCTTTGCAATTCACGTGGCTCTCCGCAGCCGCAGTCTGCACCGTGCAGCGGGGCGGGGTAGGGGGCTGGGGGAGGGAGGAGACGGCAGCAACGGCAGCAGCAGCAGGGGGAGGGTGTTCGGAGGGGTGTGTGTCTGTGTGTCTGTGTGTGTTGGGGCTGGGGTTTGGGGGAGGGACAGTGGTGGTAAGAAATCTAGGAGCCCGCCAGGCAGGCGAGTTCATTTCCCTGGTAATCAACAGCAAGCTGCTATATTCAGAGAATGCTGTCCCTTTAATTGAACAGGCTAGGTAATTAAATGGCATTTTTCCAATAGGACGTGCTAGGTAAATCTAATAGTTGGTTATTTAATATCACTTTGAAGTCTGCCCACTCAAGCACAATGACAGCATAGGAGCATGTGAACTATTAGCTAGGAGAAAAAAAAACCCAGGATCTCAAAAATTAATTAAATCGCATGCAATTTAGGGGGAACGTTTATCTTGATTTGTCATAACAGAATTAATTCAAGGCCTCCAATTCACTTGGGGGCAGATCTGTTACTCTGAATTAACCAAGCGTAATTTGGCTGATTTTTTCCCCCTCTTTCTAATGCAGCACTTGCCATTATGCACAGCCCCCCTCTTAAGTATCAATAGCTTCTGGGGCTTTTAAGGTGCTCGGTCTCTAGTTATTCTGAAGTACCTTTAATGGACTTGGCTCCAGGCGTAATTTCTGTGTTGCATTTCTTTGTTACGATTTAATATAGCTAGTGCAGAATTTAGATTAAATACAGGAACTTGCAGGGACACCAATTGCTTTGGATCAGTAGCTGTAGATGTGCATTTTTCTCTTCTGATAGGTTGCTGATATATTTACTTGTAGGTAGGAACGTGTAGCGTGTTACCCCCGTTTGCCTCTCGGTTTAGGAAACACCTCCAGGAATCTCTTAATATTACATGTTTGCTCCTTAAAGTAGTAACATACTTGAAAATGAGCCCAGCTATTGGTCATCAGATTTCCAAGATGATGCTGAGATGTGATACCAAACTAAAAATAGGACTATCTTTTTCCCCTTCCTTCCTCCTCTTCTCCATCTCTTAACGTCATTGGGAGAGAGTTGAGGGCAGAGCTGACAAATAGGACCCAGCTACATGGGAGTTCTCCAATAAGAGCGAACCACCTTTAGAATGCAGGCTTGTGGGGCATTTCTCCTTCTTCGGCTTCTTTTCCATATAAGGGACCGCTTGATGTTTGTGATCGATTGTGTTGCCCAAATGCTGAAATATTAACGACCTTCTTGGACTGAGGACCCAAAGAAAGGAAACTGAAACCGATTCTGTCATCACAATTAAAGAGTCCCCTGGCTTTAATTAGCCTGACCTGGGGTATATCTCCCCGTAGCTTGAGTTAAAGAGAAAAGAGCCCATTAAAGTCCAGTCTGAGACCGATAGCTACTTAATTGAGCACCTAAAGCCTCGAGCCTTTTAAATCAAACACTGTCCTGGACAGTCCCCCTGGTTAGATAATTAACTCTCTAGCCTCACAGAAAAAAAAAAACTTTTCAGGGGGAAAAAAAAGTCGAGTTTCTAATAGTCGCCTTCATCCTGGGTGAAGGGGGAGAGGACAATGTGCCGTGTGTTTAGAGACATCAACCGGTAGGCTCTCGAGGCCTCCCTGAAACAAGAGCATGGAGCAATCTCCAACAGCATTAATATGTTGTTAAATAGTGCATTAGCCACTCGGAGATTTTAGTCATTTCCAAACTTTGTAACTATGATTTTCTACTCTTTTGTACATCATGTGATTGGGGATGGGGTGGGGTTGATTGTTCTCTGAAAGGTTATGGAGCCAGTGCTGGGGAAAATAAGATGTATGAAAAGCTTTTGGATTACATATGACTGCACGGATTATTAAAATACACTTAGCTGCCAAAGACGTGCAGCTGACTTTACTCAGGGTGAATTGTTAAATAAATGAACACTCAGGCAGCACAATCAGATCGGTGCTGGGAGAGTGTGTTTTTAAGATGGTGTGGTACACGTGAACCTGTTGGGGGTGGTGGCAGCCGTAATTACAGACTCTTGTTCTCAGAAATACTTATAGAGAGCTCATATTCATCATAAGAGGATATTTGGTCCTCCGTGCTAGTATTCTGTTTTCCCAGTCACTCCCCCACCCCCCAATCTCCTTAAGTCCCCAACGTCCATTTTGCCACACTGACAGGTTTTTAACTTTTTGTTGTTATTACTTAAACTCTTGTTCTTTTCTGTTCTTTTTGGGGGAATGGAGGAAAACTGGTCATTGCTCATACTTTCCCCCAGCGCTGTTTCTCTTCTCTGCCCACCCTGTTCTCCAAACTTTGTGGTGGTGACACCCAGAGCCTAAGAAAATCCAGTGCTGGGAGATGGAGGAGGGTGGGCAAGGGAGGGAAAGAAGGAAAGAAAGAAAAAACCCAGTAGGATTTCATCAATAATCCTGAAGTGGTCAAGCTTTAGACCCCAACCATCTCAGTGGCCCCAGAGCTTCCAGGCACTGCTGTCCTTTGGCTGGAGGTCCTGCCTTCCCTTTGTAACCATTCCTGATTCTGCAAGAACGTGTCAATGTGTCGTGCATCTCAGACTAATTAGTTTTGAAATGGAGTTTTGATTGAACTCTTCAAATCGATGCTGCTGCAAAATTTGTTTCTCGGTCTTCCTATTAAAAGCCATCTTAAGGGGCAGTTTTACTACTCTCCCTGTCGTTCAGTCGATACATTTAATAACAACTTACAGGCTATTTTCAATAAAGTGGCGACAGCAAATTAGTAGTTTGAACATGACAAGCCTCCTCTGCAAGACCAGATTCTGAAAACTCAAAGCAATTATTTTTTTATACAGAGGCATGCTGCAATCATTCAGATTACGAGTATTCTATAGGAACACGTCTTCGAATTTTGACACCAGCAGAATTTTATGACTTTATTTGGACAAGGAGGAAATGCAAATATTAATATTTATTATGACACATACGTTAATTTGTAAATCCTGGTGACCCCATTCTGAAAGTAGGTCTGTGACCCTGCCCACTTGTTCTGATCCTCACCTTCCACTATGGAGTCATTTGGGTTTGATTAAAAAAAAATGTGGATCTTTAAGAAGGAAGGATCAAAAGAAATAAAATGCTAGCCTTGTGGATGCTCTCTGAAAGTGGAAGTTCAGTCTTCGTTTAAAATCTCTTGTTGTGCCTTTAAACACATTTAGAAAATTATGTATCTCTTTTCACTACACTCGACTTCCTTGTACTCTTCTCCCCCTCTCCCATAGCCTTTTCCCTCTTCCCCCTCCCTCCCTCTCCCTCTCTCTCCTCTCCCCCCCCCCATGGCAGATGTTGTGGTCTCATTTGATTGCATAGGAAAACTGCAGTGATACAGCAAACACCCAGAGAGATATGATGACAAATGGGTCCAGATCCCGGTAAATTACTTTCTGCTCAAATCGAAATTTCATTCAGTTTGTTGCTAGCAGAGATGAAGTAATCTAAATTGTGGACTCAGGAGCAGATAGAGGGAAGTTGGAGCAAGCATTTCATTATCAAGAGAGAGAGAAGGTTAGGATGAAAGAGATGAGCAGAGGCAAATCTTAAGTGTTGACACCATGATTGAAAAGGTTAACCCGTACACATTATATATCAACCTGGATAGCAGAGAGTTTCTAATGGAAACTCTTCCCTGATGGAGGTTTACTGGAGTTTCAATACACTGAGCATGATGTCTTCTTAGATATACAATCAAATCCTCTTAACCCTTTTGATGACTCATATCTCAAGATATGATTAAAGTACAAAAGAGTTCTTCATATAATTTCAAGGACACAATGCATTTAAACTCCCGTCATGAATTGTATCCTTTCTTTTTTTATGATGAACTCAGTAATCTGATAAAAATGTGTGTAGTACAGAATTCTTTTGTATTTGCTAGAGGTGTAAGTCAATATTTTTGATTAAATCTGGTGCTTCTTCTTCCTGTGTGGTGGGCAGAAGTTAGTCAATCCCTTCCCCCAAAATGGGTTTCCTGTTTGATGTAAATCAGTTGCAGAACTCTGAGGCTTGTGCCTCAAAAAGAACTTCGAGTAGGGCTGGAGAGTAGGGAAGGATTTGGTCTGGGATCTGGGGGCAGAGATCTTTGACGCAGCTGAAACACTCATGGTTGCCATCACCTTTGTTTCAGGTTATTTGGAAACAGTGGGGCGTGCAGCGCTTGCGGACAGTCCATCCCTGCCAGTGAGCTCGTCATGCGGGCGCAAGGCAACGTTTATCATCTGAAGGTAGCGCTTGGCTCCCCTCTCCTCCTCCCTCTGGCTGTTGTATTTCATTGCGTTCTTATCGGGGTACTCACCTAGTATACACTCTGCTCATCCCTGTATACTGTGACTAGCAAGGGAACCCTTCAGAATAGTAGAGCGCATGAAGGTATTTTCCTCGGGAGGGGTCTCTCTTTGTGATTATTACATGCTTGGGCACACAACGTACACATCCATTGAAGTGGGGCTGATACCCCTGGCAATGGCCTATTAGGAAAAAAAAAACCCAAAACCTTAAAACTCAAGTGTTTTTCTGTACTTGGTAGACACCCCCATCTTGTTTGGTGGCTCCAGACTTGGCCTGAAAAGGCTTCATTTTACACCTGTTTCCAATGATTTTTATCTTTCCTCACAGTGTTTTACGTGCTCTACCTGCCGGAATCGCCTGGTCCCGGGAGACCGGTTTCACTACATCAATGGCAGTTTATTTTGTGAACATGATAGACCTACAGCTCTCATCAATGGTCATTTGAATTCACTTCAAAGCAATCCACTACTGTCAGACCAGAAGGTGAATACCCAACAATTACTAATGAGCTTTCTTAGGGCAAGGTGGGACAGCTTGCCTCTTCCAACCTTGAGTTTTCTAGGCTGTGGTTTTCTTTTGTGTCACCCTTGTAAGAGACACAGATGAGATCCAGGTTTGGTGTTCAGAAACAGGGTGACCAGATGCAAATACTCTTAGGTGGAGAGATACCTGTTAGGGAAATCTGCTTGTCTTAATTTGGTTTTAGCCTCAACTGGCCCCTGGCTTGGGGCATGTAAAACCAAGCCCAATATGAAACTTACTAATCACCAGATCCTATTGGATCCTTTGGAGATGCATAGTCATGGGAGGAGAATTAGAACCTTAATTTTTATAAACAGGACTACATGTCTTTGACATGAAGAAAGAGTCCTGTATTGCTGGTTGAAATCTAGACACCTGCCATCCCTCCTCCAATTTGCTTTGGATTTATTTTTAGAATAGCAGTTTTACAAAACATACTGTAATACCGGAGGAGAACATTTCTGTTGATTGGTAGGCCCATAAATTTGAATAAGTTATGACATTTAAAACAAAGTTCTTAGTCTCTCCAAGCTCTCTGCACCACTAATGGCGCCATTAAAGATTATGTATCTCTCTTTCGGATCCATAACTTGAAAGCCTTTGGACCATACTTATAGATGAGTAAATTATATACGGGTACAAATTATGGCACATTAGAAGGCATTTCAGAGGGAAATGTTCCGATCAACAGTTGTCCAGCACCCTTAGAACTGGATAGTTTGAGATCTATTTTAATCTCCTTAATAAGTCTTACAGCTATGCAAGCGAGTGCATTTTGATAACCGCTGTGCTTAATTTGTAACAATTACTGTCAACCTTCAGTTAAGAGACTGTTCATTCCACACTGGTCCAGAAAAGAGTGAAATGTATGAGTCTCACACATAATTTTATTCACATCATATTTCATACTGATTATGTATTGATGACATTGATTCATTTACTCTTTACAGTGCCACTTGCATGGATATTAAATCTTATTGACCACAGATGAATTTTAATTTCAGATTGGTGATAGATTTTTCCATCAGCTCTGATAGTCTATTTGACTTTTTCATCATTAACCCAGGCAATCGCACAGGACTGAGTTATTGCATTGAAACAAAAAGCGCACACTTCACTTGGTAATTCTTTATAGATTTACAATAGGAACTTCATTAATGTCTGTTGCAAGGATCACGAAAAATAACATTTATCTGAAAAGAGGAATTCAGCAAGCTTCAAAAGTGTGGGGGGAAATAGTAGGTTTCTTTGTCTCCTGTAACTTACAAAGGCAAATGCCAAGGACTTTTTCTTTAGAATGCAAGGAGGTAATGCCAATTTTTTTTTTTAATTTAAATTTTAACTACTAAAAATAAAAGTACCATTATAGTATAATGGCTTTATATTTTCCCTCCCCCCACCTAAGTTATGAACAAAATTGAATTAAAGCTCTAGTCTCTGCCTTGGAAAGCAAACATTAACAAACTGAGTAAATAAAAGTATTTATATTACAATGTCAATTAATCAAGGAAACTCAATAGCATTTTAGCTAAGTACAAAAGTCCTAATTTCTTGTTACTGTAACTACTTAATAATGGCAAATAGATATCAAAGCCATCCCTTCAAGGAAGTACAAATACATGCCACAATTCATAGATTTATATGTTTGTGAATTTTAATGAAATAAATTTAGAGTGCAGACTTACCAGAGCAATGAATCTGTTAAATGAATACTTGTAGAGAGTCATTTCAAAAAAGAGGTAAAGTCATTCCTATTTATACAGAGTAGTGGAAAAAAGTGCAATGTGCTTCAGGAATCAAAAGGTTGATATCTTCTTTCCCTCTCCTGCCATAATATAAAAGTTTAATTTTTTCTTTGAATGGGATCTTAAGTTTGTCACTAGTTTTAGCCCATTTCTTTCCTTGGCTTTAGCAAAGCATAAAAATGATTGTGAAAGCTTCACCATCATGCACGGTGAAGAAGGGAGCAGGTAGAGAAGATATGGAAAACTGGACCAGGCCTGTGAAGCGGGTCAGAGTGTGGCAGCCCCATCGCCAACCAAGCACTGTGTGAGAGGACACTTAAGAGAAAAAGAGAAGGCCTCAGTGTTGATTTCCCAGCTTATTAAACTGCATTCATCCACACTCAGTGAAGTAGATGAAGAGTTTGGGAAGGAAGAGGGACAGTAGCTAAGAAGTGTGGCTTTCTGTTAGATATTTCTGGATAGCATCTTTTCCTATGAAATAGGATATATACATATATAAGTACATCTACATACACATAGATACACATTTGTATATTTCTGGATAGCATCTTATAAAGTAAGATATATACATATATAGACACACACACACACATATATACACACACACCTACATATACATACACACATATATGTATATGAATGTATGTATGTATTTCTGGATAGCATCCTTCCTGTTTTCCACACTTGGCATTGGCAGGAAAGAAGACTGGGGGATCCTTCTTTTGGACAACAGAAACTACTTCAGTAGAAAGAACCTAATCCTAGCAATGTACCTGTTTCAGCCTGGGAAATAGAAAGGCCAGACAGGGGGTCCCAAATGGTAATAGCACTTCAAAAGCATAAGGAAAGATACTTTTAAGATACGTGCTTCTTAGATACGTTCTGAAAAGCTGCCTGTTTTAGGGCTGATTAAAGCCATTTCCCTGTTAATAGAATTATCTTACATTTTGGCCTTCTGTGTTTTGTGAACACAATCAGTTTACTAGGTGGCGGTTCCATAGGTGATCGTTTGGTTAGTAGATATTACTACTAGTAATAACAGTGACCAGTGTTTATATCACACTTTAAGTTCGCAAAGCACTTCACATACATTAATAAGAAAGTAAAGGAGAGGGTGTTCATGAATTCTTTTTTGTAAATTTAACTTCTATAGCTTCTCTTTTTTTCAGAGGTAACAGCCTAGTTATAGATTTCTTTATTCCATCACTAAATTTACCATATAGAAAAATAGCCATTTTTATTTTGTCGTAGACTATAAGTCCAGTTACATGTTGAACACATATAATACACATGCAAAACCTACCTATAATTCCACTGATAGAGTGTATGTGTGTGTGTATACGAACATACATATATATAATAAGCTGATTATTTCAACATTGTCTTTTTAAAGACTGCTTATTAAATAGAAAACATCAACTTATTTAGCCCCTTTAAAGTTCTATCTTGTTATAAGATCTGTCCACAGGGTTTGTAATCTTTTTTTTTTTAGTTCCAATGTAATTCTGCATCATTGATTGTGTGTTCTAAGAAAAAGAATTTCAAGGCTCTAAATCGGATGCCTCCTCTTAAGTGAAATGTCACAGCACTAGTGTGTCTGGACCTAAAAAAAAAAAGGAAAAGGAAAAAACCCTGTAGGCTGTATCATTTAAAGGAAGCTTAGTTATCCTCAGGAGAACATTTATAGCCTGTCTATAGGGCCAAATAAACACACTCAGATACCTTCCATAGTGTTTGTAAATCGCTGCCTGTTACCCGATTCCCCCTTCCATTTAAAAGTGAGGCTATCAGACCATTGTACTGAGCACCAACTTATCTATACTTTTTCAATAAAACGGGAGTTAGATTTCATCCCTCCATTCACTTAGAGGAAAATTTAGAGTCTGCTTGTTTCCATATCACTCAGCAATTCTCTTGTAGTTATATAATTGGTGGCGTGCGGGTGTGTGTCCATCGTGGAGGACACTGGATGCTCATTTATTAAATATGCTTCCTGGCTGCTCCCTAATCTTTGTTCTGGACAGACAAATTACCTTTCTCACACTGAGCTTCAACTCTGGGGATTTCAGCCTCCACCACTTTAATTAGCTGGAAAGTGGGGGGTTGCCGTTACTAATAGACCTCAGGCTTTTAGTAACTTAGTCAAAGGGTGAAAAGAAAACTTCCTGGGAAGCTCAAAATGTCATTTAAAAAACCATGAAAACCTAATATATATTATTTCATTTTGGTAATTGCAAACAGATTGTATTTGAAGACTGTGCGGATGATCATTTCCAACTTCCCCATGAAAGTCGAATTTCTCTTGAGCTAGGCACTTTTAATTATCGCAATTCATTAACACATCAAGTGTAGAAGCACATGGGTTTGACTTCATGTATTGCCATGTTTATGTAACATTAAGTGACATAGCAGATGAGAAATCTGAATGGAATAATCATATACGTAGGTCATTAGAGATGAAGCTTGCTGTAGCTGTAGACGTAATATCTGGAGCCATCATAGTGGAGGGCAAGGCATCCTCTGTCATTATTTTTCAAAAAGGGGAGCCCACTCTTATCTAGTTTAAGCCATTCCTCGGAAAGGACGGCACTCTTCTGAAACTTTCTGAAAGTCCCATTTCTTGTCTCATTTTCCCCGCTAGTAAAACCTGTCTAAAATGTTATGCCTTCGCTCTCCAGCGCCTGAGTAAGTAGCGTAGAAAGCTTCAATCAAGTCACAGTTGGAAAGTAGTCTAATAAAAGGGGATTAGTGAATGTGGAGAAGACAAAAGCAGTCGTGTTTGAGTTTCCTATCTCTCACATTTAGCGTTTTGGCTAAGATGCCCATTTTTTATTTCTTCCAGGTCTGCTAAAAGGTCAGAGTAATGCAGAATGCGTGCCTTCATCTCAAATTTTGTTCATCCCAGATGGATCCTGTGTGTCTCCAGTAGACAAGTCACCTTTGTAGCTAGCCCCAGCGCCAGCTTCATACCACTGCACCTTCTTTATTCCTGATTGCCCTTCCCACATTTATTGGTGTATTAAAATGACTGAATATGAGCATTAAGGACTCCATGAACCTGGGCTAATGGGAGACTGTAGAGAATATGAAAAAAAAAAAAGATCCACCGGAGAGGAGGGGGCTAGGGTGGGGGGGTTGGGGGGGGTGGGAGGGAAATGACTAATGAAGCTAATTAAAAGAAGCGTTCAAATCTGCTTTCTACCCTCATTAACAATTAGCAGGGCACTGGCCGGAGTTTGTACCCTGTGTTTTTCCTTAACAACATTCTCTTTGCTCTCTGTATATTTAGGTGTCGTAAGGAAATGTGTTTCAATCCAAACTGAACCATGAGATAAAGGAAAGAGATGTGGCTTTTGTGATGCTCAATCACACAAACACTTTTATTGTATCTCTGTAAAATACAATGTATGTATGCATGTAAGTGTTTTTTGTCCTAATGTTGCTACTTCCCATGGCAAAAAAAAAAGGAAAAATTGGAAAAAAAAAAAGTCAGGCTCATAGAAGCTACTGTGTAGAAATTCTGCCCCCCCTTCTAATTTGCTGAATGAAGACAAATCTTTTATTTGTGATATTTTCAGAGACATTTGCTCTAGTATGGTGTATTTAAATAATAAAAACTTAAAAGGAAAATACGAAACCGTGTTTGGTTTTAAACACTTCTTTTTTGTCCTGTATTTTGAAGAGTTTTTGGTTCTGGTGCTTTGACTGCAAGTTCATTTTATTTATTTTGGGTAGGAGAGGTGTC
Organism: Phascolarctos cinereus; assembly: GCF_003287225.1. NCBI lineage: Eukaryota > Metazoa > Chordata > Mammalia > Diprotodontia > Phascolarctidae > Phascolarctos > Phascolarctos cinereus. The sequence continues at coordinate 438,714,464 of NW_027555958.1, forward strand.
ATCTGTGTTTCCGCACTCTGCCAATAAGGCTTTCTTCAGACTACTTCACCATGTCATCTCTAGCAGAAGTACAGGGGTAAAGGCTTCAAACAGTGTTTTTCCCCGTTCAGAATATTAATTCTTATAATAGCAAACATCTCACTACATTCTCCCATGTAGCAATGAGGTTCTGTGTGTGGGTGGGGGGGGGTATAGTGCACACATATATAGATATAGATATATATTTATCAAATATTCATTATCTGACTGCTTCAGCTCCTCAGCCCATTTCCACTTGGAGAATACTGTATACTGATGAAAAGCATGTTAAAGCAAAAGGCCTAATGACCAATGTCTATCTTTTCTTTTCTCTTACCCAGTTTATGGTTTTTGAAGGAAATAGCATCTCTAAACCTTTCCAGGTACCTGTTTGCAGGTTCTGTTAGCTGACAGGAGCCCAGAGCTCATTTGATGGCCATCTTCAATGGGGGAAGAAGCCATTTCCCAGTGAGTTTTGAGTACCGATATGGTCTATAGTGTGATCTGTTTATTTTGTTTTTTCCTATGATTGCCCCTCTATTCCTTCCTTGTGCCTGTCCCCTCTTTTCCTCTCTCTCTGCCTTCCCATATGTTTGCAGAGGATTCAGGTTTCATCTGGTCATAGGCTTGTGATATTTGTTTACTAGTTTTGAGACAGCCCAGTATCCACCGTGGTTCCCTCAACCCCTTTAGAGATGCCCTGGGGAAAGAACATTTTGGACGACCCAGTAGGCACATGTCTAGTGCCTGGAGAGAAATGGGGAGAAAACTGGGCACCTCGAGACATTGCTGCTGTGGGGCGTTGGATGAATTAACCATTAGCAAATCTCACGACTTTTTATTGCAGACCAATAAAATGAAGTGTGTTGATACTTAGACTTTCGATTTCCTTTTTGCTTTTAAAAATAATATTTATTTTGTTTTATCTGCAACTGGGAAAGCTCCTGATACATACACTGTCTGTGGTGATACAGATAGACTACCTAATTGCAGAAGTTGAGCTCTGCATGTCTAAAGCTAACTGCCGGTTTCCCTTTGAGGTCTCCTGCTTTGCTGTCCACCAAGGCCTCACTTGGTACTTTCCACATTTCACACTGGGAGTGGAGGCCTGGTGGTGGTGGTAGGGGGTCATTCTAAAATGAAGCATTCTATAAATAGGACAAAAAAAGATGGCCGTCACACTACTTCAGCCTGGTGAGCTTTTTTCTAGGAAGAAGTTAAAAACAGAAACGCCATAGATGTTTGAATTTCTAGCGTTTGGCAGTTTCTGGTCAAGAACCTGGCGGTAAAGGAATGGTTTCTTTGATTAGTGCTTTCAAAAAATTATTCTTTAGGATCCTGGCTAAAGGTCCTTTGACTCCTGAGGATTCTGTAGGAACAGAAAGTGTTAGTTGAATTACAAGTGCCTTCTGTCCTCCCTCCTTCCTGAGCATCCCCCCTCCTCCCCCTGCATTTCCCACAGCTTTTCAGTTGTCCGATCTAACCTAGAAATACTAAGAAGATGGTTAATAACTTTGAGTAAGTAATGTAGTCGGGCATTTAGTGATTTAGAGGTCTAAGTTCATTAAAGACTTTAAATGAACTATTATATACAGCGGGCTTCTGAAGCCCTGCTACCTATTTAATAACAAGCTTTTAAAAGCATTTCTTAAGTTGCAGACCTCTAAGATTACAAATGTCACTCATGTTCATATAATCCACATAGCAAGCGATGAAGCCTTGGCTTTGATGTGCTAAATTGGAGAAGGCCTAATGGAGCTATGAATATACAATAGAGAATATTTAAGTAGTAGTCTTGCTTTAGGTAAAACACTTCCTTGAAACCAGAGGCATTTCAAACAATAAAATGGGCCCTAATGGGGATGCTCTGGGTGGATAGAAAGCTACTGAAAACACTTAGGTTTATTTTTATGAGAACAGGGATGGGGTAGGCAGCTTTTTCTCCCCCTCACCAACCTCCTGCCTTGAAACACCGCTTGAAAGAAGAAGGAAAAAAAAAAAACAGTACATGGACATATTCACCTTTTGTCCACTGCGTTTGTTATATTATTAGTCTGTGAAATGTATGCTGTTCTTTAAAAAAGGCTTATTTCATATTCATTGTACCATAGAAGGAAAATGGCTCCCAAGTTCCTAACAGCAAGTGCCGTTAAGAATCAAGGGCAGCCCTCCCTATGTGACAGCACCCCACTGAACTCCGGATTTTTTTTTAAATTATGTTTATGATACATATGAATGTCTCAATCATGCAAATTGTCACTCGTATTAATGAAACCATTTTGTAAAGAGATTGCCCTCTAAAAAGGGTTTAATGTTTTTACCTATCCAGCTGTCTAGTTATGAGATTTACACATCCCGGAAGGCATTGGGATGTTGAGGCTTTCTGAATCAAGTTGTTTGCCACGAGATACTGTATTTCCAGGCCATGGTGATTTATCACAAACTATCGGAACCTATTCTGTTAGTGTCTTGTGAAACATAAAATGAGAAAACTGTCGTGCCAGAATGAAGCCCCATGAAATTAGGTCGTTTTCAGGATATTAACTGTGTTTACAACCTATCTCCCTGTTAGTGCTTATGACAGGCATCACGTCATAGTGGCTGGAGGGGAGGCTTGAGAGTGGGGTAGGCCCAGGTTCAGGTCCTTCCTCTGCTGTGTGCTCAGGGTAAAGTCACTTGGAATGCTAATGACCCAGGTAATTCTCTGGACTGATTTACAGAGCCGATGCCCATTTGTATCAGTGGACGGAGGCCTTAGCCTGGGAGTTCTCCCAACACACAAACAATATCATACGTCGGTATAAAAATAAATAAATACATAGGAATGATATTTGCAAGGACTGATCATTCAAAATGAAACCCCTCAATAAAATGGCTTCAGGCGCTGCTGTCACAGAATTTTAAGGTGTTCCTCTAGATGGCACAGTTGATAGAGTGCAGAGCCTAGGATCAGGAAGACTCATCTTTCTGAGCTCAAATCTGGCTTCAGACTAGCTATGTGACTCCGAGCAAGTCACTTCACCCTGTTTGCCTCAGTTTCCTCATCTGTCAAATGAACTAGAGAAGGAGATGGCAAACCGCTCCAGGATCTTTGCCAAGAAAACCCCAAGTGGGGTTACAAGGAGTCAGATATGATTGAAATGACTCAACAAGAAGTATTTATATGTAACATATTGCCATAAGTGGTAGGCACTTTGATGGTTACAAAGTACTTTACACAAGATCATGTATTTGGAGATGGAAGAGATTTTTAAGGTCATCTAGTCCAACTGCCTTATTTTACAGATGAAGAAATCGAGACTGTGACATGTTAGGTGACTTGCCCAATGGTAGATAGCCAAGCCTGGAATTGAACGAAGGTCTTATAGCTCTCCAATCCATCACTCTTTCCAGTGTAGCCTGAATCCTTCTACCCATTATCCCTTTTAAAAACTACAGATAATTCACGTAATAAAAGAAGGAGCCATAGGATCATGAATTTAAAGTTGGAATGGACCTTTGAGGTCATCTAGCCGGAACCCTCTCATTTTATAGAGTTAAGGAAACAGTTTCAGAGATGACTTCTCCAACATCACCTAGGATGGCTACTGTCCAGCTGCCATCTACCAGTGTCTGGTGAAGGAGCTCTTCCTGTGTTCTAGCTTGTCCCTATGAAATTAAGGAAGTGATAGAGAGCTCACCATCAGTTAGCTGAAGCCTCATCTACTCTGAAGCTGTCCCGGGTGCCTAGGCTGAGGTTGCTGGGACCTCAAGGCTACCGCTGGATGTTACTTGTCACTTTGTTCCCAATACTTTGTCTATATTGTTAGTTCAGCCAAGTCACAGAAATGCTCATTGTAGTTAAATAGCAATTTGTTTCCATGAAACTGCAATTAAAGTATTACTGAGCAGCCATTTTAGATTGGCAGGGCTCTGGGTGAATGTTAAAAAGCAAGCCGCTTCTTACTGGCTCTGAAGCCCAGGGTCCAGAGCCGAGGAGGGAAAAGTGCAGCCCATCTGCCTGAGGTCCAGTTAAGGAAGAAGGCACGTGGCTCTTCCATGAGGGCCTCTCATCTTATTGTCAGCGCGCAGAGAGGACAAGTCAGGGCTGATCTGTTCAAGCTGCTGTAACAAGTCACCTAAAACTTTGACCCATTTTCTGTTGTATCAGAAGGGCCTTTTTCTGATAGTTGGAGATGTGTGCATTTTCCTAGAGGGGATGTTTTCAAGTCAGATTGATTCTGTGGAGAATGGACTACAAGTTGGAGGCCTCAAGCCAATAATGTACTACAGGTCCTGACATGTTACAGCTGTGTAAACAGGGCCACTGTATCTCTTAAATCACTCCTAATAAAGCATAGGACAAAAATCCATTGATTCTGTTATATGTTCTTTTAATGACACTGGGAAAAGATGTTTGGCAGAGGTCCATTTAGAATAGGCACGGCTGACTGGTAGCCACCAAAAGGGCTTCTTTTAATTGGGCCTCTCCTTTCTGTAATACTACATGGTTATATTCCTGGGATACAGGCTCCCAGCTACCAAGTCAAGACCTGCCAGGTAAAGGACCTAAGCTGAATTCTTCCTGTGGACATATATATACCTACAGACATATTTACAGGACTGGCCAGTTAGAGAGGGATAAAGAAATTTTAATGAAACCCTGAGAAACTGAAGTGAGATCCTGAGAGAGGAGAGGATTTCAGAGGTTAAGTTGGAAAATGCAATTAGGCCCATATTCTAACCCAATCTGAGACAGTTGGTGAGCACCTTGGGAACTGCCTTGGGAACCGGTCTTTTTGTCTGCCTTCCTTTTCTCTGACTTTCAAACCTGAGGAAGCTTTCAAAAGCTTCCTAATTTGCTGGATTTGGAGTCAGAGAGAAAGGCCTGGGTTTGAATCGTACCTCAGACAGCTGTAGGACTCTGAGCCAGCCTACCAGTCTCAGTTTCCTCAGCTGTAAAATGGGGAGAATAATATTTGTAGTACATAGGATCACAGATTTAACCCTGGAAGGGATCTTTTCATCTTAGGGGTTATCAAATCTAACTCTCTCATTTTAGAATTGAGGAAACAGGCCAACAGCAGTAAAATAACTGCCCAAGATCACCTACTTTACAAGGTTGTTATAATTATCTTATGTGAAAGTTGCTTTGCAAACCTTAAAGCTCTATGTAACTGTCATTATTGTTATTATTATGATGATGTAATAATTATTATTATCTAGGTGGTTCAGTGGATAGAGTGCTGGGCCTGGAGTCAGGAAGACCCAAGTTCAAATGTAGCCTCAGACATTTACTATCTTTGTGACTCTGGGCAAGTCATTAACCTGTCTGCCTCAGTTTCCTTATCTGTAAAATAGGGTTAACAACAGCACCCACCTTTCAGGGTTATAGTGAGGATCAAATGATTTAATTTAAAGAGCTTAAAGCACAGGACCTGGCACATAGTAAGTATCATACAAATGAAAGTTATTTTTAAGATTATCATCATTAACTTTGCTCATCATGATTTGAACACGTAGTGTGGAAAAATACATTTGTTTGAAAAGTTTCATCTGACTTGCTTGACTTGTTTTTACTGTTGGAGTGATGGGAAAATACAAAAAACTTTTCCCTTCAGAGCTTAGTTAAGATTTTGGTTTCCAGTATTGACATAGAGTTTGGGGGACAAGGACCTCAGTCAACCTGACAAGAAATGGAAGGTAATTTATGGGGACTGAAGATTAAATGGAACATCAGGGATCAGGGCTGTATAGAAAAAACTAGGGTTTTTTCTTTTGTTTTTGGTTTTGTTATTAGAGATGGAGCACTTTGAATTCTCCATAATCTCCCCAGGACCTCGGATTCAATATCTACGAAAATAGTGAATCATAACACGGTCTTTTTTTGTGAACCTCCTCTCTCTATGTACAGCTCAACCTGACTGAACACAAGAAATCAAGCGAGTTTCATGGTTCTCTGAAGGGGGAAAAAAAAGATATAGGGAATGTTTTGGTATTGAGAATATTGTCCTAATGGTGGTTGGGAGAGGGTGGGATACTAAAGCCATTGAATAAGAGCCAGGGTGGCTAGAGCACCAAACTTGGAATTGGGAAGACCTAGGCTGGAATCTTGCCTCAGAAACCTATTAGCTGTGTGACCCTGGGCAAGTCACTTAACTCTCTTACTTAGGGCCTCAGTTAATGTGTTTGTTAAAATAAGGGCCTTGGACTTGAAATTCCTAATTTCCAGTCATTTAGAGCTAGAAGGTACCTTAGAGTTCAACTTGTCCAGATCCCTTATATTCAGATGAGGAAACTGAGATCACACTAAGAGTCAGAACCCAAATTTGAACCAGGGTCCTTTGACTGTCTTCTCTCTTGTTGTCCCCCATCATTAGATTGTAAGCTCCTTAAGGGGAGGTACTGTCTTTTGCCCTTTTTTTTGTATCCCTATCACTTAGCTCAGCCCCTGACACATAGTCGGCACTTCACAAATATTTGATAACTGACTGACTTTTTGCTATGTCATGTGGCCTCCCGCACAAGATGACAGTGCATTTTCCCATCGTCATACAAACCATTCAACACGAATCGTCCTTTCTCCCTCTCAAAGCCCCAGTCTGGTTAAAGTCACCCACAAATTCTTGTAATCAAGATGATTTTGAGTATTGGCATTCTCAAAAAGAGTCATTTTGAGATGGAAAATGGTAATTTTTGAATGAAGTTGCCTCTGGAAGATGAAAAAGTGGTGAGCTCCTATTCCTTAGGAACCAAGGTAGATAATTATTATCTCCTGTGTTATTAGACTATAGCAATGACTGTTATAATTTTCTTCCATTATGCTATTACAACTAGTTTGTTTTTGTTTCATCTTTTTCTTTTATTAAGACATTGCTATTCACCTTTAACGACTCCAGTGAGGGGTACCGCCATAATTGAACTTGGTTGGTACAACTAAATTTAGACTGTCAGCAGGTTTCACTCTTAGAGTGACAGAGAGATTGCTCTGAGTTTTTAGAAACTGTAGCTCCCTCCTGCAAGAACACTGTGTGAGTAGGAGAGATAAAAACTCTGTCCACAACTTTATTTTCACACAGGAGAAAAAACCAGGCCTTTGGGAATCATATGAGTCCAGTAGAGGCAAGATAGAGAAAGATGGCCAGTCCAAAGTAGTAAATGATGTGTTAAAATATCTTAATGAGCTGTGTCTTGAGTCTTCAGATAATGTTTGTAGAAAACAAAAAGCCAATGAGTTGTCTGACAGCTATTTTAAAGATAGAAGTGCAGTATGTGTATGACTATTTTTCTAAATAATTTTTTTTCTGGTCTGTACAATCTTTATAGACTAATGAGAAACCAGATGTATGACAGATGAATGCTGTAATATTCATATTTGTTGTTTTAAGAAGGGTAAGCACTGAGGTAGTCAAATGGAACAGATTATACCTTTAATTACATCCAAACATGATATTGAGCTGTTTTTTTTTAATGTAGTTGACTGCACTTCCTATTTTCCCCATTAATTGCTACAGTCTAGAAAGATATCAAAACTTTGTAGATAAATTACTTTTACACACCTTAGGGCCAGGAACTGCCTTTATTATAAATTGGTGAGGGGTTAAAGAAAAATTTCCACTCTCGGTTAAAATGAGTATTTGAACAAAGCATCATTTGGTTGTGTTATAGAGATTAAGCAAGAACTTTTTTTTTTCTGCATGAATCCTTGACTGTGATGGCATTGGGTGCAGGGGAAGTACCAGCTCTCAAAGCCCATAATCTTTTTGTGTGTTATTTCACGGAGCATATCACAGCCCAACAGCCCTTTACAGGATATATTTTAATCTCCTATTCAGCTATGTTCAAAATCAAAATAATGTAAGCCAACACATTTTGTCAGTTTTTCAGACTAAATATATTTCCCATTGTGTATAAATGTATATAATCATATTGCATGCTATGTGTCTGAACATTATACATACATAGGCACAGATGAATAGATATGCAAAGGCTCTCGTACATTACAGCCAAGGAGAGAACTCTGTCACTTTCATAGAATCCCAGAATCTTAGGCTAGCACACAAGTCTATAGACCATTTATTCCAACCTCCCATCCCATCCAAGAATCCTTCCCTCCTACAACAACTGCAGTATGTGGTCATCAGCCTCTCCTTGTTTCCGACGACGGTGTTATTTTTATGTTATATCCTGGGCTCATGAGATAGGTGGGTAAGGTAAGGTTTAGCTCTATGACTGATTACCTACATGGAAATCTGGAGTATTTTAGGAGCCAGCAGTGGTGCTACTGAGAATGTAAGGGACGAAAAGATAGTACTGGAAGTCAGAGCAGGTCACTGACCCTCTGTTTCCTTACCTGTAAAATGGACATCATAATGATTGCCATGATAAATGAGTGACATTTATAAAACATTTAAAATTTAAAAAAAAATTCTTTGTATTTATTTTCTCAGTGGAACCGAACAACAATCCTATCAGGTAGGTCTTATTTTCCCCATTTTGTAGATGGAGAAACTGAGGCTTGGAGAGGCTACGTGGTAGAAATACAGTAAATATGAGAGACCAGATTTGAGCCTAAATCTTCCTAATCCCAGGTCTAACCCATTAGCCATCTCTGCCATTGTGTCCCAGCTGCCTCTCAGCACTAACCTACTAGATCTGTGGTGCAGATCAAATTAAAGAGGGGATATTTATGGAAATGCTTTGCAAACTAGAATGTCCTATATTAATGCAGGTAAGCTATTGCTGTTAAGTAAATGCTGTCAGGAGCATACATCACAGGATCCTAGCTTCAGGGCTGGAAAGGGTCTCTGAGGCCATCTAAAATAACCCTCTCATTTTACAGATGAGGGAACCTATGCCCAAGGGAATTTATGTGACATGCCAAGGTCGTGTGGGTATTAAGTGTCAGAGACAGAATTTGAACTCAGATCCCCTGGCTCTAAATCCAGTGCTCTTTCTACAGAAAATAAGGGCCATATTTTTTTTTCTTTCAGTTCTTTAAAAATTGGGTTTCAAATGAATTCAGGTACTTTTAAAACCCTTAGCTACAGAAAAATATTTGGCTTAACAAAGGCAGAAAAAAGCTGCAACACATTGTGTGTCCCCCCCCCCCAAGAACCTTCCTTATTATTGTAGTGGAGAAGAGTGGGGGGAGGGGGAGAGGTTTGAGCCGTAGCTTGAGTGGGAGATGGCCCAAGCAGAGGCTTCCTTCTATTTAAATGGTTTTGTGGATGATTTTGTTCAATTCAATAGAGCTAAATAGGTAGCACCTATTCATTGTGCTGATCTAGTACCTATTGAGGGTAGAACTGCACAATTAAATACTTAGAGCTTATGCAAGGCTATAATACTAGTAGGTTTTCAACTTCAGTGGGCTTTGGCCATTTGGAAGACTTGGTGCATTAGCACTCCAGGGATGATCGGGGAGATTCTGGGTAAGAGAAGTGAAAAGTCATCTTTACTGCTGGAGCTGGGGGCGGTAGGGAAGCAGGAAAGAGGCAGGTGTAAGGTCCTGTGTTATCCCCGACATAATGCCTGGAAGGGCGAGCCAGGTATTGCTTTGGGACTGAGCAGGGCTGTGGGAAGTGGTGAAGGGGATGGGGCCTGAGTCTTCTGACTTCCCCCCCAGTTCATTACTGAGAGAATCAGATAGATAAACAGGCTTGGTTTTCAAAGGACTGGAAATTCTAAATGGATTTCTGACATTGAAAAATTTAGATGGCTCTTTCTTCCTGGGGATTGGTGTAATTCACAAAATTCCATCAGTCACCTCTAGCTGTAGGCAATTGTTTTTCACCCTCTTCAAGGTAGTAAAACATGTTTTAAAATTAAAAAAGAAGGGGGGAAAAAGAGATTCTGGCTGGCTTTGGAGGACTTGAAAGCCAGACAGAGTCTTTGCTGTGGGCCAAATAAAGGTGGAGCTGTTGGAGATATATCCCCCCCCCCAAGTTTTGTTTAATGTTTTTCAGTCTGGAATTTCAGCTGTGTGGGTTTTCTTTCCCCCAACAAGCCCAACTGAAGGATTCAGCTTCTAGATACTCCTTGTTTGATACTGCAGCAGGCATGATAATGAACTCATTACTGTTCATTTGACCCAGCTCTGTGTAAATTTGTGACATTATTAAAAATAATAATAAAATAAGGTGATGATTAGTTCTGGGGAGTGTGATGGGCTAGGTTATGAAGCTCTCCTCTCAGCACCCCCACTGACTAAATAGTCCAATGGTTGGTTGTTGCTAAGAAAGGTCAGTGTAAGTGGTGTAAGAATTTTTTCTCAGGAATATTCGAAGTTTCCCATAATTTTTTAGGTTTCCTACTTTATGGTGTCATGGAGTGGCTAGGATGCTGTCCTTGGAGACAGGAGAATATGGATTTTAATTCTGCCTTGTATACACACTGACTGTGTGACCCTATTAGATTTCAGTGCTAAATCCATGCTCTTCTATTCTTCATTAGGAATAAGTAAAGCTTCATTGGGGGAGCTGGGTGACTCATTGGATAGAGAGCTGGGTCTGGAATCAGGAGGACCTCAGTTAAAATATGACTTAAGACACTTACTAGCTGTGTGAACCCCTGGGCAAGTCATGTAACCCTGTTGGCCTCAGTTTCCTCATTTGTAAAATGATCTGGAGACGGAAATGGCAAACCACTTCAGCATCTTTGGCAAGAAAATCCCAAATGGGGTCAGAGTCAGATATCATTAATTGAATAAACCACAGCAATAAAACCCTCATTAGGTTTCAGGTTCCTTGATTAATCTGTAAACAATTAACTTTACAGTAGAACATAAGCTACTTGAGGGTAGAGAATTTTGATTTTTTTTGTCTCTCTATCCCCAGTGCCCAGCCCAGTGCCTGGCACATAGTAGGAGCTTAATTAAGAGCTGTTGTGTTGAATCTAAATAACATCTATTTACTTTGGTTCTTCATCAGCAAAGTGGGGGAAACGAAGACCTGGTAAGTATCCCAACATGTATGCTGAGCTTACGTCCTCTGTTTCATACTCAAAAAGAATCCATGTTTTTAGAAAGTGCGTACCATTCTCTCTGTATACCAACATTACACAGGACATAGTTCACTCTAATTCTGCTTGAGTTCAGGGCTGTCATCAAAATAGCATGGATTTTAATTCTAGTCTGATGTGATCTCAAGTGGGAACTCTGATTAAATTTCTATCTTCAATCAAATAGTAGCCATAGGCTAATCACTTTAATCTTACTGCCTCGGTTTGTCCATCTGTTAAATAGGAATTTACTAATAACAATTCTCTTTGTCTGTGTAATAGATGTGCTCGTTATGAGATGAAAAGGTTTTGATATCCCATGGCCTGTACTCTTTGGAATTGTCAGTACTGAAATGATGTTTCCAGCTAGGTATGTTAACGGGCATTTATGGTTTTAGAACTATATTCTGTGCCCTGGAAAATACTCAATTTATTTCAAGTTAAAAGACATTTATTGAACAGCCACTATGTGCAAAGCATTCTGCTGGGCACTGAGATGCAAAGATGAAAAATGACACAGTCTCTATCCTCAAGGAGTTTACAATCTAATGAGGAAGCAGATTATTTATGGAAATATGTACAATGCCAGGCAGAATGTTAAAAGGGCAAAGGGGAGACCTAGAGAAATTTCTCTAAAAAACTTGGGGAGCAAAAGAGTACTTCATCTGGGGGGGCTCATGGAGCTCATTTGTTTTGAAGATTAGTCAGGTATGTCTGTGATTCTTATTTAGAAAGGTTCATTATGATACTCAGCTCTCAATTAACCTCAAGAATGGGTGTTATGCTGCAGATAATCAAAAACAATGGATAATCAATAAATCATTTATGTTTGGCTTTAATGATTCAGTGTGAGAATCTACTACTCCCCCAATAGATTCACCTTCCTAGTTGTGTGTGTTAATAATTATAGCTATGGTTTTATAGCTTTACAATATTATCTTACTTGATCTTAACAATAACCCTTCGGGGCAGCTAGGTGGCACAGTAAATAGAGCACTGGCCCTGGATTCAGGAGGACCTGAGTTCAAATCTGGCCTCAGACACATAACACTTACTAGCTGTGTGGCCCTGGGCAAATCACTTAACCCCATTGCCCCCCTCCCCAAACCAAACAACAACCCTGCAAGGTAGGCACTATTATTATTATTATTATTCCCATTTTACAGATGAGGAAATGGAGTCTAGCAGAGGTGAAGTGATTTTCTCAGAGTTACATAGCTAGTACAGGTCTAAGGCTGGATTGGAACTCAGATCTTCTTGACTCCACTGCTCCACCTAGCTGTCTTGCCTAGAAGGAAGAGAAATTGACTTAGGACATGGGTTCTAACATTAATTCTGATAATTCAGGAGTGATTTTGGACAAGTCAGCCTCTCTGGGTCTTAGTTTTCTCATCTGTGGAATGAGAATATAGGATAAGATGCCTCTGATGTCTCCTCCATCCCTGAGGTCTATGATCTTGTGACTTCTTTGATCTAATGCTTCTATAATTCAAGGCTTCATGATTGCATTGGTGTGGGTTCTTCTTTGACCGGCAGATTGTGACTCTTCCATTGCTTAGCAAAGAGCCTTTGAGAACTTTGGTGGCACAAAATGGCACCCTCTGTGGGTAACCTGGTGATGAGCCTCTTAGCAAGGCTGGTCCTTAGATGATGGGCAAAGTCCATTGCCAAGACTGCAGGGAACCCTTTCTAAATTGGTTAAACTTAACCAGAGCTTAGAGGTACCATGGTGTAGAGGATAGAGAACCAGCCTTGGATCCGTGAAGAATCCATGGGTTCAAATCTCTGACACATCCTAGCTGTGTGATATTGGACATGTCCTTTAATGTCTCAGTTCTGTGGGATGCTCTAAGACCGTGAGCTGCAGAGAAGGTTTTCTTATCCAGGAAGCTCTCTATCCCAGTGAAATCAAAGGTCCAGTTCCTATTCTTAACTCTACCAGAATTTACATGCTATTAACATAGTCTTTGAGGACCCAAGGTCACTTCCACTTAACAATTAGACATCAGACCAGTACATTCATAAAGATTGCGTAATAATTTGTTGTTCAGTCATTTTCAGTCGTGTCCAACACTTCATGACCCCATTTGAGGTTTCTTTTTTTTTTTGGAAAAGATACTGGAGTGGTTTGTCCTTTCCTTCTCCAGCTCATTTGACAGATGAGGAAACTGAGGCAGATGGGGTTAAGTGACTTGCCCAGGGTCACACAGCTAGAAAGTGTCTGAGGCCAAATTTGAACTCATGAAGATCAGTCTTCCTGACTCCAGGCCCAGCACTCTATCTACTGTGCCACCTAGCTGCTCCTTGCATAATAATTACTATTGCTAATAATATGAAAATTATTTTGAACTCGACATGCACACACCAAGTGACGGTGGTGGTAGCAGGGCAGCATAGGTATATGCTACCTTCTTTGCATACCTTTGGGCCATTCACTTCCCATTTATTTACTTAGGTTCCCTACTAATTAAATGGGTACCCTATTCCTTGGTATCTGCCCCCCCCCCATTATAAACACCTTGAGGGTAGAAATTGATTCCTTTGTATCTTTGTGTGCAAATGCCTGGCACACCGGGCAAGCTTCTTGGATATTTGTTGAAGTGAATAAAAAAAGCATTTGCCTTTCATCCTATGCTTTGAATTCCTTGAAAGGTAGAATCCCTCTCTATTTTTAAAGGCTGTAATATATATGCTATAGGACAACATAGCACATTGTCGCAGAACGTGGATCAAAAAGCACACCAGATAGAGGACAGGACTTGGAGTCAGGAATCCTGCTTTCACACCCACAAACTAGGTGACTCTGGGCCAATCACTTAACCTCTGTTGACCTCAGTTTCCCCATCTCTAAAATGGGTATGATGATAGCACTTACCTTCCAGGATTGTTGTGAGATTCAGATGAGTTATTATGTCTCAAGTGCTTTGCAAAACTTGAAGCTCTTTGTAAATGCCATCTCACCGTCCTCCTCGTTGTCATCCTCTCTGCTGCTTGTCTGCCACCATCATTTGGTGTGTGTTAAGGTGAAATAACCAAGGATACAAAATTTCTCTTAAATCCTCCAAAGATTATGAGAAGCCCTGTGGTGCAGTAGATAGAAAGAAGCTCTGGAGGCAGGAAGACCTGAGTTCAAATCCTGCCTCTTAAATATGCCCATTTGTGACCCTGAACAAGTCATCTGACTGATCGGCTCTCTAGACTATTAACTGGAGGGAAGTTTCCAAATCCAAAATGTTAGAAGGAGGTTCCTCGTCCCGGAGCTCCCTATACTATGCAACTCATGGCAGCAGCCCCTTGCCCCTATCTCTATCACTAATGCACAGAAGACATTCTGCAATCACTGAAAGGATAGCACGTTTTGTACAGCTAATCTAAGTGTTGTGACTGACTTTGGAGGCAAACATTGACCAGAATTTTCCTGTTAATGTATGAAAAAGGAACACTCTTAATGGTGCGTGTTCTCTAAATAATGAAGCCACCTCATTTCATGCTGTCTATATGGCTATAAAAATGCAGCCCATCTCCACTGAACCTCTGATGTTAATTTGGGAAATCAGCTGGGGGAAAGTCTAGCCCAAACTTTAAATGTTGGTGGTTTCCATCTTATTGGCCTTTAAAGTCATTAACAACAACAACAAAAAAGTGCTGGCCTAGATATTCATCAAACCTTATCAGCTATTGATTCAATTTAATTCAACAAACCTTTATTAAGTGGCTATTCTGCATAAGGCTCTATGCTAGGCAGAGCTGTAATGTAACTGGCAGGGATGGATGGGGGTTTTGTCCCAGGGTATCACCTGGGTGGTT